>NC_085006.1:20717919-20725419 GCF_963854185.1 Sardina pilchardus
TGTGTGTGTGTGTGTGTGTGTGTGTGTGTGTGTGTGTGTGTGTGTGTGTGTGTGTGTGTGTGTGTGTGTGTGTGTGTGTGTGTGTGTGTGTCATCGTTAGGAGTTTGTTTACTATAGGCTTTCTCATGTGTCACCGAGAGGAAATGGCGCCGCGGATGATGCTGTGAGCTGTCGCTGAACGACGTGTTAGGATGACGCTGTTCTTTGTTTCTGTATCGTGATATTGATGACGCATACGGATGTAAACACACACACACACACACACACACACACACACACACACACACACACACACACACACACAACATACTGAATAAATGACAAAAATATACAACCAGAGATGTGAATTAGCTCCTGCCATCTGCCAAATGCGGGTGAATTTGTTTACTGGGGTTTGGTCAACTTTACCAGCCTCTGTGTGTGAATGAGTAAATGAATTGATTGAGTGTGTGGCGTGTGTATGCGTGTGTTTATCCCTGTGTTCATAGGTCAGAGGATTTCAATCATGTCATGTAACATCCCTCTCTCTCTCTCTCTCTCTCTCTCTCTCTCTCTCTCTCTCTCTCTCTCTCAGGGGAAGGTGCATTTGGAGATGAGGCTGAATGAGCTGATAACAGAGAATGGTTCACTCGGTCAGCAGTTGTCAGTTCGGTAAGCAACACATCTGTCGCATGTGTGTATGTGTGTGAAGTATTGTCTGTGTGTGTGTGTGTGTGAGTGTGTGTGTGTGTGTGTGTGCATCTCCATGTGTAGATATTACAGATATAAGCATGGAAATACCTCAGCATTTATCAGTTTACTTAATTACATTGCACTGCTGTTTATTTTTTTTTGCAGTTGGCTAGTTTGTTTCATCGTCAATTAGGTCAGAATTGATTCCCCTCAATTATAGAGCTGGTCAGACCCATTTCCACAACACCAGACTCAGTGGAGTGGTCAGTAGTTTAGTGATGTAGTTTGTGGCCAGGAGCAGGCTACTCAGCGTGCTTTTACCAGCTGGCTCTGCAACAGTTTTGGTGCAGCATGTTTGGTTAAAAGTTAACAATGTGCCATTGTTCACGAGGCCCTGGACATCCGTGATGTCCCAGGAATAGGAGACAGTGTACAGCTGTCTGACAGTGTGCTGCGGTATGCCGTGGCTCTCCACTGATATTAATTCAGTTACTTTTTGGCAGAGGCCTGGCGTCCCTTTTTAAGAACGGCTATTATCCCAAAGTAGCAGGATTAGCAGTAGCAGGGGTTGTTTGAACTTGAGCATGAAAAAGTCTCTCTTACTGAAAAGCACACATGTGCATGAGCACACACACATGTACAGAGAGAGAGAGAGAGAGAGAGAGAGAACATTTGAACCCAGAGAGACTCAGAGCGTGGTCCCATCTCCAGAGAGACTGTGGTGTTGTAGCTAGTTCTAATGAGCCTGTCAAAACAGCTCCAGCTCTGCTTCCAGCCGTGCGCTTCATGCGTCTGGAGTATCCTACTGTATCAAGTTCACTGTTTTTATGTTTGTATGGTGTGTGTGTGTGTGTGTGTGTGTGTGTGCTTGTGCGTGCTTGTGCTTGTACGCATGTGTGTGCGCGTGTGTGTGTGCGTTTTATGAATGTGGATGGGGCGCATTTGTTCATCATTTGGGACTTCCAATACAGTCAAATACATACTGAGGGTATTTAAGTGTATTTGGTCATGAGGTGTTGCTTACGTGTGTGTACGTGTGTGTGTGTGTGTGGTGTGAGTGCTGACGGTTCTTGTCCCTGCTCATTCAGTGAGCAGTACGAGAGAGATGAGGAAGTGATGGCATCTTGACAGGAAGCTGGCGCTCCACTTCCTGTGACCACTGTGGTTTCAGTGCTGTCGTCACGACGACACACACGCAACCCCTGCCCCGCTTCACTATTATGTTTGTTTCTCGATTTCCTTTTTCTCTATCTCTCTCCCTCTCTCTCTCTCGCTTTCTCTCTCTCTCCTTCTCTCTCTATCTTTCTCTCTTGCCACCTCTCTTGCCACCTCTCTCTCTGTGTGTGTGTGTGTGTGTGTGTGTGAGAGAGAGAGAGTTTGTGTGTCTGTGTGTGTGTGTGTGTGTGTGTGTGTGTGTGTGTGTGTGTGTGTGTGTGTGTGTGTGTGTTTTCGCACCTCCCCACCCATGCGTCTGTTTAGTGTTTTTACCTCAGTGGCTGAGGGAGAAATGATGTCGTCATGACAGCCCAGCGCCGATCACACCACACACACACTTCCTGCTGCGTGTCTTCCCTCCTCTCTCTCTCTCTCTCTCTCTCTCTCTCTATCTCACTCACTCACTCACTCTCAGTCTCTCTCCCTCTCTCTCTATCTCTCTATCTCAGTCATTCGCTTGCTCACTCACACTCTCTCTCTCTCTCTCTCTCTCTCTCTCTCTCTCTCTCTCTCTCTCTTTCCCTCTCTCTATCTCTCTATCTCATTCACTGACTCGCTCGCTCGCTCTCTCTCTCGCACCCTGATTTCTCACTTGTCTGTATTAACTCGCTCTGAGGCAGAGCAAGACATTGAGAGAGAAACTCTTTTAATAATGTGGAAGTTCATTTAGATTCATCATAGCAAAGTGGCACAGACTACACTCTGGGGGCATGAGGATGGGGGGCTTATGAACATGCCCCCAGAGTTCTAACTGTTGGATGTAGCAACAGCTAGGTAAAACTGATTGTTTTCGCCTTTGTTTTTTTCTATTCGTACCGACAGTACTCCTCAAGAAAACAGAGATCTATGTGAAAAGTCCCCGGATTTCTCCTTCAAGAGCAGCTTATAGAGTAGCTTGTAGCTTAGCTCACTACATTTTGCCCCTCACTGCTTCTAGTAATAACAAAATCTGTTTCTGTTGATCTACTGATCTATCTACTGATAACGTTATAATAATTATTTAGTTAGACTTCTGTGACATGTTGAAACCAATTAACCGTGAATTAACCCTGCTTGGCACGGCTCTTTTCTTGGCCTACTTGGCCGGAGCTCTTGCGGAAAAGGCTTTCCTACTGACCTGTCAGTAAGCCAGCAGCGCTCGAGGCCAGCACAGTCGATGAGATGGGTCACTCGAGGCAGAGCGAGGAGAGCTTGACCACCTGACTCCTGAGCTCAGGGCGTCCAGGGTGGAGCGAGGCTCTCCCGGGTTAAAAGGACTATCCCAGGCTTAGGGCGGCCACAGGGGATCAGGTGCTGACATTTGACGCTATGGGCTCGTTATTTTTTTTTTTTCTGGGATGAGAAGCAGTGGTCATTCCACAGCCTGAGTGGAACCCATCACAGCAGGAGTGAATGTCCACCGATGAATGTTTGAATAACAGAGAAAAGAAATATCTGTGTGTGATATTTTGAAAAGTTTAAGAAGACAATAAACATGTCCCTCATTTTGTGATACATTTATTGATACATTCATGTGACTTAGCTTCATACTGTGTTGAATTTGAAGGAGCAGATACAGTATACAGCATGTCCTTCTGAATTCACCTATGAACACCTATGAACTATTCTTGTGCTTTGGTTGGAGCTGACGATAGTTCCTGTGACACTGAGTGTAGACAAGTGGACCGGCTGGCATGCTCGAACATGCCCCTCCACGCCGCCATAGAAACGGGAACTTCCTGTGGTGATGTCATGAAGAGCACAACCCTGACTGGCTGGCAGACTGACAGGAGCTGATGTTGGCCTTCAGCATGTCATTGACTCTCTGTCTGTTGTTTCCTTTTCCTTTTCTCTTTCTTTTTCTTTCTTTCTTTCTTTCTTTCTTTCTTTCTCTCTCGTCTGTGCAGGATTATCGCATGCCAGGGCTTGCCCCTGATCAGCGGACAGAACTGCGACCCATATGCCACCGTCACCCTCGTCGGCCCTGCCAGGTAACACCACCTGCCAACCTAGACACCGACACCTGCCATCCCATAATGATCTAGCCGGGCCCTCCTGCGGGCGGCCATCTGCCGGCCCAGACTTAGGTGTTCCCACAATCCCATGGTGCTCCTGGCTCCACCCACCTCTCACCCCCGAGGGGAGCACACTGTTAAGACACGAGCGCATGGGCAACGGATGCCCATTGTGTTCACTGTGCGTCCAGTGTGAAGCTAACGCTGTAGTCACGCGCTGGCCCACTCTCAACTCTGCTGCTGAAAAACGCTTCACTTGATATGTTTCTGTTCCCTTGAATGTCACATGTCATGAAGGCAAGGCAAGTTTATTTGTATATCACAGTGCATCAACTTTGGTATTTCCAAGCTTTTTACCAGTGTCCACATGAGAGAACAGAGGCCAATGAAGAGATTGTGAAAAAGGCAAAAATGCATGAAAACCGTTGCAAGAACAGCAGTAAACGATTTGGATGGGAAAATGCATTAGATCAGCTGAAAGAACATCAGGCAGTGTGAATTTGATCAGTTAAAACAGAGAGGGTTGAACCAACTCGTAATCAAGGATCTTTGGTTAGAATAAAGGATTCAACATCACAATGCACAGGCAACTTCAGACTGTCAGGTTTATGACAGAAACCCTATAATCTTAGAATGTATAATGTTTGTGTAGAAGCGTTGGACAAATGCCCATCTATAACCCTCATAATCTATAGATGTGTCCCCCATATGCACGGTTCCTCTGTAGGGCCACGAGTTGCGCTGGTAAACTGAGAGCGCTCTTCTGTGTTCGGGACGACAGAACAGAGAGGAGCGAGGTGAAGAAAATGTGCTGGGCGCCCGTGGCAACTCAACCGCTCTTTTTTTTTCTCAGGTCTGACCAGAAGAAAACGAAAGTGAAGAAGAAAACAAGTGACCCCCAGTTTGAGGAGACGTTTTACTTTGAGGTATACACACACTGGTGTTGCGTTTTTTTCACTCTGTTACTGCTATGTGTTCTCTCTCTCTCTCTCTCTGTCTTGCGCTCTCTCTCTCTCCCTATCTCTCTTTCTTTCTTTCTCTTTTTCTTTTATTTCAATTCAATTCATTAAGCTATAATTGTGTTGACTGAAGATGCAGCATTACCAGTGCATCAGTATGAGTAATAATACAAGTAGTAGTAGTAAGTACTTTGGAATTTCCCACTATTTCTATCTGATCTTACATTCTCTCTCTCTCTCTCTCTCTCTCTCTCTCTCTCTCTCTCTCTCTCTCTCTCTCTCTCTCTCTCTCTCTCTCTCTCTCTCTCTCTCTCTTTCTCTCTCTCTCTCTCTCTCTTTCTTTCTCACTCCCTCACTCACTAACACACACACACAGACACACACACACACTGTAGTTCTCACACCTTTTCCGTTCCTGTCCAACTGACAGCCTTTATCACATCATTGGTAGCTGGTGGTAAATGAGTGACCACAGAGCAAACTCAGAGGCTCTGGGTAAACCTGACCTCTGACCCCGCTGGATGGCGCTGGGGGTCAGGGGTCAACTGTGCTTATAAGGAGTGATCGTCATAGCTGATAGCACTTCAGCCTCAACTAATGAGATTTAAATCCTTTATTATGTAGAATTGTATACTAAAAATACACAATGAAAATACCACCTTGATTAAATGTATTTCACCTGTTGAAATTTAACCTAATTAAACCTCATTGAAAGGAACACGGTTGTTGAGGGAAAGAGGTGGGTTAGATCAGTGAGCCTATAGTTAGGCTATAGTTAGCGTATGCAGGCTAACTGTAACCTACTTCCTGTGAATTATGTGATTTTTGTTTTGACCTCGTTTGTGATTTACCACATCAAGCATTTGGTTGCACAGGCATTTCATGTGGCAATTCAGACCACAGTTTTAACACTGCAGGTCCTAAGTTGAATTACGAGCAAAGTCTAAAGTCAACTTAAAGCTAATTTGATAACGAGGAAAAGGAAAAATAAATTAGCTGAACTAATACCATAAGCAAGATCCTGTGCTCAATCATCGATGGATCAGACGCATGCAGGTTGCATGTCTCCTTTAGGACTTTTCAGTTTTAGATTTATTATTATTTATTTATTTTAGAGGACTATTCATTTTTATAAATTATTTTATTGAACTCTCTTTTGCACAGGAAGTTCCATCTACCTTCACATTTTGTTAGATATTCTATTCTATTCTATTCTATCAGTCAGTACAGTGACCTCACACATCACACTCTAGCTTTAGTTCATGCACAACATACTTTCCTCATGAATTGACTTTGCACTTTGCCTGTCATTTAAAGTAGGCCTCTGGGTGGATGTGGTGTCAGACAGACACAAGCCCTAAATTTGTCCCTTGTGGGTTACTGTAGGTCACACGCTCCAGCAACTACAAGAGGTCGCAGTTCCAGGTGGAAGAGGAGGACATCGAGAAGCTGTCCATCAAGTAAGTGTCCTGAGCATCTCCTTCTCTTTGGTCACTATCCTTTTATCTCTATTTCTCTCTCTCTTCTCTGTCCCTATCTACCTTTTTACTTTTCTCTCATTTCTTTACACATCGTGAATGTATATTAAACATTTAGAGATTCAAAAAGGTTAACTAATGAACTGCTGCAAAAGACATTTTTGTTTCTCTTTTTTTTGGCTACAAAACGAAGAGTTTGGATTTGCTGATGTCACTCCAGGCAGGCCTTCTGTAGTAAGCGACAAAAGTGTTGGCCAGAAGTCGACCAGCGCCTCTGGTCGTCATAGCACCCAATAAACTAACGCCCGCTCTCTCTCAACTTTTGTCACTCTCAACTTGTCTCACTGTAGCTAGCGCCCTGGTCGATCCGGCAGGTAAGGCCAGGTGTGTTCCCACGTAGTAGAGATCATCATAAAAACAAGCCAACACCAGTCGGTCGGACAGAGAGCGTTTTTTTGAATGCATGTGGTGCAGTGTGCGTTGAGCTTTTGGACTGTGCTGATGGTTTTGTGAGTGGAGTGGAGTGGAGTGGAGTGGACTGCATGCATGTGGTGAGGAAGCCCACGGCTGTGCTCTGTTAGCTGGGACCGGCCGCACAGGGAGCTGGAGAGGACCCAGGAGGTTTGACTGTGTGTGCTGTGTGTATATATTTGTGTTAGGATTTGTGTTTTGTTTGTTTGATTTTTTTTTTCTCTCTCTCACCACACACGTTTGATGAAGGCTGACCTGGAAAGATTTTGATGTGAGATTTTAGACGAGTGATTTTTTTTTCCTGCAGCTTTGTTGTGTCTCTGTACACACACTTATGCATGGAACGGAGTGAGAGTGTGTGTGTGCGTGTGTGTGTGTTTTTTGTCACACATCCTATCTTATTTTGTTCACTTAAGGTTTTTATCTTGCTCTTCCCCTCTCCCTCTCTCTACCCGTTACTCTCTCTATCAACCTTTTACTCTCTCTCTCTCTCTCTCTTTCTCTCTCTCTCTCTCTCTCTCCCTCTCTCTATCTCTCTCTCTCTCTGCAGGGTCGATCTGTGGAACAATGGGAATCTGGCACAGGACGTGTTTCTGGGGGAGACGCGGGTGTCACTGAAGATCCTGAAAAGTAACCACATCCATCGAGCCTGGTAAGAGCACACACTCCAGGTACACTTGATGTACACAGACACACACACACACACACACA
>NC_085006.1:20732919-20777919 GCF_963854185.1 Sardina pilchardus
CCCCGTGTATGAACCTCTTAGCTGAATAAATTTAGCAAAATCAATGAATAAGCCACTGCTAATAGTTGGGAAATTACACTACTCAACATGTTAACTAGTAGCAGGACCATTCGAGTCTAGTTCCTCGGCGACTAATTCAGATGGCCAAGTTTGTGATCTGTTGTGCGTCTTTCTGTTTACATGAGATTGCAGTGGCTGAACCCCAAACCCCACAACTGCAGGTTATTGCCTTGCATGGCAACCACTATTTTGTAAATATAGTTTGTATGTGTGTGTGTGTGTGTGTGTGTGTAGGAGAATCTCCAGGGTTATGTCCAGAAGGTCTTCTCCTCCATCACCCAGTCTAGTGCCAGCTGCCCGCCGTTAATGTGTGACGTCTTCAGGTCCCTCCGGCAGATGGCATCCAAACGCTTCCCTGGTGAGTTGCATGAGTACATGCACACCCGCAAACACACACACACACTCGTAGACATAAGGGTGTTTGTTATATCTAATAGTACTTGAAAAATTCTCCACACACACACCTAGATATAACCAGGAATTAGAAACGGTTCAGAGAACGAAAGCGGAAACCATAAATAAACAAAATGCATGTTGGATGAACGTAATCAAAAAACGGGAACAAAACTATTTTCACTTGTTCCAGAGTGAAAAACGCTATTTTCAATTTCAGATTACCGGTTAAAAGCGGGATTTATCATTCTAATGAACTATTCTTTGAATATTTTTCAAACGTCCGCAGGCTTCGGAAGTTACCTGGCCACACAGAGTTCCCCACACGATCTAATGTTATACAGGCCAATTGGCTACTTTCGAATCTCGCCCCACGCCTGGATTCAGGCACTGTGCTTGTCAGCAGCTAGCCTTGATATCTAATCCATTTCAGCTTCACGGCTGCTCAGCTGAAAAAAGTTTTGTGCCAACGGCCATAAATCAATTTGTAAAGGCAGTGTCATTTGAAATTATGCTATTAACCGTTCTTCTGTAACATTCTAACGTTCTAGAATAACTTCACACACACACACACACACACACACACACACACACACACACACACACACACACACGCACAACATTAACATGAGAATCCATGTAAACATGCTTTTGATCAGCACTGAAGCATGGGAAATGTGTACTGTATTGTGGGTAGGTTCACCACTAGATGGAGCCAGTCTTATGGTTGATGCATCTCCTGCACCATGAGACATTATTGTTTATAAATGGGTTCAACTGACTCTCTCTCTCTCTCTCTCTCCCTCTCTCTCTCTCTCTCTCTGTGTCTCTCTCTCTCTCTCTCTCTCTCTCTCTCTCTCTCTCTCTCCCTCTCCCTCTCCTCTCTCTCTCTCTCTCTCTCTCTCTCTCTCTCTCTCTCTCTCTCTCTCTCTCTCTCTCTCTCTCTTCGTCTCAGCGGACCCTCATGTCCAGTACTCGGCGGTCAGTAGCTTCGTGTTCCTGCGGTTCTTCGCCGTGGCTGTTCTCACTCCACACACGTTTCAGCTGCGGCCTCATCACCCCGTGAGTCCACACACACCTCCCTTCCACCCCACACCTCTCAGCCTCTGGCTGTAGCAGTATTACGCACGCGCGCGCGTGTGTGTGTGTGTGTGTGTGTGTGTGTGTGTGTGTGTGTGTGTGTGTGTGTGTGTGTGTGTGTGTGTGTGTGTGTGTGTGTGTGTGTGTGTGTGTGTGTGTGTGTGTGTGTGTGTGTGTGTGTCTGTGTGTATGTCTGTGTCTGTGTCTGTGTGTCTGTGTGTCTGTGTGTGTGTGTGTGTGTGTGCACTAATGCAGTAAACAATTCTGCAGTATACGCTCATGCTGTCTATGTGACTCGTTGCATGGTGTTACTGTTATGAGAGAAATGAGATTAGGCTTTATTTCATGGGCCCTCATGTTCATGGCCCCAGAGTGTAGCACCGCACTGTAGCTGCCTGGTGACTCTAGCTGTTGGCTGCAGCAACTCGAGCCCGTTGGTTTTAATGGTCTTTGGTATTAATTGCCCTCAATGGTGCCTTCCAGGCAGCCGCTGCCTTCAAGGCACTACTCCCCTCAGTTTAGGGGTAGGATGAGGGTTGAGGGGGTTAAGGTTAGGCATAGGGTAAAGGTAGTGCCTTTTAGGCTGTGCTGCCTGGAAGGTGCTGTTGGGGGCAAAAAAAACACCATTGAGCTGGTTTCGGTATTTTAATTTTTGTTTTCGTGACCTCTAGAAACAGAGATCTATGGTGGAATTCTTCTTTAACTGAGGTCTGGCAGAACAAAAGCATGAATTATACCACTGCTTGGTTCAATCTCTCACTGTGATGTGCTCTTTAGGATCTATATTTGCACAACATATTCACTCTACTATGAAGTAGCTCCAGGTTTCTGGAAGTTATTATCGAGTAGTGCCAGAAAATGTTGTGTTTCTCAAAACCCTAGAATATGTCCTAAAGCACCTTGTTTAGTCTACTTGCTAAATACTTTTAGATTACTCTCATGGAAAGCAGGGAACATTTAAGTTTGAGGAGATAAATTCTAAATCAGATCATTTTGCGGTGCTTTAGTCAGGACATGACACAAACCGATGAAGTTTACTAAAATAATTGGCAATTAGTTGAATAGTCAACAGCTAATTGATTGATAGATCAACTTCTGCAGCCGTTGTGGTCAGGGTGATCTAAACATCATCCTTGCGAGTGTCAGTCAGCTGTTTCCGCAACGGTCTTGTGACCGTGAAAATCTGAACTGGACTAACTGGCCACTAAGTGGAGCACAGTTTCATGTGGTGATGAGCATGAGAATGAGAAGCAGGCGCGCTCCTCAGTAGTGAGTGAGTGGTGCCTCAGATAGATGACCTGTGTATGTGTGTGTGTGTGTGTGTGTGTGTGTGTGTGTGTGTGTGTGTGTGTGTGTGTGTGTGTTTGATTCATTGTGTTGTCCGTCCTCAGGATCCTGAGATATCCCGCACACTGACCCTCATCTCCAAGACCATACAGACACTGGGCAGCTGGGGCAGCCTGTCAAAAACCAAGCTGGTGAGAGGACATCCCACACACACGCGTCGCGCAGGCACGCACGCACACACACGCACGCACGTACACACACACACACATAGGCACACATACACATACACACACATGCACATACACACACACATTGGCATACAGTATACACCCATGCACACTCACACGCGCACACACACACACACACACACACACACACACACACACACACACACACACACACTCACACTCACACATACACATACACATACACACACATGCACATACACACACACATTGGCATACAGTATACCCCCATGCACACTCACGCACACACACACACATACACACACACACATACATACATACACCCCCTCAAACAGACATTGATTGTTTATTTAGATTGACAAGTAGGATACACATTGTGACAGGATTTGCCAATCTAGTTTAAAAGGAGTTTTCCCACAGCAGCAAGAGCATAATGTGCACATCAGGATCAGATGCACTATCCACTACAGGCAGAGAGGCCAGCCAAGCACATAAACAAACACGCATGGATGTAGACACACTGACACATTCCCACTCACACACAGATGTGCGTGCAAACACACATACAGATCCACATGGACTTAAATAGAAATGAATGTGTTTAGAAAAAAGATGATTTTACTTAGTCACACACTATTTGCCACACTGCTATCGTTGGCGACCACAGAACGGTATGCATGCACTTGGCACGTACAGTATGTTCAGTTCACATATGCACACACAAGTGCAACAAATACTAAAAACACACACACACACTCACACACACACATGCATGGAAACAAACACAAATAACCCTGATTGTTTGTTGCTGGCAGTCTGAGCAGTCATCTATCATGACATGTCTCCTGTTGCAAAAAGGCCGGCCGGCTGTTGCGGGAGATTGGGAGAGATGGCGACCTCAAAGGCTTGGAAGCCCTCCACGCCAGCTCACACAGGGTGCTCTCCTCCGTCGGCCTGGCTCACTCACTCATGTGCTCTCTCTCTCTCTCTCTCTCTCTCTCTCTCTCTCTCTCTCTCTCTCTCTCTCTCTCTCTCTCTCCCTCTCTTTTCTCTCTCTCACTCTCCTTTTTTTTCTCTCTCTCTCTCTCTCCCTCTATAGTCGAGCTTCAAGGAGACCTACATGTATGACTTCTTCAAATCATTCCAAGAAGATCAGTGTATAGAGAAAGTGAAAAAGGTAGAACTGCTTTTTATGTTTGTTTGGTTTTTTTGCCATTATTTATCTGCATTACACACAGTAAAGCCCTTTGCCTTGCCTTGCCTTGCCTTGCCTTTCCTTGCCTTGACTTGCCATGCACATATGATAGAAATAGAAATAATCTAGCCTGGCTATCACCAGACCAAGCTCAATCTTTTAAGATTGAACATTAGTCTGGGAAGTCTGCTCTGTATTTCCTACTGCACAAGAGAGACAATAAAAGTACTTACTTACTTACTTACAATCACAAGAGGCGGGCATACAATCATCAAATGACTGCACACATTTGGATAGTCTTTCAACCCAATCAGTCTAGAGATAACCTTGATCTTGACGCAGTGTCTTCCCCTGTGTGTGCAGTTCTTAGATGACATCTCCTCCAATGTGAGCAAAGAGTCCAGTGGGCTGGAGGATTCGCTGGTCCTTAAGGAGGGGTAAGTGGATCAGGGGTTAGGCCTTAGAAGCCAGCCACCGCACATTAGTAACGCTATTCATTACGCTACAAACAGAGGTGACTTCAAATTTGCGAACATACTGTAGACGAAGGTTTGCAAACAGTTTTCCGTTAGCCTTGATTTTGTACCGAATGTTTGTAAACATGCGCAAACAGTCTGAGGGGGGTGCAGTAGTTCTCCGCGAACACACAGTGGAACTGGACGTGAGTTTGATGAAGGCAACAATGCTGTTACAGTTAGAATGGAATGTTAGCACCAAATTATTCAAATTTAACCGCGAACGTTCGCCACTGTTTGCCAAATTTGAATGCACTTCCGGTTAGAGATCGCTTTAGGAATAACTGTACAACTGTGTGTGTGTGTGTGTGTGTGTGTGTGTGTGTGTGTGTGTGTGTGTGTGTGTGTGTGTGTGTGTGTGTGTGTGTGTGTGTGTGTGTGTGTGTGTGTGTGTGTGTGTGTGTGTGTGTGTGTGTGTGTGTGTGTGTGTGTGTGTGTTTAGGGAAGTGCACAAGCGAGCACAGGGAAGGAAGCGGCTCGGAAAGAAGAACTTCAAGAAGCGCTGGCTCCGCGTGACCAACCGGGAGCTGTCCTATCACAAGCATCGAGGTAAGGCAACCTCCCGCCCACCTCACTCCCAGACATCCAATCAAATTGCTCTCTGGTGCTCCGTCACCATGACACTGCATACGACACTGGCCTCCAGAGTTCAAATGGGAATTTAGAACAGTCGTCACGGCTACTATGCTGCTCACTCAAGGAAACATAATGGACAGAACACATCAGTGCTGTGGTTGAGTTAAGGAGAGAGACAAAAAGAGAGAGACAGAAAGAGAGAGAGAGAGAGAGAGAGAGAGAGAGAGAGCGCTTAAGCAAACAACTCCTTCACCTAATACTGCTGGGAAAGTCTTTGCCTGATGGCATGTGTAGTCATTCAGCCATGTCTTTCTCAGTGTGGTCGATGGAGATGACCGGAACTGTAATGGGAACAAATGGAAGTGAAATAAAGACTAGAGAGAGAGAGAGAGAGAGAGAGAGAGAGAGAGAGAGAGAGAGAGAGAGATGAAAGATGAAAAGGGAGAAGCAGAGGACAGGCCAGCCCACGTTATTTACGATTATTAGCATAACCCCAGCCCCTGCATGGGCTGCACTCACTGTCAAGGCGTTAAGCCCAGCTGCGGTTCTGGGCCGCCATTCAGGCCGGCTGGCCCGGTAGTGATGACGGGCACTGCAGGCTATACTGGCAGACCGGATGGAAGCACGAACACACTCTCACACACAGATACACACACACACACACACTGTGGCTAGTAAGATGAGATGACTGACCTACCCCTGCTCCCACCTCCAGCAGAAACACACATACACACACACACAAACTTCCACTTTCACACCAGATGACTTTCATGTACATTCGAATGGGATATTGAGCCAAGATGGCCGCCGCTCCAGCCTCATTACGGCTCGTTATTGTCTAGTTAGCCTGCGTTGACCCCGGGGCTCCCCTCCAGTGTGCGGTCATGGTATGCTGGCTCCCAGGCGCCAAGGGCTCCATTACCTCTGATTCTCTCCCCTCTTTCCTCCTTTAATGTTTGCAACATGTGTTTTCCTCCTCTTGCCAGTGTTTATGCTCTCTCTCTCTCTCTCTTTCTCTCTCTCTCTCCATCTATCTCTTCTTCTTTCTTTTTTCTCCAACACTTTCTCTTGCTTTTCTCTTTTCGCTATCTCTGTTCTTTATTTTTTTTTTCTCTAACGCCTCTCGAGCTCTCTCTCACTCTCCCACCATTTCCCGTCTATTTATTTGTTTATTGATATGGTTTTCGTTTTTGCGAAAGGATTCTGGACTGGCCTCTGCTTATTTGACCCCTTGTATGGTGGACACAACACTTTAGAATGCAGCTGTGATTCCAGGAAAAATCAGTTTGAACGTCGTTGTGCCGAGTTCACACGAGATTACTGCGATGCTTTTCCAATTCTTCATTCTGTCTTATATCGGAACATATCTGTGTTTTTATTTCTACTGGATCATGTTATAGTGTTAACAGCAGTAGTCCATTTCAGTGTGTCTGTGTTTGTGTGTGTGTGTGTGTGTGTGTGTGTGTGTGTGTGTGTGTGTGTACAGTATGTGTTGAATGTGTTCAAGTAGTGAAAGCTCTGCTTACACAATGTGTGTGTATCGGTGTGTGTGTGTGTGTGTGTGTGTGTGTGTGTGTGAGAGAGAGAGAGAGACTGCATCATGTTCTCAAGTGATGAAAGTTCTGCTTACAGAGAGTGTACAGAATAAGTGTATGTGTGTGTGTGTGTGTGTGTGTGTGTGTGTGTGTGTGTGTGTGTGTGTGTGTGTGTGTGTGTGTGTGTGTGTGTGTGTGTGTGTGTGTGTGTGTTCATGCTTCTGCTGTGTTTTATGCATTCTGCTTCTGCCATATGCACGTACAAGTGTATATGAGTGTGTGTGTGTGAGTGTGTGTGTTTTTACAGTCTCTGTGGGTGAGCGTCTCCGTTAAGTTAATGAGGGACTGGGCTGAGCTGCAGCGCTTTGCCAGAGACCTGCACACCAGATTGCCGCCAGCCCCAAACACAGTGATGGGGCACCAGGACAAACCCAATCCTGAGAGAGAGGGAGGGAGAGAGAGGGAGAGAGAGAGAGAGAAGAATGGAGAGATGGGGTAGAGAGAGAGATGGGGGAGGGGGAGATAGACAAAACAACCTAGACACCCCGACTGTCACACACAGTGATGAAGTGCTGGGCCAAGCCCAATCCCGGCCAGAGATGGAAAAAGAGTGAGAGACACACAAGCACTTGATATAGAACGAAAGAGAGAGAGAGAGAGAGAGAGAGAGAGAGAGAGAGATGGATGGAGAGGGTGGAATCGAGGATAGAGTAATCAGCCTTCAGGCTTGTTGCACAAGTATGCTTTCATGGTAGGAATCCTTCCCCTTTACTCCTCCCAGCCGCACCTGCTGGTTGTTGTGGTCAGCGCCACGTTCCCGGTGACTAGCCTCTCTCTTATCGTATCCCCCTGAATCACCCGGACGACGGCGTAGCCTTTCTTCTCTCTGCGTTTAGGGCTCATTTCTCTCGAACGCTGTCGACGCGGTCGTCCCGTCGGGGGGAGATGGATGGAGCTCGGGGTAAGAGTTGAAAGGGATTACTCACTCGCGGCTGTCCTCCGAGGGTCTGTTTCGGGTTAGGCTGCTGTTTAAAACGCGAGGAGGCAGGGGGGCTGCTATCTGTCGAGGCCAGATAGGGTGAGTGTTGATATTGGTTGTTGTTTTTATTTCCAGAGAAGGGCCTGAACATGGTTTGAATAAAAGAAATAGCAACTAGGGCTAGCAACAGCAGGGTCTCCTATCAGGCCGCTGGATGTTGCGCAGTTGTATGTTGACTATGTTGGGTTTGAGCTATAAAACGATAACAACGCCATCAATAACTCTGTTTCCACTGGGCCGCAATACCTGAGTGAGTGAGTGAGTTTTTCCCTTTTTCATCTCCCTTTGATTGTGCATGCAAGTTCAGGAATTCTCAAATAAAAAATAAATGGCTCTGCAAATGAAATCAGTATATCCATAAAAGCACGTCGGCCCCAATTCCACCACAAAGAAAATACACGGGAGGCTGAAGCCCAAACGGCCGGAGTTGAAAGGCTTCGACGGGAGACTGAAAGACTAACGCTTGTTAATGGCACTCGAGCCTGCCGAGGACAGGTTAGCGGCCAGCCCGCGTCCGAGGCTTACTGGAATGCTCAAGAACAACAACAAGAACAAGACATACATTTGTGTAGCGCTGCAA
Source organism: Sardina pilchardus (assembly GCF_963854185.1). Classification (NCBI taxonomy): domain Eukaryota; kingdom Metazoa; phylum Chordata; class Actinopteri; order Clupeiformes; family Clupeidae; genus Sardina; species Sardina pilchardus. The sequence goes on from NC_085006.1 coordinate 20,741,386, forward strand.
TGAAAGAGGAATCCCACTTCAGCCCCCAGCAACATGTAGCACCCTCCCGGGTGATGCGCGGCACAGCGGCCAGTTTGGCATTAGCACGCTCACCACACACCAGCTTGAGGTGGGCAAATAGGGAATTAGAACACACCCAGTCCCACTTTGTAGGAACAGCAGTTGCAGAAGTAGTAGTATGCTAGTAGTACTAGTAGCAGTCGTAGTATGCTCGTGGTAGTAGTAGTAGTAATAGCAGTAGTAGTAGTAGTAGTAGTAGTAGTAGTAGCAGTAGTGGTATGCTAGCTGTAGTAGTACTAGTATCAGCCGTAGTATGCTAGTAGTAGTAGTAGTAGTAGTAGTAGTAGTATGCTAGCAGTAGTAGTAGTAGTTTTAGTAGTAGTGCAGTAATTTAAAAGAAACAAACCCGTATTAATACCATATGAACTGCCCCCCTGTGTATTAGCCTCATAGCTGAAGAAATGTTGCAGAGTCAATGTATAAGCCGCGGCTAATTGCGGTGTGTTATGGTGCTGCTGCTCCTCACACTAGTATTCATGAAGATGTTTGCTGTGTCCTGATCTGGAGCTGTTCTTGGCTCGCTCTGTGTGGTGACCCAGGCAGACCCTGGATGGATGAGGCTAGTCGACAGCCCCTGGAGATAACGTCCATCAACAGCCAGGGACCATAAACCACCAAACACTGACACTCGAAACCCAGCAAGAGAGTTTGGGGGGGGGGGGGGGGGGGGAGTGGTGGTGGAGGGGGTCCAGGAGAGGTGGAAAAAAAAAAAGATGCCGCAGGTGGTATCACCATGTGGAACGAGCTGTCTCTGACTGTCTGCAGCCTCCTGGACTTAGTTGCTTCCGACCACAACAGGTCGTCGACTCAGCTCGGCGCATCTTGCTCAGGCTGCAGTCCAGTCCGCAGTCCTCAGCTCCCTCAGCTCCCTTAGTGGACGAGGTCTGGCCCTCATCATGGTGGCTCTCTCCTCTCCTCTCCTCTCCTCTCCTCTCCTCTCCTCCTCCCCTCCCAGATCATGGGGGCCGCCAGCTCTACTGCTGCAGCACAGTCAGGGAGAGAGAGGGAGGGAGGGAGGAATCCTGGGCAGTGCTGCGGTTCTACAGTGTTGTGAAACAAACACACACACACACACATTCACACACATACACATTCACACACACAAACAACACATACATCTTTACTGCTCTCAGAAGCCAGGCCAAAACACACATGTGGTCATTTAAATGTACACACACACACACACACACACACACACACACACACACACACACGTGCTGCGCTTAAGGATTGGGGGGTCACATCAGACCACTCACCACACAAACAAACATACGTATAGACTCACTTTCAAGGCAGGTGTTTCAGTGAAAGCATGGTTTTACTAATTGTTTTTGGAGCATGTGCCTGTGTGTGTGTGTGTGTGTGTGTGTGTGTGTGTGTGTGTGTGTGTGTGTGTGTGTGTGTGTGTGTATGTGTGTGTGTGTGTGTGTGTGAGAGAGAGAGAGTGTGTGCATGCATGTGGGAGCCCAGACGAATAACCCTTGTGCCGCACTTAAAAGCAGCACTTGCGCTGTGATGCCCAGTCCCCCCCCCTGAAGGGCCTGTGTGGTCTGTGCTCTCGGCCAGACAACCTCAATTAGGTGCTTTGAGGAGAAACCGTGCAGAGAGAAAAGGGCCACGGCAACAGACTCACCGTATTTTCATAGTCGTTAAGGCTGGTTTTGAAGGCAATATATTTTAACGAATAGGGTATTTTTAGGTTTTGATTTCTATAATGTATGTCTTTGGACACTTCTTGTTTCGCGCTTTGACATTGAACATATTTGTAGACTCTGAAAGCATAAATGTTGACTTCATCCCACACACACACACACACACATACACACACACACACACACACACACACACACACACACACACACACACACACACACACACACACACACTACTAATATGACCAGTGTAGTCTATCCCACCTCCCCTACAGTTCTATTGAATAGCAGAAAGCAGACCATGGCTGCGTTTTGTCTCTGCTGGTCTAGGACAGTTGATCCTGCCTGCAGGGGTGTGTTCTCATCCTCTCCCTCTTCCTCTAGGGTGCTCATCCCTCACAGGTGTTGAGTGCTGTGTGTCTGAGTGACGTTATTGTGTAGGGGATGATCTCACAGGAAGTGCGTGATTAGTTGAGAGTGAGGGAATGTCTTGTCCGTGCGTCTCTCGGTCTGTCTCTCCGTCCGCCCCCACCCCGCCCGGTCTCCTGTGGGACACACACACACACCGACTGACCCAGAGCCATCGCTCGACAGCTTGCCGCCGTGACGACGTGAAGACATGAGAAGCGCACCACTTACCAGGAGAGGTCCCATGCTGAAGTGTGTGTGTGTGTGTGTGTGTGTGTGTGTGTGTGTGAATGAGCGAGTTTACCAGGAGAGGTCCCATGCTGAAGTGTGTGTGTGTGTGTGTGTGTGAGAGAGAGAGCGAGTGAGTGAGTTTAGTGAGTGAGTGAGTGAGTGAGTATGTGTGTGTATGTGCATACGTATGTGTTTCTGCTAAAAGAGTCACATTGTCTGAAAGCATACTCAACCCTAACCCTTGATTCCACCAAAGCTTTAAACATTTGGTCCACAAGGTTAATCTGTCCCTTCCCCTATAGCCGATTACTTAAGCAATATAGCACGAGTGGGAGTGGGTTGTTGCTGGATATTCCCACGGGTGTTGTTCGGCCGTAGCCTCGAGGCCGGAGGCCGAGTGGCGCAGGCAACAACACCCGTGGGAATATCCAGCAACAACCCACGACCACGAGTGCTATATTGCTTTTATACAACAATTCTACCACAAACTAAATCATCTGAAAACACCCGTTATTGTTTGAAAAATGTATATTTCGCCTTCGTTTTTAGTTAGTTCTACGCATCTAAAAATAGTTCCATCTTCAATAGACAGCGTCGCCACGTAACCAACGAACATTCCAGATCCCTCTCCAGCAGGTCGTTTACCTCGTTTCCTCCACAGTGGTTTTTTCGTGTCTTCGGTGAGAGTTACAATACAAGGATTCAAAGAGGTTCATTTGTCACATGACATTATTTAAGTGCAGTAGGCTAGCCTAATGTTGGAAACAGAGATTGATACAAAAATACAGATCGACGTGTTCGTTTATTTATTATAGACATTGATTTGGACGTTCCCTTGTATGGTGCATCCCTTGAGGTATCCCTTCTGCTCTCCATCAGAAGTTGTGGGGCATAGGCCTGTTCGTGTCTGATCGGGTAGGCTCATCCTGGGCATCTTTGCCGTTTGGTCGTGGTCTCCTAATATATGGCTCCAGCGCTTCCTGCTGTCCATTGAGGGTCGCCAGTAGCTTGCAAGGGAGCTCTCCGATCTAATATATAAAAAGAGAGAGAGACAATATGCTTACAAAAAAACAATGCTACAAAAAAATATTTGATTATTTATAGGCTACGTTCTACGCTTACCTGTGCCCACTCACTGCCATGATCTCCCTGGCTGCAAGACCTGCGTCGGACAGCTTCTGGATGGCTGTGGCCCGCAGGCTGTGGTTTGTGTAGCGAACCGATGTGCCTGCCTCCTGGCACAGCCGAGGAAGCATTTTACCCAGTTGATTGACGCCGAGGGGGGTTGATGTGAACCAGAATGGATCGGATGGTGAGAAGACCCTCTTTGGTTGCATATACAATGCTGTCGCATCTGGGGGGATCTTGCTCAGGTATTCGATCAGCGAGGCGACAGGGCAGAGTGGATTGCCTGGCTCCGCATACATCGCTCCCCGCAAGTTTTCTTTGGCCCTCTCCAACGGGTCTTTATGGTTTTTTGTGTCCTCGTTGAAAGCCAGTGTGAAATAAGGACAGCCGTTTTCATCCTGCTTCAAGTTGAACGAGTCAGGTTTCAGGTGTCTATTGCCCTCACTCCCCCTGCGACCGAAATGGAGCTGGATGTCGTACCACACCTTATTTAAAAGGGTTCTGGGGGTTGCTGGATGGAGTGCAGCAGAGCCTCTGAGGATGGCTTGGTCCGCCGATGATATTGGTGGGTGGTGTGTTGATGTGTCCCTTCCAGCCTTCCTCATTTGCTTGAGGACACCTTTGAACACATTATTGGCAGCTGTGAACTCGACGTCCTGCATCAGATTCCACATTCGTGAAAGGGGGGCCTCATTTATGTAGCGATTAAGCCCTGCCCGAAGTCCAGCATAGCTACTAATGCCATAGAGCTCACCTTTGGCTGTTCTTATGGTGGCGTACATCTCCCGCAATATAGCAGCGAAATTAGATTTACTGATGGCTTGTAAATTGACCTCTTTCATCCTGCCCGACAGCCAGGTGTTAAAGCAATTCACGGCCCACGAAGTCTGCTTCACGGTGTTAATTTCGTGCCGGCTCTTTTCAATGCAGTCCAGTTCCTCTGCGCTGACGGAGACGCACCTAGGCCTAGGTGCGCTCTCCTCCCGCTTGACGCTCTGCTCCTCCTCGTCATCCGACATTTCATAAATTAACTCGAAATTAATTTTACTTAAATCGATCTCCATTCTCTGTGCCTATCTCGTCGCCTATTTGTCGTGTTGTATTTTGTAATTTAACGGCAATCGCTCGTGTTAAAGCACTATAGAATCAATTGCATTGTTATAGCGGAGTGATTTATTATTAGCTGTGAAAAGTCCGAGTGGATTATCGTGGGATATTTCAACTCATGGAACGTCTCTCGGCCAATCAGAAACAAAGAAACAGCTTCTTAGAACCCAATTGTTGTATAACCTTCCATATGGTTAGTTAAGTCACAAAGGTGAACGGTTCCATTTAGTTTTTTGAGTATTTGACCCCAAAGATGAACAGTTATTTTAAAAGGATGAAACCCAACCTTTGGAACACTCCCTCCAGCAACAGAGAGAGAGACAGACAGAGAGAGAGACAGAGAGAGAGACAGAGAGAGAGACAGAAGCCGTTTACTGACTGCACAGATAGCCGGCGATGCACGGGCTTTTAGCCGGCTAGTCCCGATTGTACTCACTGATAGCCGGCTAATCGCCGAGGTGATTTACGCTGCCAATTGTCCTCCCCTGAGGGTACACATATTCCCGGGGCGACTGCAGTGAGCACGCGAGCCGGCTATGCGGCGGCTAACTGAGACATGGGCGGAGCTGTCAACAACGAGAGTTGTGCACACACTGCTGAAAGACTTAAAATCAGCTGACTGACTGTATGCTGAGCACAGCTGTCAGATCATCATCATACTGTTCACATATTAACACTGGTCCTTGTGGTCCATCTAGCACACTGTTCTTTCAAATGTCAATTAAATCGGCAAACATCTCAGCATTTATTTATTAATTGCTAACATATTGGGAAAACATAGCTATCCTGCTTTATCTACAGCCAGGATAAATTAGCTAGACCTTGGCTAGCTTGCTCAAATAACCATTGACAACGTATTTCGTTAAAGCATGTAGGCTAGGCCTATATCATACCCACCCTAAGGTTTAAGAAACATAACAACGTTGTCCAATTTTAGTTTAATGCATTTTTCTGAATTGGAGAGGTCTCCTTATGAGGGTAGGCTCTGCATTTTAAATGGCTAATCGCTAGTCGCGATTAGCATCGTTGGTTTAAACTTTGCAGAGCTGTTTTGTTGTTATCACAAAAATACTGATTGTAACTGCTGTTAGGAAGACAGTTTGGAACCTGGCAGACGTGAGGCAGTGAAAGGTATAATGCACAGTCCAAGCGGAATGAGTGGAGAGTTGATATTGTGATGAGGCAAGAATTACTCTGTTAGGAAATGTTTATTACCATGAGGAATGACATTACATGGAAGTGGCCTGTTTAAGATCCCCGTGGCTATATCCCACAACATGGGTGGCATCCCGTAACATAAACCCCTTATCCCACAACACATCAGCTGACTAGTCTAGTACACCTATATAATGCGTAACCGTCAACTATCTTATGACAACAGGCTGCTTAACCATCTTAGCCGTAGGCTACATTTCCCCCTTGCATGAACGTAACACAAGCATATCCGAGCCGCGCTACAATATTGTGTCACATCGAGCTAGCAAGTCTAGCTAGCCACAAACAACAGTGCATACCAGACTGTATAGAACAGGTGCATACTGCATAGGCTACTAATGACACTTTTTTACGGTCAGTGAATAGCACCGAGTGAAAATCAATGTTTGCTTTATATCTAGTGACAGTGGTGATGTCGTCAGTTTGGATAAGTAGAGTAAACTTAGTCAGAAGATCTAGAAATATCAAACGGAGGAGCAGAGAACTTGACAGAGAGCTGCACCGCTGTTTTGAGAAAGAATGACAGTAGTGTCACAAGACTTCGACGCCTATGTTGTTGTACGTCACTGTTCAACTTCACACCCAGTTTTTACATGTTTACGCCTACACCGAGGCGGCTTTGGAATATCGCGCCTCTTGTCCTCACTGACCTAGCCGGGGAATGGCCGGTTAAACCTAGCCGCGGATGAGGCGGCGTTCAGTCAGTTAACGGCTAGAGAGAGAGACAGAGAAAGAGGCAGAGAGTGGTGAGGATGATAAACTTGAGTGCGTGAGAATAGTGGATTTTTACAGAACAGTGATGACCAGAGGAACATTTTATTGCAGTATGTGTGTGTGTGTGTGTGTGTGTGTGTGTGTGTGTGTGTGTGTGTGTGTGTGTGTGTGTGTGTGTGTGTGTGTGTGTGTGTGTGTGTGTGTGTGTGTGTGTGTGTGTGTGTGTGTGTGTGTGTACATGCCTGTGTTTGTATGCGTGTGTGTTTGTGTGGTGGTGTGGACAGGCCGTAACCCAGTCTTCCCAGTGTGTTTTGGCCTGACTTGTGAGAACAGCAAAAGTGTCTGTGTGTGTGTGTGTGTGTGTGTGTGTGTGTGTGTGTGTGTGTGTGCGTGCCCTGGCTCACAAGTCCCAGAGAAAACAAGACTTGTTTACGCAAATTGCTGAGATCAGAGCGTAGAGATGCATGTCTTCACGGTTCACTGAATATTGGTAATGATATTTCCAGTAACACCATTTTAATAAACAAATTTATAAAACATTTTTTTTTTTTAAAAACACCATTTTAATTTGACAGTTAAAGAAGAGAGACAAACGCAAAAGGTTGCGTTTGGGACAGCATGTTCTGCTGAAAGATTTATCTACCACGGCAAAAAGGAGTAGCCTATACTTTGGAGACTCCTGTGCGCACAACCATATGACTATATGATAGTGATACTATATACGTTTCATGACGGTATTCACAGGACATTCACAGGACACAGAAGTGTTACACGCAGATGAGTGGCAAAATCTGTTCCATGTTTTAAAATGTGTGTGAATCTGTGTGTGAATCTGTGTGTGTGTGTGTGTGTGTGTGTGTGTGTGTGTGTGCGCACGCTTGTGCTTGTGTGTATATGTATGTTGGAGCAAATACACATGTATGCAAGCAAGTGTGTGAGCCTTGGTTTGAAGTGTGTGTGTGTGTGTGTGCGTGTGTGTGTGTTTTGGCCCTTCTGCTGTGAAAAGCTGAGCTATTGGTCTGAGAGAAGCATCATGTACAGAGAATGCACTCAGTAAACACGCAGTTGTTTGAGTTGGAGACGGACACTCGGCCCCATACAGAACAGGCTGTCAGATGAGGTCAAAGTTCAAGGGGTTAAGGGTCGCCGTCTGGTGCAAGCACATGACTAATAAAAAGGCCATCTAGGGTAAATGGACGCTGTGGGGAATCCCATTCTTACACAGGCCATAAGCAAAGTCAGGTCATAAGCAAACATTCACACACTCCCGCTTACATACAATAACACACGCACACACACATACACACACATATTCACACACACAGACACCCACACACACACTCAAGCTGGGTTTTGTGTGTTACAGGGAAGGAGGCCTTGTTTGTGATCTCTGTCAAGAGCATCCTGGGAGTGGAGAAGGTGGACGAGAGTGCCTTCAACCGCAAAAATGTAAGACATACAAACAGACGTGCACACACCCACACCCACACACACCCACACACACGCACACACACACATCCCCCCACACACACACATTGAGAAGAACATTGAAATGAAAAACAAACTAGCCAAGCACAGATGGAAGGCAGGATGTTGGCCCAGGAAGGGTCTAACACTGATGGTTGCAACATGAATATCAATATGATGTTAGCCTGCATGTCTCCCTGTCAATTCACTCACTTATCAACTTCATGGAGAAGGCACACAGTCTGACCCACTACGCAGATGACGCAATTCTGTCACCAAGACCAGCGCTATGGCCAGTCCTTTCTGCCCCGAAATCTGGCTGACTGCACAGGATCTTCTGTATCGACTGCACATGTGCACCCATGTTTTGATGCCCTGGCTCACAAGTCCCAGAGAAAACAAGACTTGTTTACGCAAATTTGCTGAGATCAGAGCGTAGAGATGCATGTCTTCACGGTTCACTGAATATTGGTAATGATATTTCCAGTAACACCATTTTAATTTGACAGTTTAAGGAGAGAGACAAACGCAAAAGGTTGCGTTTGGGACAGCATGTTCTGCTGAAAGATTTATCTACCACTTTGGAGACTCCTGTGCGCACAACCATATGACTATATGATAGTGATACTATATACGTTTCATGACGGTATTCACAGGACATTCACAGGACACAGAAGTGTTACATACAGATGAGTGGCAAAATCTGTTCCATGTTTTAAAATGTGTGTGAATCTGTGTGTGTGTGTGTGTGTGTGAATCTGTGTGTGTGTGTGTGTGTGTGTGTGTGCGTGCGCGCGTGTGTGTGCGTGCGTCTCAGATGTTCCAGGTGATCCACTCGGAGAAGCCTCTGTACGTGCAGGCAGGTAACTGCGTGGAGGCGAGCGAGTGGATCGAGGTGCTGAGCCAGGTGAGCCGCTGCAACCCGGAGCGCCTGAGCACCTACCACCCCTCGGCCTACGTCACCGGCACCTGGCTCTGCTGCCGCGCCCCCTACGAGACCCAGCCCGGCTGCAAGCCCTGCACCATGTGAGTTTGGCACACACACACACACACACACACACACACACAAAGGTGATTTCACAAAGGGATCACACAAAGGGAAAAAAATATACTTTTATATTTTAGGTTTAGATCAGGTGAGGAAGGGGTCCATGTCATGATTCTGTCATCTTTAAGGCCTTTGCTGGCTAGTAGCCACACAGTGGAGTACTTGGGTGCATGTGATGGGGCGTTCTCCTGCATACAAATCATGGCCTTCTTTAATGATGTAGACTTTTTCCTCCACCACTGCTTGATGAAAGTATCTTCTAAAAACTGGCGGTAAGGTTTGGGAGTTGATTTTAAGTCTTCGACCCAATAAGGTCCAACGAGATCATCCTTAGTAATAGCAGCCCATATAACAGTACCTCTCCTCCACCTTGCTGGTGTCAGACTCGAAGTGGAGCTCCGTGCCCATTAGTGATCCATCTGGTCCGTCAAGAGTCACTTCCATCTCATCAGCCCATGAAACCTTTGAAAAACCTGTCTTCAGATATTTCTTAGGCCAGTTTGGACGTTTCAACCCCTCTGAAAAACCCTGGAAATCCAGAGTTCTCAGGAGAGCACAAGTTGAATTGTGTCCGCAAGATACTCTGGCAATGAGCAAGGATGCACGTTACTTATCAGGAATCTGTGGTAATCGAAAAAGGAGTGGCCAAGCTAAACTGATGACGACTGTCATCTACTTTCGTTTTTGGTCGAAGTGTTATCCAATTGCGTCAAAGTCCAGAATCAGTCAGAGTAAACATTGGTCGTAGTGTTATTCAATTGCGTGCAGTGAGATTTTCAAATGCATGCTTGGTGCCGCCCCTCGAGTTAGGCCATTTTCATTATTCGTGGCCAGACCCTTAATCTGAAAGATTCCAGGGTCTGGTTTACTCTCTGAAAGGCATTTGAATTCTTTTTTTTTTTTTTTTCCTTCTAATTTTCAGAATCTGTTAAATCTCCTTTTGGGCCCATTTTGTCTGATGTAAAGACGCTGGCTAATAATTATGCACACTGCCACACCCTCCCTCATAACAAAAATACACACCACCTGATAATGTTTAAATCCAATTAGCGTTCAAGTTTATATAGCTTGGAGTTGGAAACTATGCATGAAAATGACGATAGGGTCAAAATACTCACTTGCCTAATAACTGCACGCAGTGTATATACACATACAGACACACAAAAACACACACATAAACACACACACACACGTGTATATATAATCTCATGAAATACTCATATGCCAAGTCTACACTAAGTGCAGTAGTGTTGCAGGAGCAGATGTTGGCACGAGCGTAAAACCGCTGGCACGTCTTGTGACAGGACCTTCTCATGCCAGCATTGCACCAACAGTGTTAGAGCTCAAATAGCTCATTTAACACATGGGCCTGTCGTGTGATGCTGCCCAGTCGAACTGGTCTGTGTGTCGGCAGTGGAACCATATAGTCTCCTAACCAGGCTACCTCTGTCTGTCGTGTGGCAGGAGCATGCCGGTCAACATCCAGCTGGACATCGACTGTGACCGCGAGACAGAGCGGATCTTCTCCATGCTCACCGCCAACATGCCCAAGCTGCAGAAGATGGAAGGCAAGCAGCTCTTTTATTATCTCTCCCTCATATTCTTCTCTTTCTTTCTCTTTCTTTCTTTCTCTCTCTCTCTCTCTTTCTCTTTTCTGTATCGCTTTCTCTGTCTTTCACCTCCTCTCATCACATTTTGAAGAGGCATTATAATACTCATGCTTTGTGTGTGTGTGTGTGCGTGTGTGCGTGTGTGCGTGTGTGTGTGTGTGTGTGTGTGTGTGTGTGCGTGTGTGTGTGTGTGTGTGTGTTTCCTCCTCTCCTCCAGACGCCTGTGCCAGTCTGTCTGTGTACCTGGGTCAGCAGAAGGAGCAGGAGGAGTACTCGCTCTTCACCATCCAGGACCCCAAGGAGACGTTCGGCACCATCCAGCTCATCCGCACCGTGCTGGAGGAGCTGCAGGCCCACCACGAGACACACGGGGCCCTCGCGGATGAGCCCGGCTCCATGTAAGATACACACACACACACAGCACACACATCCATGCACACACACACACACACACACACACATACGAAAATAGACACTCCATCACACATACTGTACACACATGCGCGCTAAGACATACACACACACACACACACACACACACACAAACGCATACACATATACACACTTCCTCACACATATACACACACACACACTCACACACATATTCATACTTCCTCACACATACACACACACGCACACAGACATGTGCGCACACACACACACACACTGGTAGGTGACTGGTGGTAACTGGTGGTTGTCAGATACCCTACTGCTGTCAAGCTAACACCCAGGTTACTGTGCCAAGTATGACTATAACACAACTCTACATATATCTATATGTAACAAAAGGATTTAACAAACAAATAGTCATTTATATCTGCATTTTATTGAACAACCCACAGTACTTTATGGTATGTGTAAAAACTTAATTCTCAGTGGAACAGGGACACCCTATGACGTGTTTTGTGTGTGTTGACATTCCAGGGAGAACCCTATTGTGGGGAAGACGTCCTAACGGTGTCTGTGGACAGGGAAAGAGAACACGGGAGCTGAGACCCCCACACCAGCAGGGGGCGCTGCTCGTCCACACACAGACGAGGTGGAGTCGCAACAAGGGACGAGAGTGAGGACCGCAGCACCTCACCGATCTTGCCTCACCTGCCCCCCACCCCCCACACACTCCACAATGCCAAGTCTTGGCCAATCAATGGAGGTTGTGTTGATCAGCTGACCTGTCATCATCCTATCACCAATCAAGGGCTTGGGTTTGGTTGATGATTTTTTTTTTTTTTTTTTCTATTATTTTTCCTTCCCATTTTAAGACAATTGAACAAGCTAAAATGTTTCCCACTAGTGCCTCGATCCAGCTATCAATGGCCAACTCTCTTATGAGAGAATGTTCTCCTGCAGGGGAGAGCTGAGCCTGTTGGTTTTGGACACATTCTTATGTGCTGTGAACATGCAGGAGAGAAAAGAAAAAGAAAAAAGTGACACATCACTCGGTCAGTCAGTCTGTGTGATGAAGGCTGCTAAATCTCAACTGTTTTTTTGTTTTTTTTTTAATTATATTATTATTATTATTAATTTTTTCTTCAGTTTGTCTCTTGGAAAAATCTCACCTTCTGAGCAATCATCGAGACCTCAGCTCTCCGGTCACCTCTCCTTCAGGGCCTTGATATCTCGGGTACTGCACTCAGAGAGAACACTCCTCCATATCGGCCATTCCTCTGTCTCTGTACACTCCCTCTTTCTTCTCTACGCTCTACTTCTCTGTTGTCTATCTATCTATTATCTATCTATCTATCCATGTCTATTCACTTTCTCTCTCTCTATTCTCTTTCTTTTCTCTCTCTCTTTCTACTCTCTCTCTCTCTCTCTTTCTATTCTCTCTCTCTCTGTGAGGATGCCGTTGATCTGCCTTAAGTTCTGGTTGGATGTATTCCCCTGTTCTAGCCTCCTCTGGCTTAGGGAATTATGCTCAAGCACTTTAGACATTTGGAAAGTTCCAGATGAAATCATTTAGATACGTGGTATCAACCTGCTCCCCCTACGGATCAGTTTTAATGATCATCAGTCGCTTGTGTAAGTCTTGTATATTGACATTTGTACGTCTGTAGATTTCTTCTTTTTTTTGTTTTGTTTTTTTTAAAGATTGAAATAGTAGCTATTTTTCTTATGCCAAAGATGACCATTTCCTAGGGTTGACAACTTGAGATTTTTAAAGTGTATTTTAAATACCGACATTCTGAAGAAAAAAAAAGGAATATTATCCATATCCAGTGGAGTGATGCATTTTTGCATTTGTTTGTATAGTCCTTTTATCCCATAACATATTTTTTTGGTTCAAAAGAGCGAGCTGAGTCATACATCTGGCCTTCATGTTCTAATCATGTCAAATCAAATCATTTGTTTGTTGTTTGTTTGTTTGGTTGGTTGGTTTATTAAATAATGGCTTCAAAGGTTTCTTCTACACTCCCTTTTACACAGGTAAATAAATAAATAAATAAATAAATAATAAGGTGCGCTGTGAGGACAGCATGTGACAGTACTCTGGTAGACAGTACTATGACGTCACACATTTTTATTGTTCTGATTGGTCCCCAGGTCTGTCTGCCCTGCACCTTCACCTTCTGCATGGAAACTCAACTGAGATCGGACAATTTTTGGGGGAATCAAACCCAAATTGGCATTTAAAACATTTGAAATCTAGTGACTTTGCCACTAGAAAAATGTGTTTGTTTCCTTATTCAGTTTTGCTTTCACACACTTTGATCATTTCATCCGCACCCATCGACTGGTCTGGTTATGCTGTTGATGAGTGGCAGAAATACAGTTTGTTTTGATAAGTTTGTTTTTGTGGAATAAGACGTACCACACCGTAGCACAGGGTAATGTTGCTTGAGGCAGAAAAAAAAGTCTGGTCCATCATCTATTTCTGTGTGCTTCTTCATTGTATTTAATGTGTTTTTTTGTTTTGTTTTGTTTTGTTTGTTTGTTTGTCTGTTTAGATGTCTTTTTTTTTCTTTCCTTTTTAGCAGACCTGTATGTTTTAACACACACTGTGAGCTGATCACTTTGTAAAACGTGTTACTTTGATGGTACCTTTTTTTAAGTGAATAAATAATTTTAACACTCACTCCTGGACGTCAGTAGTCCTTCCTCTCATGTCATACCCCCTCAGTACTCAGTACTCAGTACTGTGATTTGAAAAAGTTGAGGTGATTTAAAGGGGAGCTATGCAGGTTTGCCGATTTCTTCGCTGGTTTCAGTTTCGCTCTTCGTTTTCGCTTGTTTTACGCTTGTAGGTTTCTCTGCAGAGCTTCCCCTGCAGCTTTAGCGTGTATATTTTACAACACTCCTCAGTTGGTAAGTCTTTCTTCTCATGAGCATGATCGCGAGGCTGGAGACTTTCTGTGGCCCGGTGGCACAAACTTGCCAGTGTGTTTTTTTTCGCTCACAAGTGGTTGGGGGAAGCGACACAGCCATCATTCAACCCGAAATAAGTTAAATAACCATTCCAGTGACTCCAAAGCTGATCAGTTAAGGCAAATTAAGCTAAAAAGCTAAGTTCACCTTTAATTTTCCCCTTTATTTGTTTCTGTGTCAAGTTCTCACATGGGTGTCAACAACGCTTACCTCAGAACTGCAGTTTGATGAGGTGTGTCTGTGTGTGTGTGTGTGTGTGTGTGTGTGTGTGTGTGCGCACACATGTATCCACAAACTGAAACGGTTTCCATATCATAAATGTATGCATATCTTCACCATGATGAATTAGCATACTACGGATTCCATCACAGCACATAACGTCTGTGCTAACAAACAAGATGGCTGCCGCTCTCACAGATCAGACTGCATGTTCTGTGTCTGGTGTGGTGGTTGTATGTTCTATGTCCAGAGTGGTGATCGTATTTTCTATGTCTGGCGTGGTGATAGTACATTGTATGTCTGGTGTGGTGGTCGTATGTTCTGTGTCTGGTGTGATGATTGTATGTTCTATGACTGGTGTGATGATGGTATGCTCTATGTCCAGTGTGGTGATCATATGTTCTGTGTCCGGTGTAGTGATTGTACGTTCTATGATTCGTGTGGTGGCCGTATGTTCTGTCTGGTGTAGACATGCAAGAGATCCCCCAGATTACCCATACTGTGCACCATGCAATGCATCAACCTGTAGGGTTTAGGTTTCACTGTGCGAATGCACCAACCTGTAAGGTTTAGCTTTTCACCATGCAATGTGCCAACCTGTAAGGTTTAGCTTTTCACAATGCAATGCACCAATCTGCAGGGTTTAGGGTTCACTGTCTTGCCCAAAATTACTTCAGTGGGGCTTGAACCTGTGACGTTCAGGTTTGCGGAATGGCTGCACTACCTGTAAATCACTGTTTGGACTGATGGACCCAACTCGCCCAAGCAAGCCTGTCTACCGCTCCACATCCCACGTCAGTTCAGTATTCTTACAAAACTTCTCTTGGCGTAGAAATGGCTTGTTTTTCCTGCCCATATACAAACCCTGCTTGTAAGAGTGCCCGGCAATGAAGAAGATGGATGACCAGTCACAAGTAAGCTCTGACGCACTGATGATGATGATGATGATGATGATCTCCTCCACTCTCTCGCCAAACTGTACCGGTCCAGTCCATAGCCATAGTAGTCCATAGCTGCTGCTGATGCTGCACCGACTCCCCTCACTGATGATTTACTAGTAGCATTTTTAGTAGGCGTTGGAACACTGCCCTGTAGGGGGCAGCCAAGGGTCAGGAGCAGATTGTGAGGTTATCTACTGTATGTGCAGGCAGCGAGAGGCTTCAGTGGGGCTTCATTACAGTATGTGCAACAGCTGTACACTACTGCAGTTATTGGATAGGCACAGAAGCGTGTCAGGACCAGGTTCAACCGAGTACATTTATTAACACGTTGAAGTGACTTTGGTGTGTGTGTGTGTGTGTGTGTGAAAACAATGTGTTGGTTTGGAGGTTAATTCCAAAATCCACAGAGTTTCCAAGATGCTGTCAGCATGGGATTTTTTTTTTCTCACTTGATGGTTTATCAAAAGAAGGGGATCTCTTGCCTGTCGCAGATTAATGTTTTTGATAAGAACTTTTCAAGACTTTGGCAAACATATTGTGTGTGTTTCACAAACAAAACCATTTTTTTAATGGTTCTCATGTCTTCCCTTTGCTTTCTTATAAGATTAAAAGAGGGATAAATCACATTCCTGCGCTGATTGAAAGCAGTTTCTCGTGGGCATATTTGTTTTGCTTCCTATTGCCTCCATGGTTTCTTGATGGTGAAACCTTGTTTTGTAAGACCATCAGCACCTGGCTCTGGGCCCGATGGCATACAGTGTAGGCCTACGTGGTGTGTGGTTTTAGTTTGTCCGTAACGGATCAGTTGTGTCCATTTACACTAATGGGTCCTCCTCACTAATGGATCCTTACATTCGCTTTCTTCTTCCTGTAGAGCTGGATGCGTGGGGACAGCGTTACACAATGTTGGCGGTTTTGTTGCTGTTTGTTTGTTTTTGTTTTTCGTTGTGAGCAACGAAAGGTGGGGGAATGTGCAATGCATTATAGGAAATTGAGAGATGTGTTATGAGAGGAGTATTACACATATTATTTACGGAGCTTCTTCACTATATGGTTGATGTGGCCTGGCCAGACAGAAGGGGAGCAACATGAGGGAGCCTCACCAGAACACATGTGCTTGATAGATTCAGTCGTTTGTCAACTCTCTTTTCTTCACAAGAGCCCAGAGTTTCTTGAAAGAACACAATGTAAGAATTTCCCTCCTGGTCAATTTTGGTTAAAGTAGCCTACTGTGTACCCATTTAGCACTAAGGATGTACCCAATTTGTCTAAATCCGTCAATCCGTCATCCCGATTCTGTAAGTAAAAGCAGCATCAAAATGAATTTGAAGACATTAAGTGAAGTTAAAAGAGATGCATTGCTTTGCTTTAATAAGAACTAGCCCCTCCATTACTGCTTAGTGCTTTTAAATACAGCTGGCTCAAAACCCTAGGCTGGGTGAACCCTGCCTGAACTTTTGGGGAATTTGAATTTCGCCGGGCAGCTCAGGCTGGAAACCAGCAGATCTATGTTCTCTGTTTACTGCCAGAACCTTTGGCTCCAATCAGAAACGGCCATACTGTAGTCCTGGCATGCTATTGGCCGGTGACGTGACGATAACGAAACTTACAGTAAGCGACGGGAAGTGCAGTAGAAACAAAGTGCAGCCTCCCCAGACTAATGTTCAGTCTTAAAAGATTGAGTTTAGTATGGTGAATCAAAACCCACCTGTCCTCTATGGCTGTCTCTGCACTCTAACTTTCTGAGTCTTACTGTTCCTCGGTTAATGTGTAGACGTATGTGTGCATGTATTTTATTTTTATCTTATCTTTATTTTTTATGTTTTCATTGCACTTAGTATTTTGGTATTTAGAAATAAATTTGACTTACGACTACTTACTTACTAATAAGTAAGATTGAACATAACTACATAGCTTTCCCGCCAAACTAAACCCCGTCTCTGTCCAAGGATGTTGAAGAGATCCTTTAATAATACCTTACAAAATCATCTGGACCGTGATCTGTGGGCTGGAAAAAAACAACATCTACTTTCCACAGAGGCAATAACACACAGCAGTTGAGCTTTTAATCCAATTACGCTCTCTTCAATTTTATACTGTGAGTCAGCGTGACTGGAAGGGCAAAGGGTAGACAGAAAGACGGACAGTTCTGTGGCCGGCGCACTGACGTCAATAAAGTGGACAGTTTGACCTCACACGACGGCCCTCAATCAACTCCAAACAGTTGAACACTGTTTCATGAAGGAGCAACTGCTATTTATATCCTCTACTTATCCTCTAGTCTAGGCTATATCATATGGGGCGGTGGTAGGCCAGTGCTAAGCAGCTAGGCTAGCATGCAGTAGCCTGAAAGTTGTGGGTTCAATTCCTGGCCTAAACCATTGTGCCCTTGAGCAAGACAATGAACCCTAAGTTGCTCTGGGGACAATGTAATCCCTTGCAATACAGTATACAGTAGTTGACATTATGTAAGTCACTTTGCTAAATGAAGAGATGTAGTGTCACGGTCATGGTAATCCTGAAATACTATTTTTAGTACTTCTTTTCAAAATGGTCCAAAAAGGAGTGCTCAGATTGAACACTCATTTTAAAAAAAAAAAAAACACTCCACATTTGTTTTCCACAAAAAGTTTTGTTCTCAAAAGTTACGAGGGAACAATGCCTGCTGGGAATTGGGAAATGCATTTTGTCCAGTGATCTTGTCATTAGTGATAACATGCTTGGGTAAGGACTTGTATGGAACAAGAAAGACTGAGTCGATTGGTCATACTCTATACAGCGAACCTTAGAGTTAGGAATGTGGATTTGAGTTGTGTCATCTATCAATGAATAACTTTGCCATGGAAAGGCCCAGTTACAGTAAACCTTGAATGGGTGAGCTATAGGTTTCTGTCATGAGGTAGGATCCGGTATAACAACTGATAGCGTAATTCTGTGGCAGTAGCAGGGACTAATTTGATGATCAGGCAGCCACTGTCCATGGTTCTGATCAAAGACTGGTACATCTCATGGTCATTGGGTGGCTCTCAAACACTCTCCTCAATCCTCAATGCTCGATCCTCGAGGGGGGTGTTCCCACTGATCTATAACTAACACTGGATAGACTATCCCATTGTTGCCGCCATCATTCTTTATGTAGATCAGTGAGGATCGAGGCCCGAGGAGGAAGGGAGGATGTATAAAAAAGACCAAATGAGATGCGCCCATAGTTTGTGTATGCGAGGGGAGGTGTTTTGCCAGTAACAGCGGTGTTGGGTGGATGAGGTGGATCTTGTGGCCAGCCACAGTTTCTGCCAAAACAAACTGGGAGACACCTGGGAGGTTTCAGAGAAGTCTGGCTATAATCAATCTGTTGTGGTGATAATCAGGCATGATTAATCTCTTCAGTCTGTTTCAGAGATGCTAAGGTATGACATCTTTCAGTGACGTATAGGTATGATAATCTGTTTCAAAGACATTGAGGCATGATCAGTCTTTTTTTTTGTGACATTTAAGTATGGTCAATTTGTTACAAAGACATTTAGGTATAATCAATCAGTCTCTTTGATTGTGTAGGTATAATCAATCTATGTCTGTGAGATTCCATTATAATCCATCTTGTTTCAGTGAAGAATCTAATGAAGTATGTCTTCTCTCTCTGGAAGGGAAAGAAGCTAACTGTCCATGCTATCACTGTTAGGGCCAAAGAAAGGTGTACAACAAACTGTCGACAAAAAGTCGACCTCTTTATAAACGGAACCGCTTGTTTCCTTTGCGCGTTGAGTTGGGGAGTCCTTTGCCTCCCCCCTCGTCGATTGCTTTGTATAACAGGACACCTCGGCAGCCGTTATCCCTTATATGATTTACATTCTGTACAGTTGCGTTTTTGTCATAGTTCACATTCTGGGCCCCAGCTGTGGCGCAACTGGCTGGGGCACCTGCACTGCTCGCCGGCGATCCGGGTTCGATTCCCGGCCCGTGGTCCTTTCCGGATCCCACCCCTGCTCTCTCTCCCATTCACTTCCTGTCACTCTCTACTATCCCTATCAATAAAGGCATAAAACGCCCAAAAAATATACTTTAAAAATACAAAAAAAAAAATAATTCGCATTCCCGAGGCACGTTTGCGATCACACTAGATTGCCGCATGTTCGTTGGTTGGTCAAACCCCAGTGTGTGGGGAAAAGTCTCAAGCTTCTTCTGTTTCCACGACCCAGACAGCCTCAGGTAAGTTCAGTAGGACAGAGACACATTGGGGACTGGGGACTTTTAAGCCAAACAAACAAACAAACAAACAAACAAACATGATATGCATATATTATCACCTACAATATGCATGTCTGTGTGGTTCATAATAAGTATATACTTTTTTGATCCCATGAGGGAAATTTAGTCTCTGCATTTATCCCAATTCGTGAATTAGTGAACACACACAGCACACAGTGAATACACAGTGAGGTGAAGCACACACTAACCCAGAGCAGTGAGCTGCCTGCCCAAACAGCGGCACTCGAACCGGCGGATCAAACCGGCACCCCTCTGGTTACAAGCTTGTGAAGCCCTAACCAGTAGGCCACGGCTGTTGCCAAAAGTAATTTTTTGATTGGTGAAGTCAGCTTTCAGTGCTTTCCAAAAAAATGAGAGGTCTGTCTTGCAAACAAAACTATTGTGTAGAAGTTGCAGACAGTGGTTATAGTAACAAATTATGTGCTGATTGAAGATAAATAAGTTTTGGTTTCACTTTACTTGAAGGTATCTACATAAAAGTGACATGATATGAACATGTCATAAACATTATAAACAAGTCTTAAACATTCATGACTTCACACTTCTGCCATTAAGTGTCATTCGGTTTTTGTCATGACAAGTTAGGGTTAGGGCTAGGATTAGGGTCATGTCTCTCTTATGTAGATACCTACAAGTACAGTACAGTCTGTCTGTCTACTCTTGTAAATTCAGGACAAATACACAACACACCAAGCTTATACAAAGCTGTAGATACATGATGGCGTGCAATGGATCTAGTGAACACTTGAACACTTGAACATTGTGTGTGTGTGTGTGTGTGTGTGTGTGCGAGCGCGCGTGTGTGTGCGTGCATATACATGCGTTTGTGTGTGTGGGTGTGTGTGTGTGTGTGTGTGTGTTTGTGGTGGGATAGAGAAGGAGAACATTAAAATAAATCTTAAAAGGTGTCCCGGAGCTGTGATACAGTCGACTCATTTAGCCTCAGAGGTCCTCAGCCTCCTTGGAACTTGACCCAAAAAAACTACAGGCAGTCCGACATTGCCTTCCAGGTATGATGGCGTTGTAATGCACCCAGCTGTCTGTGGATCGAAGGGAGTTAAACGGCAGGGGCATTCTAAACACACTAAGTCATACCACATGCTTCTATCTGGCTGCCCTTCTTTCAGTTTACTCTACCTCTGTCATCACTGCCGTTCAACACCGCCAGATTTACTCTTGTCGGGGGTTGTGTGTGAGAGCCAACTGAGTTGACTGAAAAATATGAAAATAGTATAAACGCACACAACGTAATACTGCAGTGTCATGGGATGTCAGCAGGTTTCTGGACATGCTTGCCTTCTCTTGTTTTGGGGCAATGGAGCATACCTAAATGTCAAAATAAACATGAAATTGAATGAAATTATCCATGGCTGCAACAAGTACTTGCCAAGAGAAAAGGAATGTCAGTAACTGGTGAATGTGAGCCTCTGAGTCATGTTCTACTGCATGTATTGTGTTTGGGATAGAGTACACAGATTGCAAACCAAGGGTGTTTGTTCTCAAACACTTTCCAAGACTTTACACAAGAGTGCTTTTAGTGTCAGAAGGCAGAATTTGCACGCTGCTTTTACCTCAACGTGACTATAATGACTTATTGTAGTGCGGTCGGTGCCCCCGATTAGACAGTAGTTCACACTGGCGCCATCTCTGCTCTACGGGGGGACATTGGGAGAGTCCTATGGCCTTATGAATTTCCCGAGAACGCACAGCTACAGTAAGTCTGTGAGTCTGAGTCCAGACTTTGGTATTTGACCAGAGAGGGTTAAAGCGGAGCAATGAAGGATCTTTGATTTGACCAGTCACTCCTGTCCTCCTCCCTCAGAGGAAACTGATCAACTCAAGACTGCTCTCTAAAGCCACCAAAATGACACATGATTGTTCTCATTCTGGTCACCCACTGTTTCAACTCTTGCCCTCAGGGAGACAGACGTTACAGACTAAAAAGAAGGACTAGATTTAGGAATAGCTTCTTTTAAATAAAGCTAAACTTTTTTAATGATGAAGTTTGCACTGTTACATTGTAGCCTAGAAATCTAGACGCCCCTAGCGGCAGCAAATGTAATTTGGCTGGCGGGGCAGTCTAGGCACGATCCATAGAGTTTTGGAGCTGAGAACTGGAAAATCTAGCGAGCCAATCACAGCGTGTATAAAGTCGGTGGACCGTGAACGGGCTTAACATAATGGTGACTGACTGACATGCGACCAGAAGTTGCGATGGTAACGCATCCTGCTACTTGAAAACAAGAAGATGATTCGTTTAGCGTTATCCTATTGCGGAGAAGGAATTTGAAAGACAACTCTTTATCCCACCCCTCCGATTGAGCCCTGACTACGGTGAGTTCCCAGACCCTACATCTTGATGTTGGTCTGGCTCGTCAGGCTAGTGACATTGGCCAATTTTGAGCTCCTCAAATTGAAAAAAAAGTTCAACTCGAAGCAGAAAAGTGGCCGACATCATTCGCGTTTCTATGAAAAACATAATGCACCTTGCGTTTTACAAGCGTCGGGTGATCACACCCTTAGTCTGTCTCTCCAACATGGGCATGACAGCACAGGGAGACTCTGGCCACAGTTCACATGGTCTGAGTTCATGTCTATACTGGCCTGCGTGGATGGAGCTCTCTCATGCATGGCTCCTCTCTGTTGTTGTTTCTTCTCCTGGTCAGTCCACCCCCTGCCAGTTCTCTTTTACGAAACGCGGAGCAGCTGGACTCCAATGTATTTCTTCAGCCCTCCGCTGGAAAAGACAGTGGGGCGGCGACTGCACCACGCATCCATCCCTGTCAAAGGTGTCCCAGCGAATGAACATCAAATGCTTCTCAGGCCATATTGAAGAGCCCACGCCACCCCAAAATCTCCAGCATCCAGTTTATTGTATTTTCTCAAATCAGCATAAATCTGCCACAGTGATCACAAACACATTTGGGTAAGTGTTTAGGTAACATCTTGGCCCCGTCTGAAGCGGCATGTTATCTGGGGTCAATCAGACGTGAGCTGTATGAGCTTTATGGGTATATCGTGTGTGGATGTATCCTGCAGCGTGCTGTGTCCGTGCCACATGCGACAAAGGTGAGCACCGTTTTACAGAGCGGAATAAACTTGGAGAGGGTTCTGACCATGTGCTGGCCCGGCATGGGTGAGCTGTTGCAATAGTGTGTTTTTATTATCTTCATGTGGGACTTAAGTTGTTTGTCATGTGTAATTGTTTTGTTTATCCTCTTTGAACGGTAATTACAAACCACCATCTTGCTGCTTTACTTTCATTCCTTACGAGTAGCCTACTGCATCCACATCGAATGAAGATTACAGATGTACTCACAGCTTGGGTAATAAACGGAAATAACCCACGTCTTTCACAACATGACTGCAACACCAATTAACTTTCGGTCATTATTTGGGGATACCTTGGATTCAATTCATAGTGTCACACTCTTAGTGTCACAGAGAGATATCTAGGTACAGCTATGGAATTTGGCACGATGCTACTGTATTTGTTGCCTGTTACACAATTGCTTGTGTAGAATTCAAACAAGTACAGTAGGTCACCTGCTTTTGTTTCTCGCTAGCACCTCCTAAAGCAGATGTAATCAGAGTTCATTATTAAGTAACACCTAAAGGGCAGTGGTTCTCAAACTTTTTACAATGAGTACCACCTCAGAGAACAATTGGCCCTCCAAGTACCACCATTATGACCAGCATTAAAATGTGTTAGCTCCGAATTTGCGCAAGCAACCTTCAGGTCGGCTAGGCTAGGCATTGGTAATTCATCCCCAGACCCCGACTGTTGAATAAAACAAAGTCTTGCGTGTGTATGCGGGTAGGAGTTTGGGTAGGGGGCCCTGGCTTGTCTTAGACACAGGCAAGGGGGCCTTCAAGGAAAAAAAGGTTGGGAAACACTGACCTACAGTATATGGGATAGTTGGTCGAGGTTGAGGGAAATGGGTGGCTCATTCTGATAAGTGTGCATTTGTTGCAGTTGTTTTAGGGTGTTTTCACTACAGCTGCCCTAGCTGACAACTTCGCACTTTGATCGCACAGCTTTACGCAATTACTGTACGAGCATATTCATTGTTAATTTGCATAACATAGCAGCTGGGAAGTCACACTGTCATGTGAATAACAGATGGCAAAAAAAACATAACTGATTCTCCCTGCGCCTTTGTATTTCACAAATATAAAGTAACAAAAAACAGTATCAACAAAAGCAATTAAATTTTTTTTAACACTTTGCTTGAAGGTATCTATGTAAGAGAGACACGACACTGTCATGACACATGAACCCTATAACCTTAACTCTAACTCTAACCCTATACCCTAACCCTAATTTGTCATGACAAAACCGAATGACACTTATATTACTGTAATGAAAGAAGACTTAATGTTCATGACACTTTCATGACAGTGTCATGTCACCCGTGAAGAAATCTTGGAGTTTAAGGATACCCCAAAGACCCCTAATCAATTATATCTGCAGGCTCATTGAGAGCTCAGAACATCATGCAATTGCAAGATGAAGACAAATTATTTATGACCTTCAATGCCACATCTGCTGGTCCAGGAGCGCACAGGAAGATTTGGCCTGAAAAAGTGGAATGTTTGGCTAGATTTCAGATTTCCAAATCCACCAGCGAGAGAGAGAGAGAAAGAAAGAGAGAGAGAGAGAGAGAGAGAGTAAATGCTATTCTGAACTGTCAGTATCATCCCCTGACTCTCCAGTGATGTACTCCTTCTCCTCTTCTGTACATGTTGCACACATGAATGCCTGCCGCAGCATAGGAACCGCATATTTTAAAGCTTGCTAATAGCATGTCATGGTAAGCCTGCTGTCGAGGAAACTTTCCATGGTCCTATTGTGAACCACTTGTCGAAATGGTGTCATGAATCACTTTTAGTATCGAATATCTCCAAAAACTGAAAACATGTGCATTGATTTAAGAGACATTATTCCCTCTCTGTTGGCTGTATAATGATTCATGGCCAGAATGTGGAGTCCCTGGAATCCCTAGAAATATCTGTTAGCCACATAAGACAATAAGTGGACATGATAAATAACAACAGCATATAAGAAAAGCCAGCAACATGTCCTTTGACAAACAGAAAGTGTTTCGGAGAACGTTACCTTGAAGTCAGAGAACATGAACAATGTAGCCTTCAGAACTTTTTGGAAATCACAGCCCAGATTCAAGCAGTCTTTTATCCCCTTTGGCATCTCTCTCCAAAACTCTTAGAGGAAAAGAGATGTTGTTTTACTCATATACTGTATCAAAGTATGTTTTGCATGAACTTATAGTAGGCCTATTACCCTTTGGTCTTCTTCTGTTTTTGCGTTATGTTCCATGCTTATGTTTGCTTACAGTACATCCCACTGTTGTGTGTACCCATTCACCCGAAAAAATAAAGTGATTGATTGATTGATTGATTGATTGATTCATTCATTCATTCATTCATTCATTCATTTATTCATTGAAATATCAGGGCAAACCTCCCTGGTCAATCAAGTCATGAACATTAGATGCTCTGAGCAAACAATCAAACCCCACTAACCCAGGTCACTCCCACGGCATTCCTTCAAGTCAGAAATCAGTCGTCACTCGTGTGCTTGTTTTTTGCCCACATATCCCATACCTGACCCTATACCACGCCAAGCGTCTTTATCTGACTACTGATGTAACATGTGGCGACGTCACCTCACTGTCCACACGATTGAGACAAGAGAGACCCCTTTGTCTGGGCACTAACGTCAGATACTTACCACGGCTTTGATAGGACACAAATGCACCATGCCTGGCCTTCTAACTTTGACTGATTCCTTTCACTGTGAGCTTATTCGATAACTGGATAACTGGCTTGCAGATTACAATCGTCATCGAATGAATAAAGGCTGCTTAAGGGACCAATAGAACAGAATTTATGTGAGACCTGGTTGAGACTCCAGACTTTAATATGATAGAAGAAGTCATGATACACAGTGTGTGTGTGTGTGTGTGTGTGTGTGTGTGTGTGTGTTAGAGAGAGAGAGTGTGAGCATGAGAATGCATGCATGCGTGTGTGTGATATGTATTTGAAATTCTGATATCTTAATCTTGTACTTATAGTGGGCAAATACCTACCACATTTGTAATTACTCCCACAGAGGAACTCCAGTCCGGTGACATAGACCACAGTACCCATACTATACAAACACCTGTCCGACTTACGCCGAAAAAGAACGAAAAGCATCAAATTCACCTTTGTTTTGAAAAAAGGGGTTAATTTGACTCCACACATTAATTTTCCGAACATCATATTGATGCCTAAAATAGGAACAAGAAAACATGCACTCTCTCTCTCTCTCTCTCTCTCTCTCTCTCTCTCTCTCTCTCTCTCTCACACACACACACACACACACACACACACACACACACACACAGACTATCAGCATTGACCCAAACATTCCCTTTTCGATTGCCTCCACAGAGTCTGCTGCTTGACACGATTAGGAACGCACTCACATGAGCCGTGCCTCACCCTCCAATAGCAATGTCTGGTGATTACCCGCCCCGCCCGGGCACTGTTGCCCTGTTTTTTTGCTCATCCATGCCAGGGGGCCATCAATGGCATTTATTCAGCCATGCCAGGGCCCAACCAAGCGCACAGTTCCGCTGCCATTTTACTGAGCCATGCCAAGGGCCCACCAGGGGCCAAATTCATAATCGGTTCTAGCCATGCAACCAAATGAAAAACACACACATCATTCTTAACCAAAACCAAATGGATTTTTTAACCAAAACTCTGACTCTGGTGATGGGTAACAGGATTGCTCATTGCTCTGGGATGCCTCTGATTCAGCCACCAAATGTGTGTTTTGTGTTTGTGTGTACTTCTCTTTAGTTCTGTGTCTTTCTCGTGGTCGATCGCTCATCAACAGACCAGGGAGGTGCAATATGAACATTCCTCAAAGGTAATGCTGTGGGGTCCCGTCAGTGGTAGTCATCCACTCTCCATGGGTGCTCCATCCATCACTGCTCCAAGACCTGTCACTGCTGGTTCTTTCACACATCACTTACACTTACTATAATGGGACTAAATATGTCCTGCAGTTGTAGCTGCTGGATTTGATAATGATATTTTGTAATTCACTCTGAATGACAATGTTGTATTAGGCATAAATAACCAGAATACCAGAGAAGGTTTTAATCATTCATTCAAGTTATGAAATATGTCACAATAATAATAATAAAAAACGTATGAAAAAGAGTTTTTCTAACATGTGCAAGACATGTCAATGTCAACTCCATCTGCAGATGCCTGAGGAAATTGTAACTTGTGAAGTATAGGTTCTGTTAGCAGGAAATAGGAGGGGTATTTGTAGATACATATAGTCATGTTAAGGACATTAAGATGATCCTTGTTAGGGTAATACTACTTTTATATTTGGAAATAAGGAATACATATGCAGTTTAATCAGCCACAGCATATTTTATACATATTAATTGATTTATTTTCTCAATATTGGATCATGTTATGTTTTGTCCCAGTTCTCATGCTCCAGAGGCTTTTCTATCTTGTTACGTTTGAAATAAAGGCACTTCTGCTAATGGTTGAAGATGTGCCCGGATAGACCTCAAAGACATCAAAGTCCTACCCATGAAAAGCTGACTGTCTGAGTCTTGAAAACACATTAAGTGCAATTTGCGGTGCCACTTGCTGAGATGTAAAATATTCTTTGAAGTAGCTAGGTCAAAAACAGAAAACAGGTTTAGTTCCCAGTTGTGCTCATTTTGCTGGATTTTATGTACAAAATGTTGACAAATATTTCCTCTGTGTTCTTCTACATGATTTCAGTGTCTTCTGATGGTATCATCTAAAAAAAATAGATTGAGGAAGATTAGCTGAATTCGCCTGTTGATTTTGTTAGCATTTTAACAATCAGTATCAGTATATGCAATCAGCAATCAGACACTCGTGATTGTGGCGTTTTAAAGGATATACCCACTGTGCTGTGGTTCAGCTGTAGGCAGGCCAAGTGCCGCAGGTAACCACAGCCGTGGGTATATTTAATCCCCCTCTCGCTTGCTCAAACTTGGCTGTTAAGTTTTGTGAGTGAGTCACTGTAAGCAAAACACAAGGTGTTGCAGGGACCTTTGAAACAGAATACATGACAAGTTTGAGAAGCTCGTCTCACTCATCAATTCACTCATGAAGGTTCATTCCACAAGATTGGTGTCCGACCGGGCGTATGTCCTACTTGCTTCGATGATTGCTTTATATTGGAATAAAGATTGAAGCTGCATTAATGAGTGGTCTGGTCGCCTTTAGTTCTGTATGATAATATCTCCACCTTGATTGGGATGGATGGATGGATCTCAGATGCCTTCTCTCATACCAATTCTACAAATGTTAATGTTTCTCACACCTCAGTTCTTTCCTGGCACCATGTGAGGCCATAGCATGGACCGTTGAGTATTCCCTGCAAAAAAAGAAGGGGAAAAAACAGCTAGGAACCATGTGGAAACTTATGCTGGTAGCTGGTTTTAGCTGGTCTTTGCTGGTTTTATTCCAGCTCTGGCTGGTCTTTGCAGGTGTGGCTGGTTGGGCCAGCAGGTGGACATTTGACCATTTGAGGAAGCTAGTTATGCTGGTGTGTCAGCCTGTCATGTGCGGAGCACCAGCAATGTAGACCAGCAACACCAGCTAAAATGACCAGCTTGAGGTGGTGCGGCAAGCAAAAGGCTGATGGTATGTTTTCACAAGATTGTGCTGGTCTATCAGGTCAACCATCATAAGATTTTCAAACAAGCTGGTTAACAAGCTGGTCAAATCAGCACATAATATTGTCAGGCCATGAGAGTCTACACACACACACTCACACATATTATCTTGGTATGTGTGGGAAGGCTTGTTTGGTATCAGTGTTAATGATGTGGTGGTACATATTTATTGGTGAGACATTTGCAATTTGGATAAAAAACAGAGAGTCAACAAGATAGTCTTTGGTCTTTAAAGTTTACTGGCAAATATAGTTTCAATGTTGGTATAAAAATGTCCAAACCCTGGCATTCAACAAACTGTTGACTTGGGTGGGAAATCGCTGCTCACACTGCCCTAAAAGCTTGTGTAAAAACATTGTAAAAGAATAAGCTCATCATTATAAAGACTTATATTTACATTTCATATACAGACATTTACAAAAATCCAATTCCTCGGCAACCCAAAAGGTCCTTCGCTCTCCTTTCACAGAATGGCTCATAACCAAGACTTAATACATAATACATAAAACAATCAATTTTAAACATGAATCTCCATTCCAAAGCGGGCTGTTCAACTCTCTAGTGCAGGACAAGAGTAAATACTTCATTAAAGTTGATGTGCTTCATTCTCCTGGAGTTCACTGCAGACTCAGATGGCTGTATAACATAGAGTACAGGAAGAAATGGAATGGCTCTTACAGGTACATCAGGGTTTAGAAAGACTTGGAGCAGAAATAGTTAAATTCTTACAATACATTTGTTCAGCATGAGGTCCAAAATCTGATGAAAACAAACTGTTTTAAACCCTGATTGCTGGTGGTGAAGATTCAGCATATGAGAGTAATCATCGATGTTCAGTTGTTTATCTAGACTAATTAATTATTTATCGTAGATCAACAGGAAAATGTCAAGCGCTGACTTTAATAGCTGTTTTCGCCCAGTTGTTCCACTCAATGGAATTAATAAATGTTTCATCCGGGAATTCACCGACCAGATGAACATCCTTTAATCCTGGTGTTTTTTCCTCTGTTCACACCACGCGTCTACATCTTAATAAGCATGACCTTAACATTGCATTGCTCTTCATCTTGTGTGGAGAAAGTCTGTGCAAGTCATTACTGAATGTGGCACAATCTACTGCCAATGGAGGAGAGTAAAGTAAGGTTATGGACTGACTGCAGTAACTGTACTTTTATATATACAATTTCTTGACACTTACAAATCTAAACACACATCAGTTCGTATGCACAGACTCTCCATGGTAGCGTGAACAGATCGTGGTAAACGGTAGTGGCAACAAGTTCAAATCGTTCAAAATCTGTACATTTCTGCAGCAAAGGTAAATACATTGTTTCCTAACTCCCGATGCAGTTTATTATCAGTTTGTATAGGTTAGCTGAAGTAGAAAATAACGTAGGAATCCCTGATTCCTGATTTGATTGGTTAGGCTGGACCAATAACATAAAAGTACTACGCTTCTGTTTTAAAGTGGAACTCTGCAGGGGTTTTTTTTAGCTAAATTTACCTTA
Source organism: Sardina pilchardus (assembly GCF_963854185.1). Taxonomy (NCBI): domain Eukaryota; kingdom Metazoa; phylum Chordata; class Actinopteri; order Clupeiformes; family Clupeidae; genus Sardina; species Sardina pilchardus. Next base: position 20,771,076 of record NC_085006.1, read on the forward strand.
ACTGAACAGCTCTGGAGTCATTGGATTTTTTTCGGGTTGAATGGTGGATTGAGGAGAGTGTAAAATATACACGTTAAAGCTATAGGGGAAGCTCTGCAGAGAAACCCGCCAGCGTAAAACGAGAAAACGGCAAAGAAATCGGCAAACCTGCATAGTTTCTCTTTAATTCCAATATTTGGTCCTGCTGGTGACCTTGTAGTCTACAACAGTTGTGCAAGCACATTCTGCATACTCTGTGGAAACGCTTTCTAGCTCAATGTTTAATGGTGATCTGTACAGGTGATGCTGTCCTCAGTCCTAACTTCAACTCTAGACTATCCAACTATACCCTTCTGAAACAGATTCCTTTTCTACCTTCTTTTCTCTGCCTGAAATATGACTTACTTAGTCAAAAGAGATGGTCAAAGCCTCAACACCCCATGTACTGTAAGGACACCTTTCACTTTGGACTTTGTATTATGTTCAGGTGAAAATCTTGCATAGTGTACTGTACCTTTAATATATAAGACAGTGTAGTGATCTCTGATAACAGAAATATACACTATATGAAATGAAATACAATTTGTCAGACTCAAGGGAAAAGTTAAACCATGTTGATTTCAAGACAAACATAAATTGAAGAAGATGCTCTCTAGTGGCAATCCCAAGTGGCAATCCCAATGGGAGTTTGGAGGGGGGGGGGGTCTGGGGGAGTCTGGAGGGGCCAGGTCTGTTTGGTGCTGGCTGTTAGGCGGTGCATCCTTGCAGTCTGTAGGGGAGCAGATTGTAGAGGGGGGCAAACGGTGGGGGATGGGGGTCCGACTGGGCGGAGGAGCCTGCAGAGTCACTTGCTGAGCTGCCTGCCGACGCATACAGGGAGGCTCTCTGTAAACACACACCACACACAGAGGAGAGATGGGGGGAAGGGGGTAGAGAGAGAGAGGGGGAGAGGGGGGGAGGAGACAAAACAGAGATAAAAAGAATTGGAAAGAGAAAAAAGTTAAAGACTGTTTACTCAGACAAGGATATGGTATGTACTGCTTTTCTGAGAGGGCCCAAAAACAGACATAAATTCATATGCCTCCCTAAGCACACTATCAAGATCCTTCACATCCTGGTGGCCAGGATCCAAACGTCTGACAGGTGAAATTCAGAAAAGTATGCAGATAAAACAAAGTTGATAAAGTTGAAGGTTAATAACTCATTTGCCTTTATAGGTTTGCCTGAGAGAAATGAATTGTTTCTCTGATAGGGTTTCTGGTTGGATTAACAGATCATGTTTCACCTCGGTTCATGTCTGAATCTAACATTTTTGCTTTATTCCTTGGCAACGCGTCTTACTACTACAAAGTCCACTTTATAAGGCCCTGGCTCCAAGCTGCACCTTCCCCAAAAGGGGAGATATGAAGAGAAGAGAAGAGAAGAGAAGAGAAGAGAACAGAAGAGAGGATGGACTGATGAGAGATGGAGAGGATGTACAGTCATTGTGAGTTCAAACAAGGACAGTGTACAGGAAGGGGTGGACTGTACAGTAGGTGAACAGAGTGCAAAATTAAAAAAAAAAAAAAAAAGCTAAGGAGACAATTAGTCAAGAGGGGCGGATCGTGTGAGCCAGATGTGACAATATACCAGAGGTATTTGAAAACACTTCATATGGATTACACAAAGTCATTAATAGTAATCAACTGACAATAAAACAGCAAAAAAAAACAACTGTAACTCTTAACCAGATGTCAACTGTCTAGCAATCCCACTCACACCGATTAGCTTATTTGGATTCTTTACTGTTAATGTCGGGGGGGGGGGGGATTGAGTGACTCCGGCTGTATTGTGTAACAAACGCTTCCTCTCACTCTGTCTTGGGGCAACTGCAAGATCAACACAGAACCAAGTCCACAGGATGAGGCTCACAGGGTACTCTGTCAGCCTCCACCGCTCTCTCCACTGGTCCTTTGGTCACTGCTCTCCATGCTCGCCGGGCCATGTTATAATCTGAGAGAATAGCTAAACTCATGAGAACATTCATTTCTTGGCCCCTTAACTTGGCTAAGTTTTTTCCCCATATTTTCTTTCCATCATACTTTTTTACTTTCATACTTTTTAAATGGCCCATTCTACAGTGGTGTCTGCGTGTGTATATGAGTGTGCGTGCGTGCGTGCGTGCGTGTGTGCGTGCATGCATGTGTGTATGAGTGAGTGTGTGTGAGTGTTTGTGTGCGAGAGAGAGCGCCTGTATGTGTATAGATAAATAGAAACTTTGTTGATCCCCAAGGGGAAATTTAAGGAAACGTGTGTATACTGTATTTATGTGTATGTGTGCTTCCATGTTTGTGTGTGTGTGTTTGAGAGAGAGAGAGAGAGAGAGAGAGAGAGAGAGAGAGAGAGAGAGTATGTGTGTATGTGTGTGTGTGTGTGTGTGTGTGTGTGTGTGTGTGTGTGTGTGTCTGTCTGTCATATGTGTGTGTATGTTTGGTTTGGCTGGATACTAGGACATGTTTTTGCGCTGCCATCACTCCCAAAGCAACAGTGCATTGCGGGGAGCGTGCTCCGGCAATGTGAGCATGACGAGAATCCGACTTCGGAGTCGGGCGGCGTTCCGGCTCCCAAAAGCAAGCACAGGAGGTGCACTTGAGCACAAGGGGTCAACGCCGGTCAGTGGGTGGTGCTACAGTGTGCAGAGAGGGTCATTCAAGGCAAAGCCATGAGAGATACAGTACGTGCACTGAGGACACAAATGATCTCTGGGAATGAGTGGATGGAGGAGGAGAGGGGGAAAACCAAGAGAAGAGGAGAGGAAAAGAACACAGAACGTTGACCTAAGTTCTCCTAAGATTCGGACCACTGGTTCTGCACTGATCTTGCTGTGAGACCTTGAATTTCCCATGATGATTAAACTGCAATCTGAATTTAGTTACGAGAATTAAGACCATGAGATAAGCATAGCATATAAACATACAGTAACCAGAAATGTAAACATAGGGCTAACATACATTTCTGCGTTTATATAGGGCCAACTTACTTTCCCTTTTGAGATATAAATGTTGTTGCTTCCCCCCATTACATACACATTCATATATCATAACTAATCTAAGTCAAATGCAAACCACCAGTTACAAAACCTCATCACTGCAATATTCAATAAGTATATATAGCTGGGAAAATATTAAAATTCTAAATGGTAAGGCTCCATCTCCACTCTGCTTTTATAAACAAATAACTGCAATAGTAGAGCTACTGTACAAGATCTGCCCTAAGAGGGGATTGAGTAGTCCCTCTTAGGACCATTGCTTTTGGTCACCTATGCTTCTCTGTAAGAGCTTCACATTTCTGGAACACTATACCAAATCACATAAGAAGTTGTACTTCCATACACACAGTCTCCCAACAACTTAAGAATGGTCTCTTGAGCAGTCAGACATGCGAACACTTTTAATTCTTAATATCTACAGTACATCACACATCACACCATGCATTCTGGCTGTTGCTAGGAGTGACTGTTAATGTTTTATCTCTGTGTTATAAGTGTGTTCTTGTTTGTGTTTTCCCTTGTGTATGTTTTTTTATCTACATGAGTGATAGCCTGTTCTGTGAGGTTGTTGTCTTCTTAATGTGTCTTGTGTTTGTTTCTTTGCTCTGTGTTTTTGTGAGCTTTGTATGTGCTTTTGTAATTTATATTTTAGTACTGACTTGGCATTTTGACTTGGCAAGTCAAATTAGTGGTTATTTACGGTACATCTTGCCAAAGGACAGCGGTTGAACATTGGTACAACACTGGTACATTGTAGAGAAATGTAAATTAATGTGCACTGTCCTTATAAATTAAATAAAATGAAAATGAAATAACAATAAGCTATGTGCTTTCCTGAAGTTATGTAGATGTACAGGTCATGCAGTCACTGTAAAAGTAGTGCAATACTGTACAATGATACAATTTTGAATCATGTAACGTTTAACTGATATTGAACACGGGTATACACTCTTTAAAAAAAGGTTCTTGGGGTGCTAGATAGAACCATGCAGGCTTTAAAGAACCCTTAGGGGTTCCTTTGATGTACCCTTCAAAATGGCTTAAAGAACCATTTAGGGGTGCCATATACAGTATGACACATGATGCAATAGAACCATTTTCGGTTCTATACAGCACCTTTTTCTCTAAGAATGTAGTAGCCTATTCCCATTTATTGATTGCAGTTTATTTATATATGCTTGTCATTATTGTCCAGTGTGACTCATTATGAATACAGCTGTAGTGGACACTCACCGGGTACAGTTGATCTCTGGGCTGTAGGCTTGGGTCTGCCAGCAGAGGAGCGGAGGGCAGGGAGGCAGACTCTCCGAGCGGACTCAGCGGAGCGAAAAATCCCCCCCTGGTCGACTCGGGGCCAACCATGCCTTTCTTCTGCAAATGTGAAGCATGCAACCACATTAGGAACAAAAGCAACCTCAACACACGCCAAGTTCATGTAACACTTATTACAGGGTAATGGTCTGTCCCATGACTTCCTTTGGAGGGTTGACAATGGGGTACATAAGTGCTAAGTGTTGGACTACTGGCATAAAGAAACACAGAACTTGATTCAAGTTGTCACAGGATTAGATGTCTGTGCATCGTTGCGTATAAAGAGGCAGATGGCTCTGATTATGAAGAGGAGTGCTGGATCACTGTCATGAATTAAAATGCACGAAGGAAATTCCACCATGAGTCACCACTAGAGCTTGTGTTCAAGGTGGGCTTGTGTGTGCATGTGTGCATGTGTGTGCATGTGTGTATGTGCATGTGTGTGTGTGTGTGTGTGTCTTTGTGTTGATTAATGGATCACAGCATTATTGTAGGGGATTACACAAAACTAATGACTATTAATATCTGAGCAGCAGCTGCCTGGATATCGATTTCAAGTCTGCTACATTTCCATCCCCTGAAGACGAGCGAAATACGAACTCGTGTACAAACGTTCCACCAGATCCCCTTCTGCCCTGCACCTCTCACTCGCTCATCACTGATGACCCATATTACTATTTGGTCTTTGGCTTCGGACAGCACCATCTGGCAGCGCTCTTCTGGCTGGACCCAGGCTCAATGTTCTCTTCCTGACACTACCTAAACCAGCTGCTGGTCGTGGGGTGATCAGGGGAAGGGCTCCTTTGGCCGCCATCTTTTCCTGACGGCCTGATTCCCTGGGCCCCATCCATTCCTGATGGACGGTATGACTAAGGATCAAACGCTTTGGATTGGGTCTGCTGCAAGCTCTATTTATATGTCATCATGTTTTAGTTTTTGTTTCTTTGAGGGATTAAAACTGGTTAGTCGTCCATCCCTGTCTTCATCATCGGTCGGATTTAAGTGGATTTCCATGCTTCATTTAATTCTCCTACAAAGGCTATTATTTAGCCAGCGGTGCTGCTTGCCCCGAGAACACTGTTCCCTTGCTCCCAGTTGGATTCACTGAACCGTTATTAATGCTGTTTTCAGCCAACTTTGCTCCAAAAAAAACCCAAAAAATCAATCGAGGCGTTTCAGAGGCGAGCATGCCACGAGGTATGGACCCGTAATGTACAATTTGTTTAACCGAAACAAAAACTATGCATGGACAATTTATCTAGACAAAGCACAAAGTACTGTACTACGCACGCACACACACACACACACACACCTGGGACCATGAGTTCAGCAAAGGGTTTGTGTACTTCAGTCTGCAGATACAAGGCTGAGGCCTACGCTGCAGAGTGATTTTTGAAAGGATGGAGCCAGTGTTCTTTAGCCTGCTTAAAAAAAAACTCGCTTTGTGAAATGCTAGCATGGACAACATGGGCATAGACAGGATGCCTCTAATTTGTGTATTTTTTATTATCCTCCCTCCTCCTTCCTCATTCCCACTGATCTAGATAAAGAATGATGGGGCAGCTACAATCGGATAGTCTATTCAGCGTTAGTTATAGAGCCAGGAGGTCATCGAGGATCGAGGAGAGCGAAGAGAGGTTGAGAAGGGGCCATAGTGTTAACTTTGAAATCATTGGTCCATTCTAACCAATTACGTACATTCATCAGGGATTCTAAACGTTACCGCCTGCTTTGCTTCAAACTTTGCAAACTGACAATAAACAGCATCAGCAGTCAGGAAACAATGTATGTAGCCTTACCTTTTCTAAATAAATACATACATATAAATAAATATAAACATACAGTACATATTCTTTCCATGTTTGCAGGCATTGCTATAACAGTTCACCACAGCCACTTTCGATTTTGAAACTATAGCGCCATCCCCTCTCGTCGCTGATTGGCCTGTCCTTTTTGGGGTCTGATGGAAACGTTAGTGAATTCTGGTGTTCCAGAGTCCAGACTTGTATCTCCCTGAAAGGAGAAATAGGTGGGCATGGCCAGGCTAAGTTTTCTTGGCCCGAAACTGTATGCTCTCAACTGGTGGGTTGTTTGCATTAGCATGTTGTCTTGCAGAGTTCAACCCAGGACATATTCAATGTTGCGATGTTGTCAGTTCAGAGGCCTTTTCGTTTGGCAAGTCCTTGTATGGCTTACAGTAATGTATGTTAAAGAGAGGTTGTTCTGTGAAACAAGGACAAGTTGCTGTATCTGGAAAGCCAAAGCTTTTCCACTGCCCAAACCATACATATAAACATCATGTTTCCGACCTCAATGTCTACTCGTTCTTGGCTCTCATGAGGATAGCCTCATTTATTTTATATTGTGGGTTGATGTTACATTTAATATGACAACCTTGATGGTCAAAATAGCCTTTAAGTACATATGTGGTTTAATCGTAAATCTATCTGCCTGAACACACACACACACACACACACACACACACACACACACACACACACACACACACACACACACACACACACA
>NC_085006.1:20782919-20787919 GCF_963854185.1 Sardina pilchardus
CCTGTATAACAATAAATGACTGTCTGCACACAAAATGCAGAGCAAATGGCATCGTGAAGTACACAGTAAATACAGTATGAATCCGGTCTGGTGTGTACTGTAGCTTTTACAGTTGAAATTGATATATGCAAAACTGCAGACTGCAGAAAATGCTTAGAGTGTATTGCTATATTGACAACATGGCTAAGCATTTTGACTATCTTGTTCTGTTCATAACAATGACAAAGGAGCTTTATGGCACTGACATCAATTATTGCCATAAGTATCTGCTGTTGAGACATAAACAAAGCTTTTGACTTACAGTAGTTACATGTTTTTGCAGATACTGTAATCCACTGTGTGGTGCAGTTTGCACAAGTTATTTTGAGAAATCGTTTCCCAACCTTGGGGTCAACTACTGTAAGTAATGGATCCTTCATTATAATCTAGCTAAGCAAAAATAGCAAATCAAAAATATGCCAAAGTGACTGAGAAAATAGCAAAACCATAAGCTTTTGTACAAGATCATCTGAATAAGACTGCACCTTATCTTAAATATTTAAAATATAAATGCTTAGAAAATATTAAGGAGATGCTTTTGCCTGGAGTGACTTCAAAAATATTAGGCTACAAAAAATGTATTATGTAAACATAGGAACAAAAGTCTTAAAACAATGCACCAAAAACTGCATATGGCATTTGATTGGTGTTGGATGTACAGTATGGCGCTGGATGAGATGTATGGATAGGGCGCTTTCAAGTGTCTGCTCTTAGTCTGTTATGACAAGATCCTCCCTGTCTTTGAAATCGTCTGCTTCCAGTAACGGGCCATGAGATGTAGTAAATCCAAGTTTTTCCAAGTGTTATATATGTATAGGATAACAGAAGCACATGCCAAAAGCCATTTGCATTTTACAGCCATTTCTAAGGAAGACAGGGGAGGTGGGGTCCAATCGTACATGGAGTTTGGCCTTATATGTCAGACTTTGTGTGGTGCTGTTTGAACAAACTCTGAGACAAACTCTTTCGAAAATGACAAAAAAAGAGAGAGAGAAAGAGAGTGATACCGACAAACATGAGGAGAGAGAGAGAGAGAAAGAAAGTGTGAAATAATTAGTGAATGCTAATCACTTGCAGCAGACAAGTGTCTCTAGACAAAGGGCTCTATTTTAGCGATCGGAAACACATGGTCAGAGACTTCAAGTTTAAGGGTGTTTAAGGGCGTGATTTTGTCATCAGAGAACGGGCGCATTGTTCAAAAATAGTTTCTCAATCAGTCATGGGTGAGTTTTGGGCGTAACGTCCTTTAAACCAATGTGAGTGTCATCTGTCATTCTCTTTAACAGCAAGCAGCACAACTTCAAACAGTGCAATAGTATTTTGACAGTCAGCACATTTGAAGGAATCTGCTTGCACATGAGACCATGTATGGCTTTGTATGGCTTTGCTTTACTAAAAACCTGTTTGTGACTAAATAGCCTATAGCCTACAGTAAATGCATCTGCACATGCCTATTATTTGAACTCATAGGCAAAGTGAAACTAACCTGACTGTGGTCTCATAGGCAACAACAGAACAGTTCTACAGTTACTTATTTTCACTATCGACTGACAAGGGTTACAATCGAAAACATAGTCTGACAAAAGCAACACACCTTATGTTGTTAATTGACACACCCCTGGGCACAAGTTCTAATGGAAATGGAGTGCATGGCAAGAAATTAATCACTTTATCGAGTGTAAGATAAGAACAAGCCTTACGTTGTGCTTTGCGGCAGGTTTACAAAAGGGCCCTAAAGGCCGGAGCCCACCGTACAAGTATGCAACGCGACAAGAAAAAAATAGAAGTTTAAAGGAGCAAAGCCCACTAGAAACATCTGCCACGTGGCAGCCACACAGGGTTAGAAAACTGTTCTAAAATCCTGCGCGTCAAGCCCACACCGCTGAGCGCCGTGTCCGGTGGGCGCCGGCCTTAAATGTGTGTGTGCTGGGGAGTCGCGGAGCTTGCCACACACATTAAAACATTTGAAATGGCGCAGACACTGTCACACACTCTGGTTGATATCAACCCAAAAATATACTGGAGTTTGATTTCTATTGTTGCGTCAAGAAGTAGCCTACTGTATGTAATAGACACTAGCTGGCTTTCTACTAGACAAGATGTTGCTGACGCTAGACTATGAAAGCCTACAGCTCTGCAACACCTGTCTGCAACTGTCTGTTTTTGCTGAGCAACTCTCGTTATAGCGTGAACCATAACTTGGCCTCAAGAGTGATAAAGAGAGAGGGATCTTAGACAAGAGGAGGGAGAGAAAGAAAAAGAAATGCATGGATGTGGAGAGAGCGAGAGAAGGAGAGAGAAAGGGGGATCTAGAGAAAGAGAGAGATGCGAGAGGGATGCAGAGAGTGTGTGTGTGAGAGAGAAAGGGATGCAGAGAGAGAGAGAGAGAGAGAGAGAGAGAGGGAGCTCTGGACACTCACTTGGCGCAGTCGTAGAGGTCACAGCAGTAGCAGGTCCCACTGCGCACCTTCATGCTGCACGTCTCCATCAGGCCCTGGCATGGAACCTGCGCAGACACGGAGTGAGTACTGACCACACCAACCAACACCCAAATCATCATCAACAACAACAACAACAACAACAACAACATAAACAAGATGAATTTCCATGCGGGTGGAAAATATAGATTCGATTCTATTCTACTTGTATTTCCCCTTGGGGATCAATAAAGTATCTATCTATCTATCTATCTATCTATTCTACAACAACAATACAGTGCTTTATCAAGACACCCAACGCGCTTTACAGTGAAGTGGGAACTTTGCCAACCACCACCAATGTGTGGCACCCACCTTGGAGATGCATGTGCCAGACCTGTTCACCACAAACCTGCCCGAGGCGGAGAGTGTGTTGACTGAATCCCACCTCCAGCTCCAGCTAGAAGGGAGTGAATACTGACCACACTAACCCTGTCCTCCTCCATCTCCACACATTCACCTCCTCTGCTCTCCACACGAGATAAAAGCAACAGTCTGAGGGGATTGCAATATTCAATATTTTCTTCTGTAATGCAACTTGCATTTCTGTCTGTTCCAAACTGCATTAAAATGGTGTGTTTAGCCGCCAAAAATGTCAACATTTTCTTTGGGGAGAGACTCCCAGACCTCACTAATATCGCCTATACCCCTTTTAGAATTTAGAATTTAGAAGTCCCTGTGGCATATTGGTTCTTTTACTGCTAAGTCTTGTCAGTGTAATTGTCTACTGTAGGCTATTACACTACTATTGATGTACATAAATACCTTTGTGTGTGTTGATGTAGCCTCATAGTCTCATAAGTGTATTACACTCTTGACATTTGAGTTAAAAAGAACCCCCGATTGTAGTAGTTCTATTCGAACTCTGCTCACATCTACACATCAACATGATCCTGCATGTTGCAATACCTACTCTCGATGCCAATCTAACATCAGGCATCTAAGGCAGGGCAGATGCTGTGAATGGCGTGCATTTAGAGTTACAAATCAACGGTTCAAAGCCAGCCGGAGGCCCCGTGGGAGAATGAAAACCGTCAACCATAAAATCTGTCTCTGAACACTGTCTTCTGTCCTCTGAAAATCAGCGTGAAGATCACTAAATTTGGACGAGAGGTTGACTTTTATGTTTCCAAAATTAGCCTCAGGATGTTCTGATTAGCGAGACTATGTGCTTTCTAACAAACGCTTTGTTTTTACTGTTTACTCACACACAGACATGAATATGCACCCGCACACCCCTGAGACTCGAGCACGCAAACGCCCACACACACACACACACACACACATAGGCACACACACTCTCTCGCTCTCTCACACACACACAGACACCACACCACATGCACACCTGTCCTTTCATAAACTGGCATTATAAACAATTCCCATCAGGTTTCGATTTTAAGTTCAATGCTGATTTTCCCTTCAAGTTGTTGTAGGGTGTTTTATAACTCATGGGGGGAATAAGAGGTGAAAATTTCACATTGGTATAAAAGTCGACATTAATGAGAACCATTTTGCATTGGTTGTATTGTGAAGTATGTTTTATGGAGAATCTGGTAGAATTTGCTGAAATACAGTGCCAAGACACCAAACAAATGATTTCATAATGAGTAATTATACATTCATAAAAGTTTTTATCCCAAATTAAACTTCTGTCCAACTCGTTTGTGAGAAAGCACACACACAAGCCGCACAAGGCGAAACAATCAAGAGAGAAAGAGCAGGGCCTTTGCACACAGAGAGAGCAATCTGCTCACAATCAGTCTTGGATGTGTGATGGCTCTGTGCTCAACCAGACCCCATAGGTGGAGACAGATTAGGAGACCCCAGGGGCTTCCTCCACCCGCTACACTGCTCCAAACTGCTCCGAGTATGTGTGTGTGTGTGTGTGTGTGTGTGTGTGTGTGTGTGTGTGTGTGTGTGTGTGAGAGAGAGAGACCGTGTGTGTGTGTGTGCGTGTGCGTGTGCGTGTGCGTGTGTGTGTGTGTGTGTGTGTGTGTGTGCGTGCATGCGTGCCTGCGTGCGTGTGTGTGTAAGGGTCAGTGTGTGAGTGTGTGCGTGTCAGTGTGTGTCTGCGTGTATATGTGTGTGTGTGTGTGGTCTCCCTGTCCTAATGATGTACTTGTAAGAATGACAGGGCATGACTTACCGACGCATAGTAATTCTCATAGATGAAGCTGTTCCCACTGGTGTAAAACTGGCATCGGCCCGCCCTCAGTGGTCGAATGTCCTGAGAGGTAAACAGTTGGTCAGTAACATACACACACGCACAAACACATGCACACACACACACACACACACACACACACACACACACACACACACACACACACACACACACACACACACACACACACACACACACACACACACACACACACACACACACACACACACACACACACAAGATTAAGAGAGAGAGAGAAATAGATAGAGTGAGAGAACCTTATACCTGTGCTTTAAAGGAGGGCAACAAATACCATCAGA
>NC_085006.1:20795419-20802550 GCF_963854185.1 Sardina pilchardus
TTTGTGTGTGTGTGTGTGTGTGTGTGTGTGTGTGTGTGTGTGTGTGTGTGTGTGTTCTGGCTATGTCTGGACTCCAAGTGAGTGTGGAATGTGTGTGTGTGTGTGTGTTCTGGGCCTCTCTGGTCCCCAAGTGAGCGTGTTAATATCCTGAGTGGCTCACCTCTCTGCAGGACTGAGGAAACATCCCTGTGCTGGGTACACACACACACACACACACACACACACACACACACACACGCTCACACACACACACACACACACACACACACACACACACACACACACACACACACACACACACACACACACACACAGGCTCTGAGTTCCTGAGTTACACACACACACACACACACACACACACACACACACACACACATACACACACACACACACACACACACACACACACACACACACACACACACACACACACACACACACACTCATGATCACTGCATGACCAATATTGCCACACAGGCTTTCCACACACACACACACACACACACACACACACACACACACACACACACACACACACACACACACACACACACACACACACACACACACACACACACACACACACACACACACACACACACACACACAAATAAACTAATCATGGCCGGCGATGGGATTCCAACAATGCATCCACATGAATGGTTGATGATACAGCTGAAAATGGCTCTGTTCAGCCAGTAACCATAATATGCTACATCTAAACTCTGATTGGATGCAATCTCACAGGACTCAAACGTTTCCAGTTCAGTTTACATGGGCTCTTGGTGAGACTGAGATGATTCGCAGAGCTGATTCTAAAGTTTGGATTACATCATAATGCACTGATTAGACTATTACTATTCACTACTGTGTGTGTGTGTGTGTGTGTGTGTGTGTGAGAGAGAGAGATTGAGAGAGAGAGAGAGAGAGAGAGAGAGAGAGAGAGAGAGAGTGTGTGTGTATATGTGCACATGTGTACTGTGTGCTCAAAATGACTGATTGTCTCTCTGTGTGTCTGTTTGTCTTTGTCTGCGGATGAGTGGTGTCTTTGTGTGTGTGTGTGTGTGTGTGTGTGTGTGTTTATATGAATATGAGTGAGCATTAAAATGTTTGTGGAACAAGCTATCCTCTGGCAACCCATTGAATCATAAATGCTTTCAGCAAGCATACTGATCATGTAAATATGTGGATGTAAAGTATCCTTTGTAATAGTGAAAACAGTGATCACCATCATGGGTGGTGGAATAGCTTTGAGAGCCACTGTATACAGTATGTGAAATGTGTCTGTGGCTTGTGTGTATGCAAGTGAGCGTGAACAAAACGAGCCATTGTAAATGTGAAATGTGTCTGTTTGTGTGCATGCAATTGAGCGTGAAGGTGTTGGCAAAACAAATCTTCCCCTGAGGACCCTTGAGTTGGTCAAGTACTTGGAGAGGTTGAGAGACAACACAGAGCCCATGTCCAGGTCTGTTCTTTGTGGTCATCTGAGGTCCTGTTAAATATGTCTGGCTTTAACACCGGTTATAATTGAGGAGATTCCTTATATCTGCCAAGACCAGCTGACTAGAGATATGAAACAAGACAGAGAGAGAGAGAGAGGCCGACAGAGAGAGAGAGAGAGAGAGAGGCCGACAGAGAGAGAGAGAGTGAAAGACAGAGACCGACAGAGAGAGAGAAAAGAGGACAGAAAGAGAGACCGAGAGAGAGAGAGAGAGAGGCCGACAGAGAGAGAGAGAGAGTGAAAGACAGAGACCGACAGAGAGAGAGAAAAGAGGACAGAAAGAGAGACCGAGAGAGAGAGAGAGGCCGACAGAGAGAGAGAGAGAGTGAAAGACAGAGACCGACACAGATAGAGAGAGAGAGAAAGACAGAGACAAGACAGACAGAGAGAAAAGAGGACAGAAAGAGAGACCGAGAGAGAGAGAGAGAGGCCGACAGACGGAGAGTGAAAGACAGAGACAGACAGAGAGAGAGAAAAGAGGACAGAAAGAGAGAATGAGAGAGAGAGAGAGAGACCGACAGACAGAAAGAGAGAGAGAGAGACCATGTTGAGACAGAGAAGGATATGAAGAGGGAAACAAACAAACAGAACAAGCAGACAGAAAACGAATGCAAGAGCAAGAGGCAGAGGAGGAGAAGATTCAGAAAAGAGAGAACGGAGCAGATTTCCTGAAGAAAAGTAAACATTGCTGTGTTAAATCAAACACACTCTTTTCGAGTGTCTCTGCGGAGGTGAATGTGTTGATGTCGAGCAAAGTTTTGCAAAGTGTAATGTAATGTCTTTTTGCACATGTGCAAGGGTTTCTTGTTATAGGCTCTACTCTCTGGCAAAATTAGCACCAGAGCTGGGATTAGGCTGAGGTCAAGGCCCAGTTCAAGGTTGAGCGCTAACAGTTGACAGGTGGTTCAGGGTTAACCTTCACTGAGCATATATCAAATATGTTTCACATAAAAGACAGTAGCAGGAGAGAGGTGAGAGGGGCGAGAATGTGGAAGAGAGACATAAAAGAGAAAAAATACGAGGAGGGAAACGACGAGAGATACAAATTATGCCCTGTCGAATGTGCAGAGAGGAACAAGATAAACACACACACACACACACACACACACACACACACAAACACACGACGCACACACACACACACACACACACACACACGACGCACACACACGCCGCACACACACACACACACACGACGCACACACACACACACACACACACACACGCACACACACACGCACGCACACACACACACACACCAGAGGGACAGAGGGGAGAGGGAGCGGTCAGCCAGGAGAGCTCGTGGTGAGCCTGATTTATGATCCAGGGGTTAGGTGAAATCAGCCGGATGCATCCATCCAGTTGGCGAGTCCGCATGAGAACCCAGACGTTTGCTTTTTCAGTTGGATGGGAATGCACCTGCATGACACACACACACGCACGCACGCACACACACGCACGCACGCACACACGCACACACGCACACACGCACACACAGACACACACGCATGCGCACACACACAAACACGCACATACACACTCACGCGCACGCTGTGATTCACATAAGCGCTGGCAACCATCTGGGTTTGAACAGTTGGCTTTGGACCGAGGCCCGCCACTCCACATATGTACAAGCAGTAGTAGTCCAATGTTATAGAAGCATGTCCAAAGCCCCTCTGAGAATATGTACGTAAATAGGCCATAATTTATGAAGCACACACACACACACACACACACACACACACACACAAACACACACACACACACACACACACACACACACACACAGACACGCCCGCATATAAAAACCGATGCACATACAGAGGCGCACATATATCACACAGACACACATCATGGGGGGGTATGCACCCCTAATGTTAAAGTGCAAAACATCCCCAATAATAACACAAGTGAAACGGCACGAGCTAGCTCTAATACAACGCTGGCTGTGACTACAAAATCATGCCTGCGCTCTGTTCTCAGAACTTTATCTGTCTATGATCTGCAGCGTGTCTCAAACCACGAGCCTCTTCAATTGCTGGTCCACGGAGTCACAAATTTAAACGATGCCCGGCTTCTGGCTGCTAATTTGCGGCACAACTGAACTGAATGATATTATTGAACCGTGGACAAAAAGAAAACGTCTGCGCAAATGAAAATGAAAAAAACTGAACCACTTTGAAGTAAAAGTATAGTATAAGTACTCTTTTGATCCCGTGAGGGAATTAGTGAACACACACAGTGAAGTGAGGCACACAGGTGAGGTGAGCTGCCTGCTCAACAGTGAGACTCGGGGAGCAGTGAGGGGTAAGGTGCCTTGCTCAAGGGCACTTCAGCTGTGGATGTAGAAGTGGGAAAGCAGTGCTCAACCACTGCCCCCGCTCACATTTTTCCTACTGGTCGGGGATCGAACCAGCAACCCTTCAGTTACCAGCTCGAAGCCCTAACCAGTAGGTCACGGCTGCTTGAAGATGACATGAAGGTAGTCTGGAAGCCAGGCGAAGTTAGCGCTGCCTTACCATTGAGGTCGGGATGTTCGGTCTGGAAATGTTACCGCTGCTTACAGCTGTCAGGATCTGGTGTCCCTTTGTTAAAGAGGAACTATGCAGGATTGGCGATTTCATCTCTGGTTTCGGTTTCGTTTTTCGTTTTCGCTCGTTTTATGCTTGCATTTTCTCTGCAGAGCTTCCCCGACAGCTTTAGCGTGTATATTTATACATGTATAGGCTATATTTAAATATATAAATTGCAAGCGTGGTTCTTCGTCTCAGACTTCCAGATGTAAACAAGGAGCGATCGTCTCCTGCAGAAAGTTGCATAGGGTCTCTTTAAAGTACACTTCCTAGACTTCTCTCTTGTTCGTCTCTCATCTCTGAAAGACGAGTTAAAGGAGAATTCCGGTGTGATATTGACTTAAAGTGTGTTGAAATATGATACCGAGTGTGAGCGATTGTCTCAGAGCTGATCTCGACCTGTCAGCTGTTCTCCGAAACCCGGCGGTAGCTCAGCAATAGTAAAGCAGGTTTTCAACGTTTGTGCCTCGGGCATCGGCGTGCCGTGCAAATAAATCACTGTTTTACACCATTAATGAGGCTCAAAGTAGCTCCACACTTTATTGGTAGACTTCTGAGGGCCCTGACATTTAAAACGAGACATCGAGAACTTTGAAAAAGCACTGGTTGTTTACTTACATGACTGTTTATTCAGGCAGTCACTTTCAAAAGTTTACCGGTCGCAGCCATCTTGAATTTAGTCACGTGACTGATTCATGACTAGTGCACGCATAGACATAGCGATTACGTGACCAGTCACGAATCAGTCACGTGACTAGATTCAAGATGGCTGCTACCGCTAAACTTTCGAAAGTGACTGCCTGAATAAACAGTCATGTAAGTAAACAACCAGTGCTTTTTCAAAGTTCTCGCAGGGTTTCCCGCAGCGCTTTCCTGCTAAGGCGGCCGCCTTAACAACACAGGGCTGCCGCCTTAACTAGCGTCTTCAAGAAATAAATAAATAAATAACTATATTATGTATAGTGATATTCGCCGTATTACTCTGTCATGTTTTCTCCATGTCATTCCAAACCGTAGCCGCTAGTCTCCCTTCTCTGTAGAACGCATAAAGAAAAGAAACTTTTTCAAATCGAGTTGGCCTATGCGCACAGGCGACGCGCTCATTCAGCATTGAGTATTTGATATCAGGTCAGGTGCCACTGCCACGCATATCTCAGAGTGACTGCGAACACAAATAGCCTAAACCTTGCTAGATTTGACGACTCTCACAGGAATGGTTCTCCGTTGAATCTACCAAATGTGTGGGATGAGCGGCATAACACTTTTGAGTGCTTTATCTTTTTTTTTTAATCACTCGTCTACTATGAATGCATAGCCCACTGCATCTTGTAATTTGTTGTGACAAACACTTGTGCCATCTAGCCTACAGCTAACAACAACTTGTGACGGCTATTCATTCACGTGTTGTACAATACTGAAATTGTCTGAGGTTTACGCAGGCTAGTTTAAACTTTAAACATAGCCTCTTGTCTCCCATGCCAGTTTCATTCATCCCGACCGGGCGGGACGCACGTTTCCGTTTTGTAGAAATAATTCCTGAATGTTTTTGTTCAGAGCTGAACATGCAACTGTATTTGACAGATGACAGATTTGGTTGCTAGTGACAAAATATTAGCGTTCAATGCGGCACGATCTCGCTAATTATGTTTTTAAAAGCATTAAAAACGTTCCGGCTCTCTTAGGCTATATGAGCAACAGGCACAAATACAGCTCCAATCAAAGAATTGCAGCTTTAGGCTACTAAATCACAATTCACTAACTTTACCATACTTTACCATACAGTCGCAATGTTACATGTTCATACAGTTTCATCTTTATTTCATGATATATTCTAAAATATCCACCATTACAAATATTCTTGGTTTTAATAGAATATTATAATATTGACTGGCTTTAAAATATATCCTATGGTGCTATGCTGAGCAGTGCAAAGGTTTTGAAAGATACAAAAGGCCCTGCATTGGAGTTATAAACTTACACTTTTAAGGTATAATATTGTCTAAATTGTGTTAATGATGTTTAATTGGTTGCTGATTCAATTAAATCTGATACAATGAATGTGAAATCCAGGTATATTGCTGTCATTAGTGTCAAAATTCAACATTTTCAACATGCTGACAGCCTACTAATTTTTTACTTCAGCTGACCTCCTTGTCTTTAAGTAAATCAGAAAAGAAGTTATTTAGATAAGTGTGTGCTAGACTGCTCCTGTAGCCAACAATCCCCTCTCTACCCTTTGGGAATTGAACTGTTATATGATCCTTGGTGATGTAAATTATGAAAAACCCTTTATTTGGTTGGTCTTGATGTGGCCTTGACTCCTTTAAGACTCGGTCTCGACTCAGACTTGCTTCCTAAAAGACTCGGTCGTTGTCACTCGGTCTCGGCTGCAGTTCAACCAACGGTCTTGAACCCCCCCCCCCCCCCCCCCCCCCCCCCCCCACCCCCCATCGTAGGGCAGTGGCGGCGATGCGGTGGGGACGCTACGGCGACGCCCCCTTCCCCTGGACAGACACCACCTTAACTAACAAATTTTCTGGGGGAAACCCTGTCTCGATGTCTCGTTTTAAATGTCAGGGCCCTCAGAAGTCTACCAATAAAGTGTGGAGCTACTTTGAGCCTCATTAATGGTGTAAAACAGTGATTTATTTGCACGGCACGCCGATGCCCGAGGCACAAACGTTGAAAACCTGCTTTACTATTGCTGAGCTACCGCCGGGTTTCGGAGAACAGCTGACAGGTCGAGATCAGCTCTGAGACAATCGCTCACACTCGGTATCATATTTCAACACACTTTAAGTCAATATCACACCGGAATTCTCCTTTAAGTAGGGTTCAGACCAAAGATTTGCGACGAGCCGAGCCGAGCCGAAAACCTTGCAACTGCGACTAAACATGTTGAATGCTCTGCAACGGCTTGCAACTACGTGCAACATTTAATTTACATCGCTGCAATTCAACTCCTTGCATCAGGAATCTTTGGTGTGAATTGCGCTTTAGAAGAAAAGAAGGGCCCTGCATGCTCTGTTAAGGTATTTTAAAATTGTCTGTTTAACA
>NC_085006.1:20802750-20812750 GCF_963854185.1 Sardina pilchardus
ACTGATTTCCACAATTGCACAGATTCTCCCTAAATCCCAGCCCCTCACCACAAACCGAGGCAACAGCTGAGGCTTTCTAAGAACTCTGGCAGAGACCCCGGCACTGAACACTATACTATACGTGCCTCTCATCTACAACCAGGATCTGCAGTTGGATGACACAGACCAGACCTGAGCTGCCAGAATGTGGTTACAAACAACAGAAGAAAAAAAAAATACTGTGCACTCTTAGAAAAGGGTTCTTAGGGTGCATGTAGGCTTTAAAGAACCCTTAGGGGTTCCTTTGTGTACTCTTACAAATGGTTTAAAGAACCATTTAGGGGTGCCATATATGAAGCATGTGATAGAACCATTTTTGGTTCTATATAGCACCTTTCTGGTGCTATATAAGAGTGTAAGGGCATGGCTAAAGGGGAGTACTGATTAAAATATAGTGCTAGTGTCTGTGTGTGTGTGTGTGCGTGCGTGCGTGCGTGCGTGCGTGCGTGTGTGGTGTGTGTGAGAGAGAGAGAGACAGAGAGATTGTTTGTCTCAGGCCCTATCATGATGGTCTAAAGTGCGGTGCAAATCATACAATCATCACGACGCAAAGCTTATTCCTATTGTACAATCAAGTTTTTAGCCATGCCCATCTCTTTTATTGAACAATGGTTGTGGCGATTAATGACTTTCTCCCAATGTGGACTGGACAAACTCCAAAAACTATTCGCCAGTGACCTAGGCATTGTTTAACACCAAAATATACAGTAATATCCCGCATATAAGCCGCATTGTGTGTAAGCCGCACGACAGTGTTTTATGCAAGTTAAAAGAAGCAAAACCATATTAACACCATATTAATTGGCTCCGTGTATTAACCTCATAGCTGAGGACATTTCACAAAATCAATGTACAGTATAAGCCGCGGCTAATAGTCAGGAAATTACGGGTAGCCCTCTATGTGTATGTGTGCTATTTAGCTATGAAGAACTGAGCCTCTGATTCTCATCTTATATCGATCCACTGGGTTGGAGTCTCAAGTCTCAAGCATATAAGCATCAAGCTTTTTAAATATGTGTGTGTGTGTGTTTTTGTTTTAAAACTGCAGGGACGTTGGAAGTATTTTCTGAGAGGGGGTGCAGACGATATTACCAATCAGGAACAATCCAACCTTGAAGGGAAGCAAATTCATTCTGATAAAAAGAGAATCTCATAAAGGAATGTTCTTAACAAAAACATATCACTCTGCTTGTAATGTCTTCTCAAGCCTCCTTTTGAAAATAAAACAGGTCATAATATTCCCCTAAAACACCCCATGAAGTCGGAGAATGCAAACCAAGGGATTTAAAACCATTTGTCTTTACAAAATCCCCCCAGATCATCCAGACTCCTATGTCCACACTTATTGTACATTATCTTCTTTTTTTCTTGAAAGTATATTTTTTGGCCTTTATTATGACAGGTCAGAGAAGAGGCTGACTGGAAGCAAGTGGGAGAGAGACACGAGGCGGGATCGGTAAATGACCGCAGGTCGGATTCAAACTCGTGGGCACTCGGTCCGTATACAGTAAATGGTAGGAGCGCCGTATCCTGTTGCGCCGTATCCAGCGCACCGCGTGCATTCTCCTCTTTGACTCTGACACTGTTTTTCTATGGACTTTAGATCAGGGAACTGGGAAGGTAGATGGCAGAAGGTTGATTTTTGTATTCAGTAAACCATTGCTGTTTTGATCGTTGCGTTTGTTTTTGTTCACTGACCTGATGAATGATCCAATCGAGACCCACTTTTAGTGTCAGCAGAGATCGGAAGATTTCCTTTGAAAATATTCAGGTTTTTCTTTGGGTTCATGATACCATGCACCTTGATACGGTTCAAAGGGTCTTTGGGAATAAAAACAGCGCCACAATAACACACACCCCTCCACTATAATTCTCATTAGGCATGGGGTTCTTTTCAGTATAGTAATTCTTCTATGTACGCCAAACCCAAAAAGTGTTCTTGGCCAAAGAGCGCAATTTTTCCATGTCATGTTTCCAGTTGATTTGAACCTTTTCATTATTGTTTTAACTGTAAATATGGACAGTACCTAGTTTCTATAGCCATTCCATGACTTACAAATGCCAACATACTTTCCTACTATCTAAATAAAGTGTATTCTCTATATAAATAGAGACCCTATGCTGCTGTATGTTGCACATGTTGGTAGTCCACTGCCATGGTCTGCTTTGCTGTCTGCTTGTGTCCTACTGTCTAACTGTATGTTGCTTTTCCTGTTGCTGTGTTTTGCTTTATGTGTTGTCTGTATTGTTGATGGTGGCACTGAGTTTCCCCTTTAGGGGATTATTAAAGTTATCCTTATTAGAGTTCTCAACGGGCCTGAAAATTACAACCCGACCCGACCCGGCCCGTGGCTTTCAAAGCCCGAGCCCGATGTAGCCCGACACATAAATATGAATTATCTACCCGATCCCGGCCCGCGGCCCGACGCCGGCGGTCGAGTTTCCCCATGTTATCCTATGGAGACGGACGGTCGTTAAGGGCACAATTATGTGCAGTGGCCAACCTAAGTAACCCACGTAAAAACCTAGTGAAACGGCCCCGGCAGTGGCGCAACTGGCTGGGGCACCTGCACCGTACGCTGGCGACCCGGGTTCGATTCCCGCCCCGTGGTCCTTTCCAGATCCCACCCCGACTCTCTCCCACTAAAAAAAAAAAAACCTAGTGAAACGATATTTTCCACAATAGAAACATGACATAAATGGGGAAACTTACCTTGCTATAAAAAAGGCAGAATCATCCACAGAGCATGATATTTCAATAACCGCTTCATACACGCATCACTGATGGCAATGATTGTTAGCTATTCACGAAGACGTAGGCTATAGCCCAGCAACAATCTACTGCCATTTTATTTTGTTCAAGGAGACGGCTTCTTAGAACTTGCACAGGAACTAATATTTTGGTGCGGTGCAACAGAACAGAACACATGCAAAGTTGCTGCAAGCTCTGTCCTTCCATCTCCCAACACAACGCACGTCTGTCCCCGCTCCATGATTGCATGCACGTTTCATGCAGCAGCCAGACTTTCTTTACGGTACAGAATGATAGATAGACTTTATTGATCCATAAGGGGAAATTCATGATGATTTGCGGTAAACAACAGCGATGATTAACCTTTTTTTAAATGTTTTTTTTTTTTTCCACTGAGCGGAAAATTAAGCCCGAGGACCGACCCGACCCGAGTCATCTGCTTCTATTTTTTGACCCGATGCCGGCCCGAACCCTCGGGTCCCGTCGGGTTTTTCGGGCCGACCCGACCCGTTGAGAACTCTAATCCTTATCCTTATCCTTATGCTTCTGCTATGCTTTGCGTATAAGATCTTCTAGGGGTTTCAATAATTGTGGGCAACGTGTTTTTGCTAAAATATTTATTTCTTTATTTTATTTTCATTATTTTCAGAATAATCTGTTCTTCCAGTTTCTTTAAACCTGTTTTAGTAAACTTTATCAGAGGAGCCAATAATTCTTGGGGGGGGGGGGGGGGGTACTGTAGACCAGTGTTTCTTAACTGGTGGGTCGGGACCCAAAAGTGGTTTGCAGAATGGTTCTGGGTGATTTAAAAGAGAAAGAAAAAAAGAATCGATTAAATCCATTAAAAATGCTTATCAGGTCTAATGTCAGACCTTCACTTTGACAGACTTTATTTGTCTGCTAGTTGCAATGAATGTAGACAATATTTATGTGACAGGACATAATTTTAGCATTTCGAAATATGGCAAAATTACCCTGAATACTGGAAGAATGCTTCCACTTTTGTTGAGGACAAAAAGGAACAGAAACCACTGTGTGTGGTGTGCAGTGAATTACTGGCAGTAATGAAAGCATTAAACCAAACTTAAACGTCACATCGAATTATTGCATCTTCCTATCAAAGATAAACCTGTTGAGTACTTTGAAAGGCAGCACAGGAGTTGAGGACTTGTGTGCAAATGTGTCTAACATCAGCATGTTCCAAACCAGAAGGCTACAGACACTTTGTGCGGCTTACCTCACTTTAGCAGTCAGCTTAAATGCTAAAATATGGGTCGCGACTTATTGACCATGGAAGATTGAGGGTCATAAGGTCAGAACAATTGAGAAACACTGCTGGAGAAGATCCTGAAACTTGGGACATGCGCATCGTAAGGGGACCAAAACAAGCTTTGTTTGCGGAAGAATACCATGCTATATTATACTATACTATACTACAGTATACTATACTATTATGGGTAACAAAATATGTTTGCAGAGAGTTGGCTAATTAATCCTGCCCCTTAACGGTCCTCATTAATCCTTCTTGGGGATTTGTGAGCTGCATCCCAAATGACATATTTGGGAAGACCTTTGTGTTCCCAACTTATCCTCCACCTCTCTAGGGCACATCTGCTTCCAGTTGTTTACGATTGTTTACACATGTTGTCTGTAGCTAGGGCTTCTTCTCCGAAAAACAGTCAATATAAAAATAAAGGCTCAAAAACAAAAAAAAAAAAGGATCTTACCCAAAATGCAAAACACCAGGCAAAAGTCAGGCAAACGTAAAAGCGCAACATTCATCACAATTTTTTTTTTTCTTGTTTCCCTTTTTTTGCGTTATGCTGGCATTATACAAACATTACTGAGGGAAAAAAATATTTTTTTCCGCGAACCAGATGAATCCAAAAGGCGACTCAGGAGGCCCAATGTCTCCCACTACTTCAGCTGCTACCAGTCATCCCCTCTTTACTACTGCTTAACAACCACAATGAAACCCTTTTGAAGGCGTCTTTGTTGTTGTTGTTGTTGTTGTGGGTAGTTAAAACCATTACGTTCTTTCACAAGTAACAATAAGCAGGATGCCCAGCTGGTCTGGCCGGCTTACCCTGCTGTGAAACATATAAGGGTAATGTGACATGAGCATGTCTAATGCCAGACCTAGTGTATGTGCACTGCTGACTGAATAGGTATGGATATGTCTGCATAAGTATGTATGGAAATGGTGAATCAATGAAGTTAAGTGTGATGTGATTATGATATGATGAAATACTTTGCAATTTTGCTGCAGACAAACTTCATGAAGTTGAAATCAAAGCACGCACATCCGATTTAAAAAATGGGAGCAGGACAAAAAGGCAAGTACAAAATCAGGAGAAAAGTCCGCTGCAACCAGAATTTTGCTCCCAATTTCTTATTTCAAAAAACGTATTTGAAATACAAAATTGGTAGCGCAATTCTGGTTGCAGCGTACTTTTCTGTAGACAAACTTCCCCACATGGACAAAATAAACCATTTCATCCATCTATCCATCTATCTATCAATCTATCCATCCATCTACCAAATACTGCTATAATGATTATTGAGCACGATGCTGTGCTGTGACAGTGAGCGGTTTGGCATATATTCTTGTATATTACTAATATTACCATTAAAGCCAGGTACCCTAACCACAGCCCTGGGTTACTTTTACTTACACACACAAACACAAAAACAACACACTCACGCCAGCATATTTGGATAAACACACACACACACACACACACACACACACACACACACTTAGTGTGTACACAAGTACTTACAGAGAGTTTCAAGAATCATTTCAAGGGTTGTGTTTCATCTCTGTGGGGCTATAAGCGGCTTAAGTTTGGACACGATTCATTACCCTCAATCGGCGCACTCATTCATTCACATTCAGTATACTACTGCTGCCAGACCAGGGGCTGATCACTCTAACAGTTTTGAGCCTGAGGCCTATACTTTTGCAAGCCATGTCATGTCATAACTATGCGACGTTGTCCAAAGACAACAGTGTTTTCCATGCTAACATTTTGGATGGGGTCATCCATCCATTTCCCACCAGGAAAGGCTTGAAGGTTGAAAGAAACCCTCGCTCGACACAGACATGGTTATCAATTCTTCCTCTCTTCTTCTTCCTTTTAATTTAGCTTTCTTCATTCTGTCTATTTCCCTTCTTTCCTCTCTTTCTCTCCAGTGATTCACTCCATCTTCCATCGTCCATCTCCATCTTTCTCCCCTCTTTCCCACCTGGAAGTCATTACTGCGACCCCAAGTCATATTAATCCTTATGAGTCCTTGCAAACGTCTTGGTGGAGAGACAAATAAAGTATATATATAAATTCCTTTTTCAAACTCTTTGGTTTACAAGCTACGCCACCATAGTGGGAGAAACGCAAGACACAGGCATATTTGGACGAACGCACCCACGCCACATCTTGACATGGTCCATTTAATTTACAATGAGGATGTTGAGAAATCAAGACCAGTATTAGGATTACAACACATGACGGAATGTTGGGCAAGAAAATAAGCAAATTGAGATAAAAAAATAAATTAAAAAGTCCAAACTGATTTTCCACCCACATCAAGTACAGCCATTCATCTAAATGATCTAATGACATCTAAATTGTCTTTATATTACATTGCCATACAATCTATACAAAACCTTTTTTCCCCATGATGTCTCTAATAGTTGGACACTGTAGTCCACATACAGTATGTTGCACCAGGTTATGAAGACAAGTTCTCTGAACTTTCCAGTAGGCTACTCATGATGGATAGCCTGAAATGGCTCAATCTGGCGATCTAGTTAGCCCATAGCCTGCTACTGATTAAGTGCTGGAATTGATTATGCGGTCAATGAGCATGCCGCTCCATAGCCCGTTCAAAAGTGTGAAATAATTCCACACACTCACACATTCACACATTTAAGTCACCATTTCCTCATACAGTATAATCCTCAAATTGTCACCATGAGTTATTGTTCTCATCTGACAAGTGACAAAAGGAAGTAAATCGACAGAGCCCAATGTCTTACTTTACTGTGTGAAAACTTTGGCTGAGTTAATTTGAACCACCCCTGGAAGTTAGATGTCTTTTTCAGTTTTACTGACATCATGGCTGCATATCTACGCCGCTTGGAGAACGCCCTATCCAATCTTGTAACAACAGTGAGTTTTTTTCTGTGATACACATTCACACATTTGTGATACAGGGTGTTTCAAAATGGCCGTTGGGGATCTTTTTGAAGTTCTCAAAGAGTGTAAAAGTCTAGATTGGAATAGAATAACTTTATTTGCCACTGCACAATTCGGTTCTTAAGTACGACGTCACAGGCCCAACAAATATTTTGTGACAAACGTTTAGGCCTACTAGTGTAGCCAGACGGTTTTTGCAACTTGTAAACTTTATCATCATCACCTCCGTTTTAGCGATTGTAAAACAATATCGCTAAACTATAACAGAGTAAGTACTGTAGATGTGCAGCCAGATGATACATTCAAGGGTAACGTCCAGGCTTCCGCGAAAAATATGATTTGATTAGGTTGAGGTAATAAGTCAGTAGTAAGATGACAATTTTTCTTAAAGGCTACTCAGAATAGCGAAAAAAAATTTTTTTTACTGTCTATGGAGAAAAACAATTGAGTCTGAAAGCCACAAAGAGATGTATTATCCTATCATTACATCATTACATCATCACTTAATAACCAAATACAACCAGAGCATCTCCCTGAGTGAGGACATAGCAAATAGAATCCTCAACGAGATTCAACACGTATGCACATAATGTATTACATTGCACGTTTTTGCTTTTTGTACCTCTGGCTAGATGCAAACTGCATTTCGTTGTCTTACTTGTACTCTGCACAATGGCAATAAAGTTGAATATAACTTAATCTAATCTAGTCTAAAAATAAGGATTCAACAAGAGAGCAGGATGTCCTGGAGTAATTGGAGCTATTGATTGCATCAATGAAGTGCATAGAACGCGCTCAACTCACAAAGTGTTTTAGCTGACTGGGTGCTTGTGCCCATACGAGATAAAGCAAAGAAAGCGAGAGTACAGCACTCCTAGGGCCTGAAACTGAAGAAGGGAGAACCCCGAAACGTCTTGTTCACAGGCAAAAATAAAGAGAAAATAAAGAGAAAACAAGCTATTGATTGCACCCATGTTTCAGTAATTCAGGTGGTAATAATGGGGAACATTATTTTCCTAATCAAAAGGGCTACTACTGTACATGTAATGGCCAGGCCCATACCACACACGCTGCTGAAAGATGGCCAGGGTCCATTCATAATTATCTTTGACAACAGTCAACAATGTGCACTACAGCGAGGTGGGGAAGACAAATGGATACCTATGGGTGACAATGGCTATGCATGTTCACCACAACAGATGATTCCACTTTTGAACCCTCAAACTCCCTAAGACTGAGAGAAACTTACTCAAAAATAAAACAAGACTGATAATAATCTATAATAACACTCAAAAAATGAAACAAGACTGAGAACATTTGCAATAACACTCAAAAAATAAAATAAGAGGGGTAATGAGAATAAGAGAGCATTTTTTGGAGTAGGTGGCCACAAACATTTCCATGTTTACAGCTGGGACTTTGCACCAAGTTGGACACTACCCTGACTATTATTGTATCAACTTTGGGGGGAGAACAGATGATGGTTAGCCAGAGAAGGAAGAAGGCCCACATGAGGGTGAGGATCTCGAAGAGGCTTGAGCACAGAGTGCAGCAAAGGCTAATGGGAAAACTGTGAGGAGAACACTAAAATCACTTTGTCATATGATTACAGTTTTTGCCCATTGCTTGAACACTATAGACCCATGCTTAGACTAAAGTAACACAACTTTAAGTTTTGTTGCAATATCTCAAACACATGTACCTATACCTTAAACAAAAGTGCTGCTTTGCACTCTAGTTGCAATTCTGCAACACACTTACTCCTTTATGCAACACACTTTGTCCTGCATACTACTCTCTATGTCATACATAGACACTTTGTTCAAAAATGAAATCTCAGAGTACCATTTGTTAAACACATACAGTATATGTGTATATCCAAAATACAAAACACATCGGGTAATTGCAACCACTCAAATACACACCTGAACGCACTTACTTGCAAAACTGAACACCAATCAGCCATCTACAAAAAGCCCATTTGTTTAGCCATTGGAAATGGTGATGTGTACGGTATATTTCCCAGTGTTGTGTCATTGTTTCCTTGTGTGTAGAGTTTTGGCACAATGAGTGAAGTTTTTCTAAATGTATTCAAGCAAATATGTTTTATATAAAGTAGACTAGTGTATTCCTCCTGATTTGCAAGTGTATGCATATGATGCAAGTGTGTTTCATTTTGTCACCAGAGTTACATTTTGACAAAGGATTGTTGGGTTTTGATTGCAGAGTTTAGGTACTGATAGAAGAGTTTCAATTTGGCATACATGTGAAAGGTTTATTTCCTAGTGATGTGTTATGTTCACTAGTGTGTAGAGTTTTGGTATGGTGAGCGAAGTTTTGCTAAATGTGTTCAAGCAACGGGCAAAAACTGTAAGATCCGTATTTGCAGAGTTTTGTAGAATTCTGCAGAGGTTATGTATAGCTTACTGTGCATTTGTATGTGTTAACCCATAGCCTAACTTATCAACAAATTTGCTTTCTATTTATTTTGAAAGTTCTGATCTGATTGGCTGAAAGACTCACCTATTCTCTCAAGCTGCTTGCTTCATCAACACCCCAAATCACAGGAAGTGTTCCAGCCCAACTCATCACACTGATATAGTTGTATTTAAGTTGCCTTCTGGACTTCATAGCCTTGGCTTGATTAGATAAGACAGTGAAGAGGGAACAGAAAGTCAAAGGGACAGAGATGGGGAGTGGGTGCAGGATTTGACCTCAGGTAACCTGGGTCTTCCTGGGTATCACACATATTATCTTTCATGCTGTTTTACAGATTATGGACATGTTATCTACCATGCAAACTGCACATGGTAACAGTCAATTTGGTATACATGATGTGTACAAAGTGAGCAAATGCAGACCGCGGTTCAGTTTATGTTTGGGTAGTCTTTTTGGAGCCGATGAGACAAGGTGGTCCAAGTAACAGTCTTTCGCCGACAGCAATTGGGCACGGCTCATTTGCACAGTCTAGGTCTAAATGCATTCTTGAGAGAGGGAAGAAGTTTCAAAA
>NC_085006.1:20815250-20825250 GCF_963854185.1 Sardina pilchardus
TTCTGATCTACAGTACCTGATGTAAGGCCTGCCTATCAATTTATCATTGTGACAAAAAGTTAAAGGAATTATCCGGAGTAAAATGCACTTTAGATCAATCTAGGGATGATTGGGAGTACATACGTTGAGTTGACATCACATCATGTCATTCGGATGTGTTTTGAGAGAGTTCGATTTTACCGTTTGAATTTAATCGAGTCAGTACCTTTCCGGAAATGTTGCTTAAGTGTTGTAATAGCGTTGCCCAGCTGGAGCAGCGACATTTCCGGAAAGGTACTGACTCGATTAAATTCATTCTGGACTCTCTATACGACCACATAAAGACGTGGGGATACTTCGGCTTGGCTTTAGGGACCCTCTACTCACTACCACTTAAGTGTAATGTTGTTTGGAACAGTAGAAGAGGTATAAAAATAGCGTTTTGTAGCGGTGAAAGGACGTGCCCCGGTCACTTCCAGGCTAACGAGTATTTGGCTAAAAATTGTAAAATCGAACTCTCTCAAAACACATCCGAATAGCACTTTTCCATTGGTAATTTGTCAGTTGATGCAGTAGTGGGCCAAAAGGCTAGTCAACACAATACAACAAAACGACCTCCTGTCTAAGGCTCAACTTGCATAGTAGCAATGGTAATAGCTTGGGGATCATTAAAGTACCATTCTGTTATGGATAATGAAAGAAAAATGTTGAACATTTTGTAGCTTTATAAAATAGGCATTTAAAGAATCGATTCATTTTCTGTTGTCATCTGATTTGACTGATTCTGCAAGATAACTCGGTTCAATGAATCGGGTTTTTCGGTCTGTCTGAGAACATCAAGTTCCATTCATGATTTCTCTTCTCATAGAAAATGTGACCTGAAGTCATATCTTGAAGTCCTTCTCTCTGTCTTTGTCCCACTCATTTTCTGTTGTCTCTACCCTTTTTGTCATAAAAAAGCCTCTAAAACGCCAATTGCTGTTTTGCAACACATTCTTGGGACCCCACTGAGAAAGACCGCAACCACTCAACGCATTCTACCCTAAAACTGTTCAATGACTAACCTCTGACATGACTGTAAAGCCATTGATCCCAATGAGGCATTTTGGTCAGACAGGTTTACCATGTACTTTTCATTAACCACATCAAGATGTTTCTCTTCCTTGGAGAAACGGAGTAAAAGACCCAAAGGTCTTTATATTTGACAAGATGTGATAGCTCAATGGCTCAAACAGTGTGTGGTGAGACACACAGCCTGATGAGGCCAGAGCTCCAATACCCTCAAACGTGGAAACATTCCTCGTAGTCCTAACATAACCACCATGTTTCGCAATACTTTATGAAATGTCTTCATAAAGTATTGCGAAACATGGTTATCCAAGTTGTTCTGGGGAGAATGGTCCTTGTAATATAATTGACATACACTCAAAAAAATGACTTTTAGGCATTGTAATATTTACTTATTCAAATGTAGCAATTATTACAGTGTTATATCAAGTTTCAGTGGGGACTAGAAAAAAACATTAAACTATACACAACATATTCATGTAATCAAATGTTCTTGATTTGGAAGAGTATTTTTTACTAGATATTTACTCGTAGTTTCTAAATTTATTACCAACACCTGAACATTTTAAGTAACTTTTACTAAATAAACCTTCACGCATTTGAATTCGCGCATGCGCCGTTGGACAATGCCTGGTAGCAAAGACGGTTGAAAAAGAATCTTTGGTCTGAGCTGAGGTACTTGAAGAAGAAGCTTGTCGCCGAAGAAGTCACCACTTTGCTACACCTGACTGTCGAAACGAGTGAGTATTCCCTTTTTGTTTTATATTTGTGGTCGTATAGGAGTTCGTGTACATGTTGATAATTTGATTATTGTCTGCTTGACGTACAGTAGCACACGTTAGCACTACCGTTCGTAGTTCGGGTAGTGCTAGCAGCTAGCTGCTAGCCAGGCTACAATTTGTTTTGATCAAAAGCTAACGTCGTTGTCAGTTAACGTCTGCAAACGTTTGGGGTGAGTTGGAGGTTATCTTGATAGTAAGCACGGTAACTTCTAAGTTAGAATATCTTCTCTCAAAACAAAAACGATTATTTTTTTTATTTGGAAGTGTTTGTGGTTGAGGAGGTCCAGTCGAATCAAAGAACTGCCCGAAACAATGTAGTGCTATGACTCCAACTGTTAAATTAGCGCTAGCCTAGCTATAATTTCACTGAAGTTCACATTTAGCGCTAGCAGTTACCTACCAAAACGTCAACTTGAAGTGTCTGGCTCTAATGTTACATTGTGCCTATATAAGAACAGTATGCATAAGTTTTTACTCAAATACTGACGGAAAATGTTATGGTAATATTAATTTGGGTCTTACTATTGTATTTTTCTCAACAGTGATTTGTCAAGCATCATCATGCGGGTTGAGCCAGGGGAGAGTGCCCTACGTTTGACTCTGCACTTCAGGCAAGTAAACATCTATGTGTGTGTGTGATAGGATATTATTGCTGTTATTACATGCCATTGTTCACTATTGTTCATGCCATTGTAATGTAATGAAATGTAGTTGATATGAATGATAGAAGGAATTTGGTTTTGTTCCTTATTAGCATTATCTTTTCTTGTCAATTGTATGCAGGAGGACCACTGCAGTGATCCTACTGGTCACGTATCATGGTCGTCCATGGTGATTCCGAAGAGGATCCTGATGTCTCCATCATTCTTGAAGGCAGGGAGATGTTGCGTGGATGTGGAAACACAGCAAGAGCTTGCATATTACTTTTGGGACTGATCTATGCCCTGAATCTTGCATATCCCAAACCACCGCGTTACACATTCAAGGTGTTTCAGAAACTTTTTGTGGAACTGGATGGGATGAAGCTGACACCAAAAGTACAAGCTTTAAAATCCAAATTGCGGACTTAAACACACACACCCAAGCACATATACACTTAAACATTCTCTCTTTCTCGCGCGCTCTCAAACACAAACAGGTTGTACATTGAAACAGCATTGTCTAGAAACAACTATAATCACTGTGTAACACTGTGTGACATTTTGCATTACTCAAATATATATTTGTATATTTTTATTACCCCCCCCCCCCCCCCCCCCCCGCCCCATTACTCAAAGATCATTTTGATGTAACAGGTTACCCACCTGGTGACCTGTCTGCCTCCATCTTTCTCTATCAAACAGTGTTCTCTGTTCTTGAACCATTGGTGTATAATGAAAAGCAAGAAGTCATTCCATGTATACTAATGCTTATCTCACTGGCTCCTGGTCTCTCTCTCTCTCTTTTTCTCTCTCTCTCTCTCTGTCTTTCTCTCTCTGAGACTCTCTCTCTTTCTCCCTCTACTAAGTCCAGTTGGTATGGATGCTCATCTATATTTTATAGCCTACATAGGGTTATAATGTTGTTTTAATGCTACATCCAATAAGTTACAGAAAAGCAGTCACCTGAGTGAGAGATATGTGAAATTGTATTTATTGTTTTTCATTATTTGATTAATTCCATCAAGTTGACTGCACCCCAGTGGTTTTGTTGTATCTTAACTTGAAATATCAGTGATATTTTATTTGTTATGTAGAGCATTTTTGTTTAAATTGGTAAAATAAAGTTTGCATTTTACTTAAATAGTGTGATCGGTGTAATTTGCCATTTGGTAACATTTATCCGAAGAAAACAAGTAACATTTACATAACTTTAGTGTGTAAGACCTCTTAATACAAAACAATCTAGTACAATCTACTTATTATAAACATGTAAGATTTACTCCATATTTCATGACCATGGTGTTTCTATATTGACATGGTCAAGTAAAACTTACTTAATTTTTTCAGAAATGTCAATGACAGTAGCAAGTACATTTTAATTGATTCTGGCAAGTAAGTTGTACTTGATATTACAGCATTACATTTACTTAGTTTTATTGAGTGCATTTTGTTACAAAGATTTTTTTAAGTAAATTCTACTAATCATTTTTTTCAGTGTATGTAAGTCGCTTTGGATGAAAGTGCCTGCTAAATAACTAAATGTAAATGTGAATGAAGCCCCTATGTGGAAGCTCCAAAACCTGCAGTGCCTTGACTGTACATCAGGGGCCGGTCCTAAATGTCTATGTCCATGAACCAGTGTGTTTAAATTTCCAACTTGAGAATGTAAATTAATATACTTTCTGGTTCCATTAACTTTTTTTAGACTCAAATATTAGTTTCCCTGGTCATGTCAAGAGTGAGGTGGGTGATTGTTTGTATTATTTGTCGTCAATTTAATTTGCATTCAATAAGAATGGGCTGAAAGTTTGAAACAAGATAAGCATACTGTACATCTAGAAAGTCAGCGAGAAATATACATTGTACTAAACCATTACACAGTTATTGTAACAAAAAATGTCTGATGGGATTTATCAGTTGTCTGTCAGCCCGTCTGTCAGCCTGCTAGCTTACGTCAGCTAGTAGGAAAACAAACATTTTTTGTTGAATTCTGTCAGAAGAAGGAGGAAACATTTATTCTAGTACTGCTCGACCATTCCTTTGTTTTGGATAGAAGTTAAACAATCTGAAATCTATTTGTAATGTTGAATTACAGATAGATGTATTCATGGTGTTGTTTGGTACCGTAGTTTGTCAAGGAATAGTCATGAACTTCATAACATATTAGTGTTTTATTATTTCTAATAGTTTTCATTATCAGATGACCGACAATACATGTATTGAGTATAGAGAGATTATGCTATTATGAAATTATGATAAGTCATACTGTGCAACGGAATGTTTTAAGGCGTATGAAATAGAAACTACAACTTAGGCAGCTAGATGGGTTAAGAGTTGTCTTCCATTAGAGGGGTGGGATGGGGTGATTGGGGGACTTGGGAGATGGGAGTGTGTGTGTGTGTGTGTGTGTGTGTGTCTGTGTGTGTGTGTCTGTGTCTGTGTCTGTGTGTGGGGGCGGGGCACAGGGGGACAGAACATGGAACAGAAACATAGAAAGAGACAGAGAGAAAGGGAAACATAACAGTAATAATAATAAAAAAGAATGAATACAGAAAGGAAGGAGACAAGAACAAAAAATCTAATAAAAAGTTCCCCAAAGGGGGTGGGCCAACAAAAAAATTGGTTGCAATAACAGGGTTAAGAAAAGTGCATGTAACACACGCCAAAGATTCTTTTGTGGGGTGCCAGCCTCTGGTAAAATGTTAAATGACAGAGAAGTGCTGCACGGTCTGGCTCCATATGAAAAGGTCTAATAGGCAATGATGTTTCGGCCTATAGGGCCTTCATCTACTATTTCCTGGTAACTTTCACAACATTTGACAAAATTGCCAAGCAAATTGCACGTTTGTACACAATTTACAAGTGCTTCAGCGAAGAATAGCAGTGTTATGCAAACCAGGGGGTCAGGATTTGACTGATTAGCTTCGCCGATTAGCAAGGCACTTACTCGTCGCCATTTTCCAGAAATACATCATGTCCAGTGCCGTTTCTCCTCATGCTGATCAGATGCTGATTGGTGGCTGTTCCACTCTCAGCTCATGCACGAACTTAGTGTGGGCACGAGCTCTCCTTCTGTACCTTACGTCAATCAGTAACCTGCCACTTAATTGGCTAAGCAAAACGGCACCGGAAACAAGCCCCTTGAAACGCCATGTTGAAGCCTGAAAAAAACGTTCAATTTTGGCAATTTTCACTAGCCTAGCATTCCCATTGAAATGAATGGGGGCGGGACTTGTTTACTTTCTCCAGTTCTTATTAGGGATGTCACGAGAACCGATACTTGCGATACCTCTCGATTCTAAAATGAAAAAACACCGGCGATGCCTATTTTTTTGAAGCACCGTAAGCACCAACGCCAGCATAAGCATCAGTGCTGCGACTCTTCCGGAACTGATGGGGGCAATAGGCTACAGTGTTTCCCACACATAGACTAATTTGTGGCGATGCGCCACAGATTCAGCACCGGCCGCCACATATTGTTTCGTTACTTTTTTTAAAATTTATTTATCTATTTTTTAATGGTATTGAAAAACACGCAACATTCGTTAAGCTGAATTTCCTTTCCCTGCTCTCCCTCTCTGTCACTCACGCGTCTGTCTCTCATGCACACACATATGCACACACACACAAACTCTCCCCTCCGTGCACACAGCGTCTGTCTCCATGAAAACCAACCAGATCATTCCTGGAAGCGTGGTCGTACTGATGCACCTGACGCCGCACACGGGGCAGTCACACGCTTGCGTCCGCCAACGTTCGTCCGTTGTTTTCCCATTCACTTTACATTGGCTGGACTTCATTTCATGCCGCACTGAATTGTGGGTCCGATGCGTTGCCTGAGATACGTTGCCTCCGCTAAAAAGTTGAGAAATGTTCAACTTTTGACGGATCGCGCAAGCGCCAGCCAATGAAATTCCGTGTATGCAAATTTTCGAACACTGACAAACCAATCAGTTCGCGTTTATGGAAATGTGACAAAATGAGGCATACGTTGGCGGACGCAATCCAAATAAAACATTCACAATCGTGAACGCAATGACGCACAGAAGACGACTAGCTAAATTGCTGTTTAAAATCCGGTTAGCATCATTAGCTAGTCTATGCTGCAGACATTAAAACTCTTGCATTCAAGTTGACTGACCATCTCAATACCAATGTTTTTCAACTCCAAGACTTAAAAGGTTCTGTCCCAAGGAGAAAAAGTAGCTTACCTTGAAACTTAAACACATGTGGGGAAACTGAACAGTCCAACCCTAGAGTAAGATAAGCTTAGCCTGCTACTTTGTTTACAAAATGTTGAGGCTTCAACCAGACAGCTGAATTTAAGAGGTGGAGTTGTAATATGAATAGTAGGCTATAATCTGCATAAAGTTTGCTGCTAATGAAGATTAGACATTTCATATAGAATGTATAAATAGTTACAGAATGTGTGTGTGTTTCAAATAAAGACTTTACATCTTGTAAAAAAAAATCATTCACATTATATGAAAGCAGAGCGATAAAAAGGCGATGCAAGTTGTTGGTTTTTATACAATCCATTAGAAAAGTGATTTAATTATGTGTAAGCCTATGTGATATGCTCGCAATTGGATACTGTATTCTGTTATGCTCTGTATGTTATAGAAATTATATTTCAGTATTCTGCAAATATTTCAGTAAAGAAATTCATTAAAGTACATGGGATTTTAGAAAATCCTTTTTTTTAACGATAGTATCGAATTTGGCATCGAGAATCGTGTAATTTTACTGGTATTGGCACCGACTACTGATTTTTTGGTATCGTGACACCCCTAGTTCTTATAATACCTCCATGATGCAAACACACCAGTGCACACCTACCACGCTTACCTACAGTGCAGTAGATTCAACACAGAATCAATTGCATGTCTTGCCTTACTTACTTCAAAGTCAATGGGGTCAAGCTCACTCACTGCCTCACACACTGGTGAACATTTTGGTAAATTTGATAGAAAACAAAGTACTGCAGATGCAACATTATGGAAACACAAATATTGTTTTCCATAACCTTTCTTCTTTTTCCCCTACTTATCCAAACCTGCATAGACAATAATAATAATAAAACAAATTCCACACTTTTCCATACTGTACAGTATACAAACCCTGTCCTTCGTTTAGTGGGAGTGGGTAGTCTGTGTGCTTGTTTGTGTGTGTGTGTGTGTGTGTGTGTGTGTGTGTGTGTGTGTGTGTGTGTGTGTGTGTGTGTGTGTGTGTGTGTGTGTGTTTGTGTGTGTCTGTGTGTGTTTGTGTTTGTGTGTGTGTGTGTGTGTGTGTGTGTGTGTGTGTGTGTGTGTGTGTGTGTGTGTGTTTGTGTGTGTGTGTGTGTGTGTGTGTGTGTGTGTGTGTGTGTGTGTGTGTCTGTGTGTGTGTGTGTGTGTGTGTGTGTGTGTGTGTGTGTGTGTGTGTGTGTACCAGTTGTTTTCGGTTTTCCTCCAGCCGCAGCCCCAGAACACCCAGGAATGAGCCGAAAGCCAACTGCGGACAGAACAGAACAACAGACAGTGAGTGAAGGAGAGCCCCGAGAAATTGTGGGCCCTGTTTACCAGTAACACATTTACATTTTTGATACACCCCTCATAACTGTCATCCCCACCCTCTGAGGTTCCAGCTTCCTGCTCCTTCTGACTGAACTGCCAGTCAAGGTTAAAGATCTGCTTTCCCCATTGTGCTGCTGTCCATGACTCACACAAGTCCAGCTGGCATTCTTCTTGCAACCCACTTCAAGTGTAAATCTGAGCGCTGACTCGTTCAAAACCAACAGTGCACGCTGTGTCGGTGCAATTCAACCCTAAAATCCAGATCTCCGTGCGTTGGTACTGCAGGCTCCTTTCTTATGAAATATGCTGCTGTTGTTCCACGTGGCAAACGTGGGGGCGCAGAAATGAAGTAGGCTACAGTGTAAACTTACTAACCCAGAACCTGTTTGAACCTTTCTATTAAAGCAACACTAAAGAGTTGTGCCTCAAAATAATGTTTCTAAAATCATTTCAGTGGTTCATCAACTCGTAACAGGATGAGGGCACTTCTGCATTTGCTTCGCGGCCCTCTATCGGCTATAACCACACTACTGTATGTAAGTTTACCGTATCGGGTAGCAGATCTGTAGTTCGATAGCCTAGAAATCTAGACGCCCCTAGCGGCAGGAAATGTAATTTGGCTGGCGGGGCAGTCTAGGCACGATCCATTGAGCTTAGGATCTGAGAACTGGAAAATCAAGCGGGCCAATCACAGCGTGTATAGAGTCGGTGGGTGGGCTTAACATAATGGTGACTGACATGCGACCAGAAGTTGTGACGGTAACGCATCCTGTTATTTGAAAACAAGAAGATGATTCGTTTAGCGTTATCCTATTGCGTGGAGAGGAAGGTTACGCATCCTGCTACTTGAAAACAAGAAGATGATTAGTTTAGCGTTATCCTATTGCGGGGAGGGAATTTGAAAGACAACTGCTTATCCCACCCCTCCGATTGAGCCCTGTCTACGGTGAGTGTCCAGACCCTACATCTTGATGTGGGTCTGGCTCGTCAGGCTAGTAGTTCGATGGAATGAGACATAAAAAACCTACACATTTGACTTTCTTCAATGTTGCGATACATCACACTTTCATAAAAGCATACAACATACTCTAACCTTGTCTGTGGACTGTTATTCGCAAAGCTCCTAGATAAACAAATGGCGTGCGTGCAACAGAGGAAAAATGCTTTAGTGTTGCCATGAACGACCCTACCAAGTGGTGTCTGGACTTTAGTCATCCTACCTTGCTCGAGTTGCTGCAGCCAACATGGGGGCATGTTCATGAGCCTCCATGTTCCTGCCCCCAGATTGTAGCTGCTGGACAGCTCTAACTGTTGGATGTAGCAACTGGAGCTACGTAGACCCAATGTTTTTTTTTCTGTAATGACAGTACTCTGTATTATGTGTGCAAGCCTGTGTGCGCGCATGCGTCCGTGCGTGTGTGTATGTGTTTGTCTGTCTGTCTGGCTATCTACTGTATATGTGTGTGTTTGTGCATGTGTGTACATGTCTGCCTTATGTGTGTGTGTGCGTGCCTGTCTGTCTGTTTGGTTATCTGTGTGTGTAGGTGTGTGTGTGTGTGTGTGTGTGTGTGTGTGTGTGTGTGTGTGTGTGTGTGTGCTTGTG
This sequence comes from Sardina pilchardus, assembly GCF_963854185.1. Lineage (NCBI taxonomy): Eukaryota > Metazoa > Chordata > Actinopteri > Clupeiformes > Clupeidae > Sardina > Sardina pilchardus. The sequence continues at coordinate 20,824,879 of NC_085006.1, forward strand.
TATGTGTATACATGACTGTGCACTTTGAAGGACTATAGGCAAATAAAACCATAGCTGCATGATTTCGTGACTTGTGTGGGAAAGCCTGGTAGGAGAGGGAGCCGATCCACCAAGGCCAGGCTTGACGGGGGATGAGGAGTGACAGCGTCAGGGATGAGATCACCTGACCTGACATGAGCCCCCTTTTGGGAGACGTGAAGAGATCTGCCAGACAGCAGATGGGAAGAGGACTGACTCCTCATTTCAGTTGTCGGCATACAGTAATCAATCCTGACAACCTGTACTTTCATTTTGGTTTGTTCAGAATTAAAAGGCTGCATTATTTTTTGATAGGGTAGAGAATTGAAGCCTTATTTTTGAGCAGGAAAATAG
>NC_085006.1:20835250-20855250 GCF_963854185.1 Sardina pilchardus
GTTTGGAATCGTTGAAAGAGCCTATTGATGCATCTCAGAATAAAGGAATATCCACCACATCCCGTGTTTGTGGATATCTTTAAATCAACTTATTAAATGTCTGCTGGATACTTATGAACACATATGTCTCAGTCACAATATAGAGTCATTCAGCAACGGCATATTTTGGATGGCCAGCGAAAACCCAGTGGGTGTCCTGCCCTGCCTGGCCCACTTGGTGATGAAGTTGAAGTTGAGCTAGGGGGTGTAGTAAGGCACGACGTGAGGCAGCATTAAAGGGACACTTCACCGATTAGCATTTCTAAAGATACAAAGCTTAATGCTAATCGGTGAAGGGTCCCTTTAAACACAATTCAGGCAATTATAATCAAGGACCAGAACTATCCGTTTTAGAATCAGGCTTCTTGTGTTTTGTTTGGAAGACCAGACCCATAACCACTACCAGCACCACAAGAGGAAGAAACCTAACGAGATCTGGGGTGGCTTAAGGTGAAACTTATGGTTACGGTTATGGGATTTGGCAGATGCTTTTGTCCAAAGCGAAGTTAACATGCAATGACACGGAGGCAGCTCAGAAATACACTCCATGCTTGTGTTGTTCCCCTTAAAGTTCCTCCGTTTTTGGCATTTTGACTGTTGCAGCCTTCCATGTTAACCAAGGCCAAACTCAATACACCTCAGCATGGGTGGGCTTCAAAAAGGTAATTCTTGAGATCAATGCCTCCCAAAATGTAATTTGATGAGGCCCATAGACTTTTCTGTCATTTACCATTTACTTTAACAACCAATTATCATGGTCACAGGACATGTTTCTTCCTAATTGCAGCTTTTTTAATAACTTTGGCACCAGTTTAATCACACCATGCCTGGCACTAATTGCACAAACAGACAAGTGAATAAGGTGAAGAAAAAACTTGCTTTTGTTGTTCACTTGCATCTGTTTTATAGAGGAACTTGTGGTGACTTGTGGGCCTCCAATCTCTATGGGAAGTCAACTTGGTTGTCGCCCACCATTATTGTAGTCATGTTTCCTGTTCACAATTAGATTGGCCAAGCCTGTTTGCGAGGTCAAAATGTAAAACTATTTGTGGATTTATGAGTGTGGTGTGGTGGGTCGTAATAGTTCTGAAACATCAAAGGCGAACACGGATTATTTCAAGTGGCTCTGGTGAAATTTCTGCCCCTCTCCTTTAGTACTTTCAAAATACTTTCATCCACAAATTGCATAACCTTGAGCAGGGCTATTCAACTTCATTACCAAGTGGGCAAGGCAGGACAACCATGGGTCTTCGCAGGGCACTCAAACTATAGCTTTTGCTAAATTACTCTATTGTGACTATAAGAGTGTTCATACCTTAATAAATCAATTTAAAGATATTCACAAACACAGAATGTGGTGGACATTCCTTTATTCTGAGATGCATCAATAGATTCTCAAAACAATTCCAAACAGACATAAGGTGCTCATCAGAGCAGGTCTAGATTATTTGTCAAATAAACCAGTAAACAGTGTCATGGGATGGAATAACATTCACAAACAATATCTGTCATAGCTCATATTTTTAAAAGAAACCAGCGAAACAGTATCCTGACAAACAAAAATAATTGTAATGCCTCAGAAAGTGATGGGCTAACTATCATTAGCATCCAACGTCTATCATATTTCATTGTAGAACAAGCCACAGTGAAACGTGAAACTGCAAACAGCATTGTAGCTTAATGGGCGGGAGGGTTCCTAGAGTCTGGGTAAGCACACACACACACACACACACACACACACACACACACACACACACACACACACACACACACACACACACACACACACACACACACACACACACACACACACACACACACACACACACACACACACACACACACACACACACACACACACACAATACCCCCAATATTCAACTTGTGATATTTAGGATCTAGTTTCTGGCTTAAAGTTAATATATTTTCTCTCAAGGAAGGTTAGACCGGATATCAGATGAGTTTTGCACAGGAGACTGAAAAGACCACTGCCAATGTCAATATGACTTATGTTATACATTCATTATAGGCTATGTTTTTCTAAAATATCTTATTCTGGAGGCCTATCCCAGTGTTATGAACAAACAGTCCAGCACACTCTTTGTTCATATCATATGCCATGGTCTGTTCATGGGTTTCATCTATCCCTTTTCACAGGTGTACAAAATCAAGCACTAGATTGAATGCAGACTGCATGTTGCATGTCACTTAAGGAAAGGGACCTGATGAAACCCATGAATATTTTAGTGATCTCATAGGCTATTTAATTAGCAGAAAGATTAGCCTATGTTTGGCACACAGTAGGCTAGCTAACATTGAAGAAAGCTCAGTCGGCTAACTGAAAGGTAAACAACATAGGCAACAGGATAACGGGTGACACATAGGTCTACTGAATTGTACTCTGGAAGAAAGGAGTCAAATTGACCACACTCACATGGGCAGAACAGGCCTGCAAGATGGCAGTTTTGACCAGATGTGAAGGTAGGCTTCTGTACCACGAGCGCACTGTGTCCATTGGCAATAGCCGAGCCTAGTGAGACAAAGACACCTGTCGCCAAAAAGTGGCTTTAAGTTGTTGCGCAGTGTCAAGGTCTTTGCATTGTGAACTGAAGCATGCTGTTAGGCAACTCCCCCAATCACTGCCCAGTCGTTGCTACGGGAACATAGACCGTCGCCATCAGCAAGGCAACCAAATAACCAACTCTTTAGCCTAGGCTAGGGCCTACTACTGTAAGTTCAGAAAAAAACGAAGCGGCAAATATACCCGTTGGCAGAATTGTAGGCTAAATGTAGGCTATCTTAGCATCCGGTTTGGAGCAGGGACATTTGCCGATATAAAAGTTCACGTTTTTGTAAGCTGTTTAAGTGGGATGTTACTGTCATACCAGTAGGCTAGCATACGCCATGTCGAAGACACAACCTTCTCAGAAGAAAAAAGTGGTTGTGTCGCCAGGGAACAAGACCACAGCGGGTAAAACTCTAGCTGTCATTAAACTCCGCGGGCTCCTACGGGCTTATGAGAGCCACTGCACGAAGGTGGGCAGCTGCGTCAGCACGGTTCTGAGAGAAGACCTTTCACGGTGCATTGACTTTCAAAAACCCCTGAACAAGGTATGAAAATGCGGTGTCCTCTTTTTAGTCAACTGTAGCATGGGTTCATAAACTTATGAACAGTGGCGTCAGTAGGATTGAGAGGTTGTGAGCCCCGGCCCCCAGGAGTGTTGTCCAGAATGCGCGAGTAATGCGCACGTCGAAAAATTGTCATCGAACCTACAGGCTTCGTCAAAATAATTAATTAATGAATTAAAGAACATTTATCAGAACCAAGATTGCTAGATGGTGTTGGCAATGGGGTTGGCCTACTATTACTAAAATAAATGCATAACGCAACTCTCTCTTTCTATGGCTCTGGGCTAGGCATGCACAGTGTTTGCATGTCAAGTTGGCCAGAATTATGGTATAGTTGTTGTCAAAGTTTTTATTTATTTATTTACTTTTTGGTCAACGATTCCCGGGACAACGTACAGTAACACCGGGGCACATGAAACTTGGTGGGCATGTAGCCCCAGGAGACTTTTACGGAAAATTTTCGTTTCGTCCCCGGGGGCCTCTCCACCCCCGCGCTGGCCCCTCCGAAACCCAGAAATGTCAGTTTTTCCTAAATAACTACCTGAACCGTGGCACCAAGGATGACGAAATGTTTATGCTATGTTGGTCTCAAGAGCCCGCATCAACTTAGCTTATAACCAGTCATTTGTGATTTGCACCCCCATGGTAAATTAAAGGGTCACTGCACCCTAAAATAGTTTTTTTGAGCTGTTGATTGATTGAAAATACTCATAAGTGGTGAACTGTACTATTACTAGGGTTAATATTGACAAAAATCGTGTTTCTCGACAAAAGTAACATTTCGTCTGATTTTGTATTGGAGATATTGCTCTCTCGCGCATACTACCGTTTGAAAACATGCCATGGCATGTTGGTCCAAAATACTATTGGAATGCTGACGTTGTCCTGTACTTCTAGTCCGACACTACGTCACCGGGTCGTTACAAATTAGGACTGAAACGCCCCAACACCTGCTGCCCTGATTAGCCTACCTGTGATAAGCCATGTCTGCAGCACTCATTCCCAGATTGACACGAAATCACCATGGTTGATTGGTTGCAGCAGTGATGCACTCTCTCTCCAAATTTCAGAACGTCTCGCCCATTTTGAAAGCCGTTTTCAGAAATGTGAAGTGGGTGGAGTTATGGGGTGAAGTGACTCTTTAAATTAAAATGCAATATAATATTGCTTTAATCGCCCCTATATTCAGATGAGATGCTATGAACTGCACCACATTTCATATGTATGATTAACCTGACACCCTCTAGGAGTATGCCAAGTTTTGTGGAATTTCATCCATGGGGGGCTATAATAAATGTATTTATGTGTACATTTAGTGAATGGTCCCTCAACGTGGCTGTTCTACACGGAGGCCTATGGCCCGTGCCCCTGTAGCTATGTCCCTCGCATCCCCCGTAGCCACCCCGTGCTGACCAAATAAAACAATTATGAATTTATTACGATTTTACACGCGGACGTCAAAAGTGAAACTAATGCATGACAGCTAATTCTACATGGGTAAATTAGTGCACTGCAGCCTGCTGCCTGTGGTGTGCGGCGCTGGCGCTGCTCAGTGAATGAGAGATCAGCAACGTATGGAGAAAGAAGAGAGAAGAAGAATGTCTCATGTTTTTCATGTTCTCATGCAATAGTCGGAAGCTAAACGATTTCATCTCTTACGTGACTTATTGTTCTTATGCTGAAAAAAGGGATCCCCAGTTGCACTTTCCAGACCTCTATAAAATAATTTAAACACAGTAATGTAAAAACCTGTACATTTGGTCATTAAGAAGAAGACTTCAGATAACAGAATAGTGCATTTCCAGGCACTGTAGGCTAAAAATAACAAGAACCGTAGGCTACAGAATCGAATAGGGTACCTATAGGGAACCCAATGATCTAACTTCAGTTCTCTGTACATCCTTTAGGTTAGAAGAATCTAATTTAACTTACCTTTCCTAACATGACTTCTGAAAGAAACGGCTAATTTGGTTTAAAAAAAAAAAATAAAAAAAAAAGTTTGTTAGCTACAATGCTAACATTTTCCTTGCTTGTTAAGCAGAACTCTTAACCTAGCCTACTCAGTCACAGCTTAGGACTGTGATAAAGAATATAAACATTCCATTTGAATATCAAGAGATCCTGTAGGATTAACATAATCTTGTAGAATCTTAATGGAAAAAATGAAAATCTTATAAGATATTTTTGATAAGGGCACACATATTTATTTTCCACTGTCTGTATGAGAGCGTGCACAGTCATTTTATGCATGTTGCTTGGTTCTTGTGCTACCAGCATTTCATAACCCTGTCCAGATTGCTTTCTAATCCAATACATGCTTTCTCTGTTAGCTGGTGACAGTCCTGCAGATTAAACTCAAGTGTAAATAACTGTTAGATTTAATAGTAATCCATTACTACCATTATCGCCTTGTACGCTAAATAGAAACAGATGAGGCCGTCTGAGGGTCTGACTCACTGAGGAGTCGGTTGATAACATTTATTGTCAAAGTGGTTGATAACATTTAATGTCAACATATTTTATTAAAGAGACCCTATGCAACTTTCTGCAGGAGACGATCGCTCCTTGTTTACATCTGGAAGTCTGAGACGAAGAACCACGCTTGCAATTTATATATTTAAATATAGCCTATACATGCATAAATATACACGCTAAAGCTGTCGGGGAAGCTCTGCAGAGAAAATGCAAGCATAAAACGAGCGAAAACGAAAAACGAAACCGAAACCAGAGATGAAATCGCCAATCCTGCATAGTTCCTCTTTAATGTTGATTCAAAATATATAATTGTGATTGTGTCCAAATGTGCATCTATTTAAAAAGAAAACTGAATTGAAGGGGGTGGACATTTATGCCATCACTTTCACCCCTTCAATTCAGTTTTCTTTTTAAATAGATGTACATTTGGTCACAATCACAAAACTGAGTCTTTATGGATATCTCAATTAAGCTTGCACATCTGGATACTGCGATTTAATCCATTCGTTTTTGCAAAATTGCTCTGTCAGGTTGCACAGGGATTGGGCGTGAACAGCCCTTTTCAAGTTCAGCCACAAATTCTCTACTGGATTGAGGTCTTGGACACTTAAGAACATTCATCGTGTTGTCTTTAAACCATTTGGCTTTTTCGCTGTGTGCTACGGGCTACGGGTGTCTCGCTGGAGAATAATTCTTACCCCAAGTCGTAGTTCCCTTGCAGACTGAATCAGATTGTCCTCCAGAATTTCCATATATTTTGCCAAGAACAGAGATCTCTATGAAAAATCGCCGAAATTCACCTTAAAGGTGCTATGTGGAGCATATATTTGGGCAAACTTTAGTCAAGATTTAATATGGGCTTTGACTGGTGAAGATCAGCCAATCATTCCCCCAATCTTCTTCTTGCAAGGTCACTCAGCTTATGAGGACAGTCTGCTGTAGATAGATTTACACATTTGCCATATTCCTTACATTCCTTAATGATGCATCTACTGAACTTCAAGTGATGTTTTTTTAATATACTGTATATATATATCCATCCCCTCATTTATGCTTTTCAAGAACTTTTCCTCTGAGTTGCTTAGAGTGGTCTTTTGAAAGCTTTTTATGTGAAAACGCTCCAAGCAAACTTCTGACAGACCTGATATGACATGATAATCCCATGATCACATTGACATCGGATGTAATCGTGAAAGAAACAAACAGTCACTCTTTATTCAGCTCTGGTGCAGGTGGTTTATGCTTTACAGGTGCTTTATGATGAAAACAAAACAATGAAGGGCACAACTCAAGTGGTTTTGTACATGATGTGTGGGCCATTTAAACACAAAACAGAAGGTCTCTCTCCCCATTCTTCCACCAGAATTCCCACCTCTCCTGCCACCTCCTCCTCCCACTGACTCCCTTTGCTTTACTGCAGTTTTTGATCATCTTCTCACATGACTGTCCTGTATTTTTCCGCTCACTGTTTCTCGTAAAACCGTATGCGGTTTCTTGGGATATGAAAATGCTGGAAAATCGTCGTGTGCTGAGGTTAAAAGAATGTTAATCAGAGATAAAGTGGACGGTCAGCAGAATGATCCATATGGTTGATGAGTTATTAAGTAAGTCCGTTAGAGTTAATATATTTATTATATTACAGTAAATGAACTCACATGGAGGGTCAGTCTTTTTTTCTTGTTTTCTCCTCCCTTCCTCTCTCTCTCTCTCTCTCTCTCTCTGCTATAGATCACCCTGTTTTTCCCAGAATGCAGCACTGCAGAGCGGGCGTCAGTGAGCGTATGTCCCTTGCTGTGTGCGGTGCGAGATGAACGCTACACCCACCTGAAGGAGCTACGTCTCTGGGACCTGCCCATCAAACATCAGGACATGGCTGACCTTGTGAGCTACGTACTTGAACACAGCAGTTTTCTCTCATTGTAGATATAGTTTCAGGTTTTATTTTACAGGTGTAGAGCTACACTCTGGGGGCATGTTCATGAGCCCCCTGTGTTGTAGTTTGTAGCGCTGCAGCTGCCTGGCAGTTATAGCTGTAGGTAGCACTGATTGTTTTTGTGGTTTCTTATGTACAGGCAGTACTCGGTGACCTCGAGAAACAGAGATTTACGTGAAAAATCCCTGAAATTCGCCTTCGAAAGTGCTATGTGGAGTTCTTGTTTATTTTCATTTTATTTTTTAATTTGTTTTATTTAAAACATTCAACAATGACCTAAACCAGTGTTTCAACATAATGTAAAAAAGCCTGTGCTCTGTGTTTGCATGCGGGTCATTGAGCTCTGGGCCCACTCTCTTGTAATACCATGCGTGGCACCATTTGTGGCAGCTGCAGTTAATACAGCACAAGTCACAGGAAGAGTGCCGTGTGGCTGAGTTCAAGACAAAGCTCCCTCAAGTTGTTCACTGAGGGAAGTTCTTAGAGAACTGCAGTATTAGGTCGGTTCAAATTTAAGGCAGGCTTGTTGATTTGCATTGGCAGCATCTATTTTCTAAACAAATCCTATGATGTGCTAGCCTAGAAATCTAGACTTGCTAGGCTAATGATGTGCAGAAGTCTGAGGAAAGGCCAGAAAATCAATACAGTGTAAAACAATAAACAGCACAAACAGTAGTTAGGCTACTGTAAATCAATTACAGTAGTTTCCCGCGTATTAGCTATGGTGTGTATAAACTGGCACAACAGTGTTCTATAAAAAAAAAAAAAAAAAAATACATAAAAACATGTATTAAACCGTAGCCGTATATTTACCGCATCGCCCTATGGCCCAATGAATCAGAGTCAAGTTGAATGATACGCATTCCCATAGTCCCCATGTTTTAACCTCACAGCTGAAGAATCAATTTGTAAACCTTGCTTAATAGACGGGACATTACGGTAAAAGCCCCCTCAAATGTATGCTGGGGGTAATTCTCAAGATACTTGGCCCTTCTATTGCTTCATTCATGTGGCCTCGATTCATGTTTATGTCACTGCTTGATCTAGCTATTTCTTTCATGTTTATATCCATATGTGTGGGCCATCACAGTTCATTTCCAGGTTTGCTTATGAAGTCCAAACGTAGTTTTTCTAATTTAATTCAGCCATCTGTTCCGATTTGTTGCTTGGTTGGTTGGTTTCTTAGCAGTATGGGCCAAGAATTAACTTATGAAATTCCAGTACAGATCTGACTTTAATCAATCAATCAATTCATTAGTTGTTTAAATTTCCCATCGATCATGGAATTTCTGGAATACCATGGAATTTTGGAAAGTATATTCCAGACATTGAATATCCGGAAATTTTGTTGTAGCAGTTTACAAATTACATGGGAAAATACATCAGTACAAATATTTCCACACTGAATTGGTGTACATCTCTCAAAATTAAAAACACACTTTTCAATTCAGCGTACAAAATGAATCATCCATTTTATTTTCTGTGCCCAAAAGAATGAACTCGCTTCAGTTTTGGACACATTGTGCATTTGTTGTTGGGAACAAAAGGCATCGCAATGGTACACAGTTCCGTATAATTTTACGCATACAACTTTATACATGTCATAGTGTAGACTGTGTTCCGTCTCAAAAAAAAGCAACACTTGCCACCGCATAGTCTGCTATTTGAATCATGTGTTTGTCTATGTGGGATTTGGAGACAGGGATTATGAATTTATGTAATGTGTGTGAGGGAGTATGTGTGTGTCTGTGTCTGTGTGTGTGTGTGTGTGTGTGTCTGTGTCTGTGTGTGTGAGTGTGTGTGTGTGGTTTTAAAACAGTTTAACAGTTTGAGATTGTGAGATTGTGGGAAGGAGTCATCTAATTAAACGCATTCCGATTTCTATCACACACATGGCCACATCTGCTGAAAGGCACAAGCCTGCAAACAGGACGTGATGCACTGCTTATTTCATTATGACAATGGCTTACATAAAATGAAAATAAGAGATAGCAGAACTTACATAAGTCATTTGAATTAGACACAGATGACATTCTTGTCATCTTCTGATTGGGTTTCAGCATTTAATTGCATCAATTCTCAGCATCTTTTTGTTTACCAACTCAAAGCAAGAGAAATGGCAGATGTCGGCTTTGTCAACGTTGTTTATTGGGTGTCCATACCCGTGGATGGAATATGTTGTTTGGAATATGGCAGATACTGCATCTCGAAAACTGTGTTAAACGTATACTGATATTGAAAGTCACACTTTGGTTGATAAGGGATGAGAAGTCTTTTCAGGTTTACACTTACTCACACTCAACACACACACACACACACACACACACACACACACACGCACACACACACACACACACACACACACACACACACACACACACACACACACACACAGAGCAGAATTTAGAATCCCCTGGAGGTGTATTCCCAGAGTCTATATGCATCCAGTGGTTTCCGTATGGTGAAATGCAAGCGCCAGCGTAGTTCTGCTGGGAAGACTCAATAGCCATGTAACGCCCATTCGTTACCTATAGCCAATAGGCTACTACACCTGTCTTTATAATAAACTTGGTCACGTACCTGTCTGCTGCTTTCAGATACCGACTTTTGACGTATACTTTACGACACTCGTCTCCCAGTCAGTAGTAGCTATGTCGCTTAAAGAAATCGCCTCGCTGCAATTTTCGGATTCCGACATCGAAGATTTCGTCCCTCCATCTCCTTCCCCGAAGCGCCGGAGCACCCGAGTCATGGCGAGAGATTCGCCCTGGGCCGGCCGAAGCTCCGAGCACATCGTCGGTTTGCTGGAGGGTCGTGGGATCCCTCTCCAGAGCGGGACCCCAAGGGAAGACCTCCTTCTCATGGCCTCCCAAATACTAGGAGACCCGTCTCCGGAGCATCACCCAGCCGAACCGGATCCAGCCGTCTCCGAAGCCCAGCCTCAGTTCGCAAAGGCTACAAAGAAGCGCACGGTCAAGTTATCCACGCCTCGTCCAGCGAAGAAGAACAACAAGGACGCAGCTGGACCAAGCGCTTCCGCGTCCCAGGCCGGGGCACCCTGCGAGCCAGCGTCCGACCAACTTCTCCAAGCTATACAAGCTCTGACTCATTCAGTCAAAAGCATGGAGAACAGGATGACGGTCTTCGAAAACACCATTTCTGGCCCTTCGACGTCTTCGGCGTTTGCTTCCCAGCATTTCCCAACGGATCACTCTGTTCAAACTCGGTCTACTCCCTTCACCACGTCTCCTCCCCCCCTCGGCTCATCCACGGCGGCTACGCCCTCCGACACCTCCGCTGCTACCGGCGGCCATCAGTTCAGCCTGGCTACAGCCACTCCAGCCATCGATCTCGGTAGGATGTTCATTTCCCCCGCTGCGGCGGCCGTCTCCTCCGCATTAAGATCAAACATCATTCAAGGTAAAGACATAAATTTGGCTTCTTTACTCCTGCCGTCTCCAGCCCGCGATCGCCAATTAGTGGAGTGCGGAGATGTCTCTGTCCTGTTAAAATCCTCCGACCCTAGACTGCAACGCAATCTGTCCTTTGGCGACTTCACCATCGCTTTCGGCGTGTTCAGGGACATCCTTTGCGGCGTCTATCCCGAAAGAAGAGAGGAGCTGGACACCTACCTAGCCATGATGGCTGACTTCAGTCAGCGTTACGGCGGGACTCTCTTCTACGAATATCACCTATCCTTTTCCGCGAAGTCCGCCACCTTTCTAAGTCTGCATAATAGCAGGCTGAATTGGGCTGTAACAGACTTCGAACTCTTAGTGCGTCATTTCGGGGGGCAGCGCACTATCACTTGTGTCATATGCAGCGCACATAGCCACACCGCCGCTTTTTGCCCTAAGACCCATGACCGAAAGCCACCGAGCTCTGGTCCCGCTCCAGATAAAGTAAGCAGTGGCAGGGATAGGCAAGGTCGCCCCCTCATACATTTTAGCGGGGGGACTCTGTGTAACAACTTTAACGAATCCGTGTGTTCTTATCATGACTGTCGTTTTCTGCACGTCTGTAGTTTCTGCAAGGAACCCCACCCGAAATCCGTCTGCCCCAGACGAATGAGGCCTCCCATGAGAGGAAGGGCTCCTCTAAAGAAATTCTAAGCAGACATCCATCCACTCCCATTAACGTGCCAGTTCTTTCACACCTCCTGTCTTCTCACCCAGACCCATCTTTCGCTAACTATTTGATCACGGGCCTTTCCCAGGGATTTCGGGTGGGAACTACTTCCTCGCTCCGTAAATCTTTCGTGGCTAAAAATCTTCAGTCTGCTCTCCTCGAACCCGCTGTTGTTTCTGATCTACTTGCTAAAGAGGTTAATAAAAACTATCTCATCGGCCCATTTAATTCTCCTCCTTTCTCTCCCTTCAGGATCAACTCCCTAGGAGTAGCGACCCGCAAGTACTCCGGCAAGAAGCGTCTCATTTTTGATATGTCCTCTCCCCACTCTGAGTCCGTAGCCAGTGTCAATGAGTGCATCCCCTTGCAACCATTCTCACTATACTACGCATCCGTCGATAACGCTATCCATCTGATCAAAATAGCAGGCCATGGAGCGTGGTTAGCAAAAGCAGACATCACAGATGCATTTAAAGTCATGCCCATCCACCCCGCAGACTGGCATCTCTTCGGCGTCAAATGGGAGTCAAAATTTTACTTCGCCGTCAGATTGACATTCGGCTGTAGAAGCAGTCCCTACATATTTAACTGCTTGTCAGAAGCATTATGCTGGATTCTGCTAAATGTTCGTAGACTGCCCTTCGTGTTACACCTTCTGGATGATTTTCTGTTAATCGACCTCCCGTCTCCCAAGACATCGGTGCTCGACTCGCTCAAACAAGTGTTCCACGACGTAGGCGTACCCCTCTCCATCGAGAAAACAGAAGGCCCATGTACGTCTCTCGTTTTCCTCGGAATCCAGCTGGATTCTGTGAAAATGCAAGCCTCTCTCCCAACCGAGAAATTAGACCGGATCAGATCAATTGCAGAATCATTTCGGTCTTCCGCCGTCGTTACAAAACGTGAACTCCTTTCGCTCCTAGGCCATCTCAATTTCGCCATGAGAATTATCCCACAAGGCCGCTCTTTCATTTCTCGTCTTCTAAAAACAGCGCATTCAGTCTGTAAATTAAGCGACCCGATTCGTCTCGACGAAGGATGCAGATCCGATTTAAGATTCTGGTCTCATCTCCTGAACAATTGGAACGGCGTCTCATTTTTCTATAATGATGCGCTCGAATCATCCGAATCGTTGTCACTGTACACAGACGCAGCTCCCTCTGTCGGCTTCGGGGGATTCTATCAAGGGCAATGGTTCGCGGAGAAGTGGTCTCCTGCTTTCACCGATTTCGCCCTCGGGTCTGCTTCCTCAGCACTGCATGAGATGCTCCCAATCGTCGTAGCCAGCGTATTATGGGGCGCCTCTTGGTCTCGCAAACGCATTCATATATATTGCGACAACGAAGCCGTCGTCAGCATCCTTAATAAAGGAAGATCTCAATGCACGCAGATCATGTCCTTACTTAGACGGTTAATATGGCAGTCGGTCATGCATAATTTCATCATCAGCGCCGAACATATCCCCGGTTACCAAAACGTGATCGCTGATGCTCTCTCTCGTTTCCACTTTCAGGAGTTCAGACGGTGCTGCCCCGCTGCCGACCCGGAGCCGATAGCATGCCCACCATTCTCGGCCCTAATCCTGGATTGAACTCTTCCTTGGCCCCACTCTTAGATAGAGCGAGATACTTCATGGTTAAGGGAATAGCTCCAAGCACTTTAAAGGTCTATAAGTCCGCATGGACCTGCTTCACACTATTTTGCCTTTCTCTGCATTTGCCCATCTTCCCGATTCTCGTATCAAGCATATGCGCTTTCATCGTCCATACATTTGAAACTCGGAAAAACAGGATATCCACGATTAGGAGGATGTTAGCGGGCATCCAATTCCACGCTAGGCTTAATGACCCTAATTTTCTGAGCTTGTTCTCAGTACCTTCTATACGGTTGTTACTCAAAGGTATAGCGAATACTACTAAATCCTCCCCGGATCAACGATTTCCTATTACTCCCTCTATTCTTCGCACTTTGGTGTCTAAACTACGTCAGGGGCTATTTTCACACTACGTTAATACTCTTCTTGAAGCTGTCTTTCTCATGGCTTTTTATGGTTTCATGCGTGCAGGTGAATTCTGTTCTGACACTCAGACTTTTAGTCCTTCTCGAGACCTCGCACTCTCTGATATCTGTTTTTCTCTTCACTTTTACACTATTTTTCTAAAGCATTCTAAAACGGATTCTTCAGGCACAGGTACCTCTATTAAAATCTGTAAAGTGCTTACCCCTTTCTGCCCTTATTCTTCTATGATCAGCTACTTACAATTACGTCCACATTCTTCAGATAATTCACCACTCTTTATTCTTCACACTGGGCAGCCCATGTCTAAGCATTGGTTCAGAACCCACTTATCAACAGTGGCAAGGAGTTGCGGGCTATCACCTTCTCACTACACTGGGCACTCCTTTCGCATTGGCGCCGCTACCTCCGCGGCAGAATTAGGTTTACCGATATCATCCATCAAGTTGCTCGGACGATGGTCCTCATCTGCTTTCGAGTCCTATATAAGACCCGAGGTTCGTCTCATTCCAGATGCTCAGTTGGCACTCTCAAGAATCGTCTAAGGTATGTTTGCAAATGTCTGGTGGTGGTTAACTCTCACAGGCTTTTATAGCCCATGCTACTTTAACTCGCACTCAATTTATGTCTTCTTTATACTTCGGCTTAGTCTTTACCTATTCACTCCGTCCTTTCTTCCGTTACCATAATCAACACATTATCATCTTCATCTTCATGACCTTAATCATCCTCACTATCTTAACATTAACATCATCATCATCACCATCATCAGTCGCTGTCGCCATCATTATCATTATTATCATCATCTTTATAGTCATAATCATCGTTATTATCATTATCGTCCTCATCATCATCATCATCATTATTATCATCATCATCACCATCATCACCATAGTCATAATCATCGTTATTATCATTATCGTCCTAATCATCATCACCATCATCACCATAGTCATGATCATCGTTATCATCATTATCGTTCCCATCATTATCATTATCATCATCATCACCATCATCATCACCATCATCAGCACCATCATCATCATCATCATCATTCTACCATCATCATCATCATCATAGCCACTATCAATCATTAATCTTTACGTTCTGTTTAATTCTGTAAGTGCACGCACTTATTATCGTACTCATCAACTTCATTGCTAATAACTCTGTTATCACTCGTCTCCATCAATCACTATGCCATCTCCGCTCATCAAATTAAGTTGTATTCACCCTGTCACTCTAGCCCTAGAACTTCGCACCGCCGCTCGCTACACTTCAGGATTATGGTCCATACATCCCTCTGGCACGTATCTCAAGTAGCTGCCGTGCGGCGCTATTCTACTTCCTAGACCCAAGTTTCTTCATGCCATTCTTTACTTGCTTTTACAATATGCTATGCTTTATTACAGCGGAGAACGATCCAGCGGATATTGGTAGGTACTTTCAACTTTCTTCTTTTGGGGGTAGGCTCTGCTCTGCCGTCTCACTCCTCCACTTATTTTTGGGGGTAGGCTCCGCCCCTGCCGTCTCATTTCGGCAGGATCTGCAGGGTCCGATCGTTTCAAGACCTGGACCGAGGACGGGCCTACGCCAAAGACTTTCCGTATTGCCAACTGTCATGTTGTTAATCCTATACGAATTAAATCACTGTCTTATTCTTACACTGCCTTCCCGAGTCTTCCTGGCTGAAATGCAAGCGCCAGCGTAGTTCTGCTGGGAAGACTCAATAGCCATGTAACGCCCATTCGTTACCTATAGCCAATAGGCTACTACACCTGTCTTTATAATAAACTTGGTCACGTACCTGTCTGCTGCTTTCAGATACCGACTTTTGACGACCCTCCTCCCTCCCCAACCACCACCAGTTTGGTCCCTGTCCTGCTGTCCAGGGGGTAGGCTCCGCCCCTGCCGTCTCATTTCGGCAGGATCTGCAGGGTCCGATCGTTTCAAGACCTGGACCGAGGACGGGCCTACGCCAAAGACTTTCCGTATTGCCAACTGTCATGTTGTTAATCCTATACGAATTAAATCACTGTCTTATTCTTACACTGCCTTCCCGAGTCTTCCTGGCTGAACTAGGATGACAGCAGTTTGATGATCTGTTTTAAATTAGTGTGTTAGCAGATGAACATTAATATGTTCATACAGATGGCTTTGGATTTTTGCGTCTTTGTACTTTGATATATTGAAGTTTCACTTCCAAACAGCGACTTCCTCAAATGCAAAATAGATACCAAACTGGGATAGGGTTCCAAACCTCCAGATTTGATATCATAATTGATATTCGCCTTGAGAGGAGAGAGAGAATGTGACAAGACAAGACTTTGGTTCAGCGTGTTTGGTATTTGACTTGAGTTCATAATGGCTCCATCTCAGACTCGTAAAATCCCCTCAACAACAGTTAGACACAACAACAATTGGTTCCATCACCAGAGCATCATAGTTCTGAAAGCCTGAACACAAGTAGTAGCCGTTAGAGATGGTTTCGTAATGTATCCAAGCTGGACGGCATTTGGTTTTACAAGCTCTTGTTGCAATTAGTGCATTCGTGTTCCTTGTGAGTGATTATTTTTGATGGACCAATTTTAGCTGCACATTTAGTGCTTATCTGGTCATCATATATTTTTAATATCTATTTAGTTTTTTTTCTTTTTAATGTGTTTCTGTAGTTGAATGGACACTTGAGCACAAGGAATTTCAATACTTATACAGTAAATGATTATTTATGAGTACATGACAATAACCTTTGAACTTGAACTTGAACATTTGGCGCTTTTCTGAAGTGAATATAGCTTTTCTGAAAGCTACAGTATATTCATATTTATTCAGACAATGGTGTTGTATTGCTTTACAAATACATCTTTGATGATATATCCACTAGTAGTATTAAATACCAATTCCTTGATACCAGAGCCATATAAAGAGAGAGTTGCGACAACTCCATTGACGCTAATGTTCCATATTTTCTCAACAATAGTTCCCGGAAGTTAGGATCGAACACTCGTTAACAGACAGTAAAAGACGGTTATTTTATGATTCTAACGAACAGTCAAAATCGCTTCCGGGAACTACTTGAAGTTACACGAACCACGTCACAAACCGAATTTTCTGTACCCGGGTTGTCGCAACTCTGTCTTTTTATGGCTCTGCTTGATACCACCTCAGGCTTGCGTTTCTTTTGAATTCACTCTCCCTTCCTGTTCCAATTCCATTCCCCCTTCCTGTTGTAATTCCATTCTCCCTTCCTGTTTTAATTCATTCCCTCTTCCTGTTGTAATTCCATTCTCCCTTCCTGTTTTAATTCCACTCGCCCTTCCTGTTTTAGTTCCATTTTCCCTTCCTGTTCCAATTCCACTTTCTTATCCCAGGTTATGTGCACAATTGGTGTCAAGGTATCAAGGTGTCCCTGATAGAAACGAGGGGCAAAGTGCAAAGTCCAGCAATGAGCAAAGTGTCTTGTGCATGAACTAAAGCTATTGTCTGTTTTGCCTTGTTATGAAATTAGCTTTAGTTGGATATGAGAATTTGCACTTTACCTATCATTTAGAGTAGAGTCTGTTTGTAAGCCTTGGCTCAGTGAAATTAGATTTTGTTTTTCTTTTTAACAGGTTTTTCTTTTTTCCAAACATTAATCACACCGGCTAGTTTTTTTGTGATGCTGATATTTACAGCTCCTGGCTGGGAGGCCTTTGGAGACTCCCCTCGTGTCCTCCTCCATCCCCATCCCGTCGGAGTGATTAAGAAACACACGAGCTAATGGCGGGCGGCGGGTCGGGTTGCGCACTTGAAAGAGCTCTTCAGAAGAGGCCTAGTCGGCCTCCCCACCGCCCCTCAGACACGCGAGGCCACGGTCAGCTGGTTAGAATAACACAGTGGAAGTAGCGCTTCATCAAAGGGGCCCTTTCCCTGTTACTGGAGCTTGGCAATCTCATGCAAGGTATGGGACACCAGGAGGCGAGAGCCTATATCATCCTGTCCTGGAAGAGAGAGAGAGAGAGAGAGAGAGAGAGAGAGAGAGAGAGACAGAGGGAGGGAGTATGATGGAGAGAATGAGGCGTGTCTCACGATGAAAGGAAAAAAGAGAAACAAATCAAATGAATTCTTCTTCATCTCCTCCCGTTCTCTCTTATGCTCCCTCTCTTCCGCTCTCTTTGTCCCTTCTTCAGTTTCTGTTCATGCCATTTTTCTTTATTTCACTTTAATAGTATCGTCCTTTGTCATGTTCACATTGAGCCTGTATAACGTGTCTAGTGAAATACTCTCTAATGCTACTGCTAAAACAACCCTTTCATTTTTCACTTTCACAAAGATATTTCTATGTATTCAATGTATCTACATTGTGGTGGCGGTAGCAGGCTAGTAACTCTCTCTCTCTCTCTTTCTTTCTCTCTCTCTCTCTCTCTCTTCATTCTTTTTCTCCTCTCATTCCTCTGTCAAGAGCTTGCACAGTCAATTCACTTTACTTATAATTCAATTTCATAGCAGCTGTGAGTATCATTCTCAGGCACTTTAGAGGACAACTGTAGCCTCAGGACCCACCAAATGTGCTGACCACCTTTCAGAGCGTTTTGAACATCAACATGCCCCCAGAATGTAGCACTGTAGCTGCCTGGCTGCTCTTGGTATTGGCTGCAGCAACTCAATTTTGTTTTGTGTGTACAGTACTCTGTGACCTTTAGAAACTGAGATCTATGTGAGGTTGTCCTTTAAAATTAGGCTGGAAATCCAGAAATCCAAATCTGCAAAAGATTTAAGGGTCTGGCTATAAATAATGAAAATGGCCAAACTCGAGGGGTAACAGCACCAAGAATGCATTTGGAAATATCACTGCACACAATTGGATAACTACAACCGTTGTTTGCTGGCTTACTCAACACTTCGACGTTGCAGTGCTGTCATCACCTGTTGTCAGACACACCGATGTGATTGGTGCAGCTCGGCCTCAAGGACATGAGTAATGAGCATCATAACTGATTGTCAGGGTATATTTTGTCACTGACATTGTTTGCAATGTACCTGTATGTCCCCCTCTTCAATTTTTTTTGACCAGCAAAAGAAAAGCTATATTGAAGAAAATGATGTTCTAATACTGAACGCTTATTTCTGCCAAAGGCACTGAGACCTGTTAATGTTGCACTTCTGCGCTTTGTGTGTCCGATTTGAAGATGCGGCCAGTGCAAATAGACAAGCCTACCCTACATTTTAACCACCCATACTGCAGTTCACTAAGAACTTCCCTCAGGAAGAAAACATCAACCTTAACCTTAACCTCAAGCTGAGGTTCAACCCAATCTGAACTCGCCCCTGAGGGGGGCTGGGTGGGGGATCTGACCCAGGGGAAAGGTAAAAGGAAGAAGAGAGGAGGAACAAACAGGGGAAAGTGAGAGAAGGAGAGAGAGAGAGGGAGAGAAAGAGAGGTGGGGAACACATCTTCGTATGGCTACTGTACTTTTTACCCTCGCCCTGGGTCTTTCTTTCTGAGTGTGTGTGTGTGTGTGTGCGTGTCTGTGTGTGTGTGTGTGTGTGTGTGTGTGTGTGTGTGTGTGTGTGTGTGTGTGTGTGTGTTGTGTGTGTGTGTGTGTGTGTGTGTGTGTGTGTGTGTGTGTGTGTGTGTGTGTGTGTGTGTGTGTGTGTGTGTGTGTGTGTGTGTGTGTGTGTGTGTCTGCTTATAAAGCATTGGTCCGATTTACTAAAAGGCAAAGGGTCACCGTATCTTGGTTCTCCTCCAACACATGTGGAGTTGGACTGAGGTCTGGGGAAATCATTCTGCGTTCTCAGCTTCATGACCTTCGTGTGTTTTACTGCCTGGGGAAACGAAAACAAGACGGGTTAACAGGTACTACCCATAGATCATGGAAAAAGCTCCATCTGGTTGACAGAGGTGTTTGGGTGCTTTGTGGCGCTGAAATATTACTTCACTCTCAACTCTTGGTTTTCCCCTAGTTGTTTTGGTGAATTTTTAATTTTGGAACTACTTATCTCCTCCACATCATCTAGTCACTTTTAAACACCATAAAAGCCTTGACAACAAATAAACAGCAAATGCTCTCACACATCCATGACGTTCAGTTAGATTTGTCCTTTCCCCCAACATTTAGGCATTTTTTCTTCACTTGAATCATAATGCAAAAGTGTGGAACCATACTGTATGTCTTGGAGACCTTGAATTTCCCCTTGGGGATCAATATCAAGTATCTATCTATCTATCGATCTATCTAAGTTCTGGCAGCAAACTGTAGTACAAATAGTAGGCCAATAGTAGTAATGTAAAAGCAT
>NC_085006.1:20865250-21070250 GCF_963854185.1 Sardina pilchardus
CAAAAATGCAGTGCACAGTTAGCCTAACACACGTTATAAACATTTTTTTGCGAAACTCAGTGCAGAGTGATCCTGTTAATGCCTGACTTTTGCATCACCTTCTGGTAAAGGCCCGGGGTGTAAGCTGAACCCAGGCTGAACAGCGCTCACCAACCGCAGGGAGGGAGGCATGGAGGGGTCAAAGAGACCGTTTGATTGTATCTGCACCCCAGCTCTCCCCCAGGCCTGGCCTCTTACCACTATGACAAATACATTGAATTAGGGGCAATAAAAGCCTGATAGCCTCCCATGCTTCATCGTCAGTCGTTGTGGAGAAATCATTATCCCTCTCTCTCTGTTCCCCCAAAAGCTCAAGTCACAGGGAACAACTTGGGGATTTAGACACACACAAGCACACATATTGTACACACGCACGCACGCACGCACGCACACATACATGCACGCACGCACGCACGCACGCACGCACACACACACACACACACACACACACACACACACACAGTACGTATTCACACACACACACACACACACACACACACACACACACACACACACACACACACACACAGTACATGCACACACACACACACACTCCCTCGTAAAGTCTGTGCACAAAGAGCTGAGCCATTATGTGTTTGCATAATGTAGCCGGTTCACTAGGTTCGCATACCCTGAGTGGTGATGCGTGGCTGGAGGAGCTGTGATCTAACCACACCGCAGACCCCCCACAGAGGGAGAAAGTGGTGAGCCGCCTGCCTAAGGGTGCAGCGATGGCTCAGATTTAATGGTCAGACCAATTTCACCATTCTCTCTCTTTCTGTCTCTCACTGAAAGACAGAATAGCCAGATACAGGCCGGTCAACACACACACACACACACACACACACACACACACACACACACACACACACACACACACACACACACACACACACACACACACACACACACACAAACACAAACATAAAAACACCCACACCCACACACATAAGTTTGTATTTTGTCCAGCTTGGACCATAAAAACACAGCATTTTCCAGCAAATCACCAACGAGATGCATGTTTAGGAGAGTTTCAATTGCATAGGAGGGAGGGGAATGGAGTAGTGCACTAGCTCTCTGTTTCGTTTGAACTTACAGTAATAACTCAAAACAGCTACTCTTGTCAGATGGCCATCATACATCACTGAAAAGCTGAGATTCCAGGCTTTCAAAAAAGGTATGGTAGCCATACCTGCAGCCATACCTTCTGAGCTATGGGAAGACATACTGTAGGCCGAAATGCGTCTTGTGATTGTTTATTTTAGAAGAGTTATAGCTTGAGATTGCGTTTACTTTTTTGTTTAATTCAGTGTTTCCTTGTTTACACACACAAAACCCTATCTTTTACGCAGAGTTGAGCGCACCTATTTTTTGGCCAGATGTGCACCTAATTTTTGTACATTTTAAATATGCCTGCCAAGGCAGTGTATGATAGAAAAAAATATGGAAAGTGGGCATACTTTAAATAAAAGCGCAAGTACAGAAAATATATGAAGGTTGAAACAGTATCTAGGTGGGCAGCTGCATCTCAGGTCTGGGAAAGCAAAATGGAGCATTTACTTACCTAGTGGGTGAGCTGAGAAAGACACATACACACATTAGTATATGACTGTAAAGTGTTACCAGAGCTATTGTATTAAGAATAACATATACACACGTGAACACACAGACACACCCGCAGCGGGACTGACACACATCCTCTCTACGGTCAGCCAGTAGCCCACTGCTTTGCTCTTCAAAAGAATCACAGAGCTTGTTATATATGAGAGGAGAGATCAAAGGAGTGGTAAGGAGAAGTAAAGTGGTCTCTGTGTGTGTGTGTGTGTGTGTGTGTGTGTGTGTGTGTGTGTGTGTGTGTGTGTGTGTGTGTGTGTGTGTGTGTGTGTGTGTGTGTGTGTGTGTGTGTGTGTGTGTGTGTGTGTGTGTGTGTGTGTGTTATCCATGTATCCATTATGAAATAAAAACATAAACAAGAGACGGTAAGGGAGAGTACGGGCCTCCTGGTGTTGAGAAAGAAGGCCTGCTTCCTGGAGACGCTGCGACGACAGAACCTGATCACTTCCTCTCCAGCCAGAGCCTAATAAGCACACTGGTAGAGCCACATACTCTCACCACAGTTATACAGTCATCCCCCACCCTCCCTATCCCTCTTTCTCTATCACTCTCTCTATCTCTCCCTTCCTCAGGGTGCCTGTGAGGTGAGAATAAAGAGGCCTGTAGTGTGCCGGTGGTGTTGTGTCTCCGCAACTGTTTTGCTCCTGGACCGTCTTTAATCGTTTAGCGAGAGGCTTAGCAGGTCTCACCCTAAAAGACTTCAGCTTTACCTTGAGCTGCCGGATCCATTTACCGATCAATCTGATGCCAAAGACACGAGACAATGGACTCACACATGTGGCTCTGTGCACGCTGTGTGCAGCCATACGTGTGTGTGTGTGTGTGTGTGTGTGTGTGTGTGTGTGTGTTTGCCTGCTGTGCAGCCATACGTGAATATGTATGTGTGTGTGTGTGTCCTTCTTGATTGTTTTAGGCAGCGCCTGTCTGGTCACCTTGAATGTTTTGAAAGGACAACGTTTCAAAACGTTCTTTGTGTGCATCCACATATATATGTGTGTGTGTGTGTGTGTGTGTGTGTGTGTGTATATACATACAAGTTTCAGTGTACCAATGTCTATGTGTGTGTGTGTTTCTGTCTGTCCACACAATGTGTGTGTGTGCACTGTATATTTCCAAATAGACATGTGTACAGTAAGTGTCTGCATTTGTGTGTGGGTGTGTGTGTATGTGTTCTGTGTGTCCACACACACGAGTGTGTGTGTGTGTGTGTGTGTGTGTGTGTGTGTGTGTGCGTGTGTTTATGTGCAGAGTGGTTTCCGAGCAATGAAGCCCAGTGCATCCTGTTCCCATCCCCTTGAAAAAGTGAGGGATCATTTCTAAATCTCCCATAATCCCGCTGTCCATAGAGGTCCACCTGGGGTCTCAGGCAACTTTTCAACTGGGACTCTACTTCAAGCACGCAAAACACACACACACACACACACACACACACACACACACACACACACACACATTCGAACAAACCCATTTTGATCCATGTTGCATTTTTGCCCTGACCATTTTTCATCCGTTCTCCCTCAAAGTCTCAGTTGTGCAGGCACCCTCAGCTCCATTTTAATGCATTAACTAAATGTGTTTGACATTAACATTGACATACTGTCTCGCCACTAGATTTCTCGATAAAGAAAAGCCCAGAAACATCACACCGCTGTGCAGCCACAATCATAGGGATCATGCTTGATCTTGTTCTTAACTCTTGATTCAAAATGCCTTCATTTGTTGACAGCCAAATGTACAGGGTCAGTAACGAGAGGGTCTTGTTTTTTTGTTTGTTTTTTTCCAAGGGCAGAAAAAGCGAAGGAAGAGGGTGAAAAGAAAGAGTGCAGGTGCCATGGCGACTGGGCCTTGGCTGGAGAAGCTGCACATGCCGGATAACGCCATAGACGAGGCAGGGCCAGGGGCTGCTGCTGCAGGGATGGACCTCGTCAACATCATTTGTGTGTGAGTTCTGTCATGTCATTTGTGTGTCAGTGTGTGTGTGGGTGGGTGTTCACATTCTGTAAAGGTGTGTGTGTGTGTGTGTGTATGTGTTTACATCGTGAGTAAAGGTGTGTGTGTGTGTGTGTGTGTTTACATTGTAAGTAAAAGTGTGTGTGTGTGTGTGTGTGTGTGTGTGTGTGTGTCCACTGACATTTTAGCTGGGGAGATGATATTTTTAAACTACATCTGTATTGTGTGTATTCAAAAAGAGACGAAAGACACAATAACCAAACTGAGTGCTGATACCACCCTCAATGTAACATCCCTAGGATCATATGTTTAAAATCACTTCAAGCTTGATAGTGTGTGAAGTGTAATTGATTAGTGTGTTTCAACACATTTGCAACATGGGTTGGATAAAATCTGTTAGGTAGATGAATGGCGGTGTTGAAATGATGGAGCGCTCTCATATTAAAACAATGTTTCTTCATCTCTTGCCGACACACAACATTCTCTGTAGCAGACTTGTTCCATGTCACACAATGCTCTCGCATTTTGAATAGATGTCACATTGCAACGACTTCATTCCATCCATGCACAGCACACCCCATCTGTTCATGGTTCACAGGATGTCACTCATAATCCTCAACACAAGGAGATGTTTAGCACATCATAGCAGGCATGATACACCATGCCAAAATGTAAAAGTCCTGGAAGAAGAAGGGGGAAAAGAACACACACACACACACACACACACACACACACACACACACACACACACACACACACACACATGTTTATCCCATCCTCAGCTTGTGTAGATAGGTATCATTATTCTTGTTTACCTGTTGATATCTGTCACTTTTATAGTCATCTGTAGCTACTTTGATACAGCTTCAAGGCACCCCACAGTAGTGTATGACCTCTCAACCTTTTAGTCCATCTCATTCGTGTCACCAGTAGTGTTGTGTACACAATCAATGATGATATTCTTTACGCTTTTCCCACAAATAGGGAAAAAAGAGTTTTGTATTTCATTTTGCAGTCAATCCTTTTTTCCTCCTAGACATGTGATTTTTGTATTTTATTTTTCATAAAAAGTTCGTAGTTGATTCTGAATGTTCAATTTGTATATATTTTTTTTCTCTCAAAATGAGCTTAGGAAACCTGCCACCTTGAAAAGGAGTTGAAAGGAGATATGTGCAGAAATGTAAAATTCTGTACATTTCATACAATAAAAAACTATAGTGATGATAAAAAAACGTCTTTAGTCTGCCTCACCTTTAGCCACCTGAGGTCTGATTCTCACTGCCCATATACCCTCTGTGTTTGCAGTCTGGTCAAGCACTCGTCTCACCTCCTGGAGCTGGACCTGGGTGAGAACCATGTCGGAGAGGCAGGTGGCAAACTACTACTGGAGGCTGTCATTGAACGCCGCAAAGGTGAGATTGTGTGTGTCTGTGAGTGTGAGTGTGTGTGTGTGTGTGTGTGTGTATATCGATACGGCGCTAAATTAAACAAAAGTGTCGTGGCACACTCGGAACTTCAAGATATTTTAAGAATTTTTATTGACCAACGTTTCGGCTTACACCTTCATCAGGGTCATTTTCACATACAAGTCATTCAGGATTTCCTTTATGTTACACATGAGTCTCTTGATTGGACAGGTGTTAATTGGGGGTGTGTCGAGTCCATTCACAAAATCCACATGACCACACGCAGGTTCTTGCTGCTGCAACACAGTGTAGTTTTGATCAATAGTGCAGGCATGACCATGAAAATATATTCTAAAAACATTACATGTGTCATAGATAAGATCAATACTTCAAATACATAATGTCCATACATTTCTACATACATTTATTCATACATCTCATCATAGAAAACATCTTAAATCAAATTCAGTATTAAGGCCATGAGGGGCTAAGGAGCCCAACCTATATATCCACTCAGCCTCTCTTTGTAAAATGATTTTATCCAAATCGCCACCCCGACGAGGTGTCTCAACCTTTTCAATTGAGCGTAATGAAGCAACAGTACAGTATGTTCCATTTCAATAAAGTGACATGCTAAGGAATATGTGTCGTTTCTGCATCTAATTGTACTTCTATGCTCCGCTCTGCGTTGTTTTAGCTGGCGTGTCGTTTTCTCTTATATGTATACTTTCCCACATGGACATGTGATTAAGTAAATCACTCCAGAGGTTGAGCATGTTATGATACCTTTTATTGGGATCTTTTTCCCTGACCTTGGATGTTTAAAATCATGGCATTTATAGATGCTGTTACATTGTGCGCATGAATTACACTTATAATTTCCCGGCCGTATTGGAGCTAGTCGGCCTGTTTGAACATCTTTGATTGGGATTAAATCTGAATGGACCAGCTGGTCCTTCAGATTTTTTCCTCTTGAATATAGTACTTGTGGTGGGTCTGGAAATACACCACCATCAGATTGGAGGATATATCAATACTTCCGTAAGACTGCGCATTTTGAATATTGAGTGATCAGATCTTCCCTTCTCTCGATTTCTACTTTTTAACAGTTCAGTACTATTTTTTCTTTCGAGTTTTGAGGACGCATTCTTAATTTGTGCATCTTTGTAGTCTCTCTCTTTGAATTTCTTAGACAGGATATGCATATTTAGATCAAAATCATCAGGTTTATCACATACATTTCACCTGACAGAACTGGCTATATGGCAAACTATTCTTCAAAGGGAGAGGATGGCAACTGTTCGCATGCAACAAGCTGTTGCGGTCGGTACTTTTCCTGTATAGATTGGTATGTAGACAACCGTTTTCCTGCACAATAAGAAGATCCAAGAAATTAATCTCTTGTTGGTCAGAGGTCATAGGAAATTTCAAATGGTCTGAGCTAGAATTGAGATATTAAAAAAATGACTGTAATGCACTCTCTGGACCACGGAATAGGACAAAAATATCGTCAATGTA
The DNA here is from genome assembly GCF_963854185.1 of Sardina pilchardus. NCBI lineage: Eukaryota > Metazoa > Chordata > Actinopteri > Clupeiformes > Clupeidae > Sardina > Sardina pilchardus. Next base: position 20,871,778 of record NC_085006.1, read on the forward strand.
CCTTTTCCATAAAATTATATTGGAAAAGAATGAGTTCACACTTGGATTCAGGATCTCATTCCTCTCCAATAGTCCAACATAGAGGTTGGCAAAGTTAGGGGCCATTGGTGAGCCCATTGCCGTCCCTTTTGTTTGAAGAAAAAAGTCATTTTCAAATTGGAAGTAATTAAGAGACAATACTTTTTCAGCCAATGTTAAAATACATGGTTTTGAAGGCCGTGCGTCTGGGTCTCGCTGTTCAAGAAATTTAGCTACTGCCCCCCTTCGTGCGGGACATTAGTGTACAGCGATTCCACATCGAAAGTAGCTACGTAAGAGAACGTCGTCTCCAATTGGTCCTAGAGATTCAATCAATAAAATCATGTCTGTTGTATCTTTTATAAATGACGGTAAATTTTCAGCATACGGTCTAATAAAATGATCCACAAACTTAGATAAGGAAGCAGTCAGGGAGTCTATGCCTGAGACGATCGGTCGTCTGGGTGGGTTCAATGGGTCTTTAACCCTTTATCAAGCAGTGACGTGTGTAGGAGAAAGTGTCTTACTGGACAGGTTCATCAGATTCAATCCAGGTTCCTGTGACGCACTCAAGTCATCGGTGTCGTCTGATCCACTTGTCAGCGTCTTCTTCTTCCCCCTCCGCGTGCGTTTTTTTCCTCTGCGACCTCGTTGTGGTCTGGGCATTTCTCCCATCGATAAAAAATCCACAGAAGCACAGGAGGATATACTGGTGGAAGATAGGCCAGATAATCCAGGTTGATCTGTCGGCCTATTGTGTCGGTACCGCTGGGATTTGTGTTGTTTAGGCTGTTGTTCCTCGGGGATTCGCCAGTTGTAAATTCTTCCAGCTTCGGTGTCCCCTTTACCCCTATATCGATACGGCAACATGTGGTACATTGTCAATATGCTGGCACCAAATATCAATATCTATATCTAAAACATTAAATTGTGCAATTTAATCATCCGCCAATTTGACTTCACAAAGTTCATTACTTCATATATCCTGTAGGTGGCTTTTATCACACCTCTTTCCTCTTAATTTAAACAGACATTGTGATGCATTGTAGGTTAATCTTTGGCAGTGATTTGAGTATTGCAGAATTGCTGTATCAGAATATTATCGTTATTGTAGGCAAGTTATTGTGAATATATTGACTTGTGAGTCCCAGCCCGTGTGTGTGTGTGTGTGTGTGTGTGTGTATGAGCATGTGTGAAAACAGGAAAACAAGAAGACAAACAACAATAACACCCTAACGATCTCCTTCACAAACTACTTAGTTCTCCCTAAACATAGAATCAAAAGGACAAACAAATCAATAAAACCCTAAAACCCTAAAACAACAGAAGAAAAATGCTTTGGTGCGAGGTTATATAGCATTACAAATGCAAACAAGACGCATTTCAGCCTTAGTGACTCACATCGTGATAAGCTGTTCAATGTGCTTCTCTTAGGCCTTAAATCATCTTCGGCGTTAATGCAGACATACATAAGAGGTGATCGGGCCAGTCGACAGCTTGCCAGCAGATGTGTCTTGGGGCTTGTTAATGCAGGCAGCCTAATGGGTATAAGGGCAAAGCCCTTTTTAGGCAAGTCCCGCCATATTGCAATGCGCTTTTGGCACTTAAAGCTGCAGTTCGTAAGTCATGCCCCTACCCCACTACTACCGAGTACCCTCCCATCGAGTTTGTGCTCGTTAGTGACTGTCCACGAACTATGATTGACAGTCAGATGTGCCAGTGCTCATACAGCCCTGCCCTTATTGGACCAGAAGAACCAGGAGCGGTGGATTTTTGGCAAACAAATAACAGGCTCTAGGTGGAGGTACAGTAGAAGCGTGTTTTTTTTTCTCAAACGGGTTGATTTATGTTGTTTTGTTGGAGCATACGGTCGATTTCAGTGAATATGATCAAAAACATCTGACCGAATGCAGCTTTACCTTAACGGGCATCTATTTCGGGCAGAACTGCACGTGTGCAAGGCTTCATGACACCAACCTTGTCCTAGCAACGAGATCACAACACGTGCTTGGCACAATTTATTCACATGTCAACATTTGGTCATATGCGTTACAAACTAACCCCATGCATTGCTATGGAGGATTTTTTTTTAAGTATCTGCTGGGTGAAGTGATCAGTCTTCTTGCATCCAATTAATTGAGCTGACTTCTGGCGTCCGTTTCACTATGGTGACATCTTGCGTCTATTTCATCGTGCTGACTTCTTGAATGCATTTCATGGAGTTGGAGAGGATGCAGCGTGATTCCTGAATATGTTTTTTTTTTTTTTTTTTTTTTAATCATAGTGTTAATATAATTAATAGCATTACAGCCTTTCACAGTTGAAACTTGCCACCCTTTTCTCAAAACTATGAACACAAATCCCAGATCTCAAACTACATTCCCAAAACCTCGGTAAAACTGAACCAAAACCAAATACTGTCTTCAGATTGTTTTGCAAGCAGTCAAAATGAAAGCACTACTGAGCAGCCCTAGACACTACAACAAAAAATGTGTGTTCAGTGGCAAATTAACACTGTGTCTCAAATGGCGTACTTTTGCACTTCGCGGTAGAGAAATCTGAAGCAGCAGTGTTGGAAAGCACACTTTACAGAGGTACAAGCAAGCTATAACATAAACTGTTCATTTTTGACACAGTCTACCAAGTCACAGTCGAATAGAGGACACCAATAAAATTATATTTAAACGTTGCGATTTCCGTGAAGTGCACGGAGGTTAGTGTTTGATATGAGACGACACTTTTCTGTTAAAATGTGCACACTATGCAAGTAAGCACACAGTGCACATAGGGTGCTGCACGAAAGTGTACTCACGGAAGTACACGATTTGAGACAGAGTGTTTGTGTTCAGGGCAGCTCATATAGCTCCAGGAAAAGTGTTAATTGTTAATTAATGGATTTAACATTATAGAGCATGGGGGTTTGTGTTTACAGTTTTGAAAAAAAGGTGGAAGATTGTGGTTGACATTACATCACAATGCAAAGTGTGTCTAATTGCATGAGAATGTGTTTAGAGTTTTACAAAAAGAGTCTATGAGATCTGCGAATTGTGTTTCATATGGGAAAGCTGTTTTGGCAAAAGGGTTAATAGTATGTAAACCTTAATAGTTGTTGACGTTAATGTTCTCAAAGGTACGCATCAGCCATAGCAAGATGCTATTGCATTTCATGGGTACTGGGGGTTGGAATGCAATATACTTTCTTTATACATTATTGGCAGATAAGAAAGCTTAACTTTGGTGAGAGGGAGAATAGGAGTGGGGAGGGGGCTTTGTGTGTGGTGTGGTCCTGTGTTGACTATACAAGTTTCTTTATTTGAGCACATAAAGCACGCAGCAGTGGCTCATGTTCACCCTGTAGGAAACCAAATCTCCTTTCACTCCTGTTATAAGTACACCATCATGTCAACGACATTCAATTTTAATGCCTGCATGGCGAAAAACAGCCATTTCGAAAAGAGTTTAAGTCCCTCAACATCAGAGAGGAATTTCAACTGATGACACCAGATAAGATAGGCCGTAATATATATGTGGTCCTCTCTGAAGCTTAAGCTAGTCTTCTGAGTAGAAAATCCGACTGCCTCCTTTTCTTCCCTTTCCTTGTCAGCTAAACTCCCCCCTGTTAAAATCGGAGTCTCTACGAGGATGAGCCCCTCTACCTTCTCTGCCATTTTTAAAAGCGCCAAAGAGTTGAAGTCAATGACGAGAAAGCGACCATCCAGAAGAAAGGTGAGGCAGAATGCAACACAAAAGTTACACCCCCATCATCAGTGTCTTCACTTACCACACCAGGTTTATTCCCCTTTGTGTTATCCTCCCATTTCTTTCCATTTCTTTTTCTTTCTTTCTTTTACAAGAACTTCTTTTTCAAATGCTGAATGACCCATCTCACATCTCATGCATCATCTGGAAGTCTTCACACCCTGTCTCTTTCAGACGAAGAAGAACTGAGTCAGTCCAGTTGCAGTGGGGGTCCAGGTTGCCGTTGAAGGCAGAGGAACCGGAGTTGGGAAAGGACATACATCAAGGCGTGAGGATGTTCTGTGAAGGTTACGGAACCCTGTGAGGTGCCGGCTGGGCATCTGGAACTCTTCCTCCGCCAGCCACGGCACTCTGGCACACGGCATCGCTCTGACCCTGTGACCTTTGACCTGTCTCCCGATGACAGGATGGGATAGCACCTCGTTGTGTCGGCATCACTTAAGAATGTAGTGTAGTGTTCTCTGGAATTTGGGGAACCAAAAAACAAGTGTTCCCCATTGGGATATTGAAAATGATTTGAGAATGTTTGATGGACAAATAGAAATGTCCTGTAGTTTGCCATTTTCAGACAGTTTTTTTGCAGACAGCGAATTTAAAAATGTTCTGCCACATTCACTGTCACGCTCTGCTTCTGAGGGTCTGTGAGAGTGTGAGAACTAATTCCCCTTTTTGTTATTTTCCTCGAATAGTCCTATTTTCCTTGAATAGTCTCTTAATTCAAATTTGCTTCATTAGCATGAATGTGTGAGTACAGTCTAACCAAAACCAGGGTCGACTAATAACACAGTGGCTGAGTTATACTTGCTGTTAGACCAAGCATACACATGTGTGACCTGCACGGTCCTGTCAGCAATACTGCATGAAACGCGGCCAAAACATATGATACTGGTCTAGCACACATCACGTTACCTGGTGTCGACGTGCGCCACCGACCCATCAAACAAACACAGAACACGCATGGTAGCCATGATGCATATGCGTCGTTAAGCAGCAAGTATAACTGGGCCCTAACATAACAAGACAGAGATTTCAAAAGGAGGGGTGGTGGGTGGATAAAAAAGAATACAGCAATGTGGCGGTGGACTTTCTCTCACACTCAGTGTGTGTGTGTGTGTGTGTGTTTGAGTTTGATGGTGACTGGGTCAGATACAGCAGACCTCTGCAGGACTTTTGCCCCTGGTTTATTCCACTATTTATGCTATAGGTTCAGCACCTGGTATGTTTCACCTCCTCTGTTTGATTTAGGAAGGAGAGTTCCTGGGAAATAGCCAACCTGTTGCGCCATGCGGTTTGATGCACTTGTTTTTTTCTTTTTCTTTTGTATTTGTGATGCACTGTTTATGGAATGATTTGTTTTCCCCTGAATGTGACTCTTTATTGTTTGATAAAGCTTCAGAACATTTAAATGACATTCATTTGAACCTCTGAAATTCTAAACATCAATATTTACAAATCAAACAATGGATGCATCCACTCCGAAAAACAAAGAGGCCTTTACCAAACTGTGCAGCAGTGGGTTGGGTAGGGAGCTAAAGGCTGAACCACATTAGGGAGCAAAACTACTACTCAGAAAATTCTGATGTGCTGATACCTCGGCTTGCTACAGTTTGTATGTATACTTTATGTTTTTATAATGTGTCCAACAACAAGACATGGGTGGTTTTCTGTCATTCATGAAACATGCATATGATGCAGATTAGGGGGAAAAATCTTGCCATGACAAATGTCATTGTATGTAGTTTATATGTTCGATGTCTACGATGTCTATAGTGGAGATTACATGTGAGCTAGTAAATTGGATGTGCGTGTATTTGGGTGGAAGTGGGGTATCAGTTGTCAATCACCATCATTCTCCTACTGTAAGTGGATACACTGTTTAAGTTTGCATGCACCAGTCTCGAAAGATTTTAATTTCTATGAGTGTAAGCTAGAGGGCTGTGCTTGACGTTAGTTGTGGAAGACTAGCCTACTGGTTTTCATCATTTTAACCACATAGTCTGTCTACCTGCATACTAAATTGTTTAGTTAACATCAGTCTTGTGCATAATACTGAGCTATTTTGTTTCAATGACAAGCCATGATGGTAGTCTGATCACTCCAGCGAATGAAATCTGCGAATGTCATGTTTTTGATCACTCAAGGGGAATGCATCTCTAGTTTATGCAGGTGCACCACCCTAGAAAATGTGATACCATTGCATTTGGGATAGTTGTTTGTGTTTTATCAACCTATTTATGCCCACTGTGCCTATGTCTAAGCAGGGATATCTTAAAAATCCAAATTAAACCAAAAACATTTTGAACCTGACTTTATTTCTGTAGGCTAGGCTACTTGAAATGAATTGATAATTACGGAACACTGTTACTGACTGCTACAAAATATAATCAGCTGTGGAAGTTTTGTGGATTTATCTATTGGTTAAGTTGTTTAGCCTATTCCCCTCTTATCTTTGCATAAGTGCGTGATATGAACAGGGTGATAACACACAAAAAGCTACGAATGCAATGCTATCAGTTATTTTTTAACTCTAGAGTGGAACATCTTGCCAAAGATCACTATGAGACTAGAGAGCAGCAGAACTTGGATCGTTGCTCCATCGTGTGTACAAAAGATGGTACTGCCTGAAATTGGCCAATCGCCTTTCAGCCATTTTGATGTGGCTTGGCTTTGCCCTTATGCTATGGCGGAGATGGATGACGGTGACGAGCCGAGTTTGGTACACACGCACAGTGGATCATCATCTGGGTCAAAATCAAGTGGGGACAAGATGTTTTCTCTGAAGAAATGGAATGCTGTTGCCATGTGGAGCTGGGATGTCGAATGTGATACGTGTGCCATTTGTCGGGTTCAAGTTATGGGTAAGTAAACGCTGGCTAGCTAGATAGCTAGCTGACCTAACTCTACTACCAAGCCCCCAACTCTCAGTTAGCCCCTTTGCTAACAAACCACCCTGTTGTCTGATATGACTGGGTGACCACCAAACTGAATTTTAATGCTTGTGTGTCTGCAAATGTCTTTACCGAGGAGCTATCAAGTTAGTTCATTTGGCATGTTAGCTTGCCACGAGAGATGAAAGACCTCAAAGCTTGAGTTTTATTCCCTGTTAGTCATTCGTCGGTTTGCAAGGTTTCCTCTGTCAGCAAAGAGGTTCTAGCCATTCTAGCTAACGTTATCCTAATTTAGCTAAGCATAATCCTATTTGGAATCGAGTGTGAACCATTCCAACTAGTCGGCTAGGAGAGGTCGTGTCAACATCTAACCTATTTATAAAAAGACAACTGAAGCCTTGTCATAACGTAACTTAGCGTACAGTATAACGCAAACTAGGTTGAAAGCAAGCCGGTTAGCTTGGTTTGAGAGTGACTAGCCTACCGGCACACCACTATGCTCATGCATGCTACAGACCAATTTGGAATCAACGTCACACTGTCCTGCATTATAATAGCTGGTGATATTGATCTGGTAGGTCTAGACTGGCAATACTGGCTATATATCATGATGTCTGTCGACATTAGGGCTGTGTCATCATAATCTATCGTATGTCGTGAGCATTTTATATAAGAGGAATGCCTCATATTGCAGTAATCATTAATGACAACGTTAGCCGCATGATGTTTTGCATAGATGTGTACAATTTCCACCTTTCTCTAATGTCATGCAGAACTGTGAGTGCAGTTTTTTTTTATGGAACACGACAGTGATATGATGCTACATAGTATAGCCTAATTATGAAAACATTTTGATTTTATTAAATTGTATCATATCACCATTTCTCCTCATCAAAATCTGCACTTTAAGCCAAATCTCCTAGCCCAAGTCTTTATGGTATTATTTTTTACTATGACTATAAATGATGTGAAATCATTCATCACTAGACTAGCCTTTTGACTCCAAGCCAAATCAGTTTAACGTTGCAGTCTTGAAAGCCAGGAACACACACTAAAAAGTAAAACTCAGTCTTTCTTGACCATCATCAACTATTTGCTCACCCATAGTTTTAGCTCTAACAGCCTTTTTCCCTCGTTCTCCACATGAGCATCCCAAGTTTCAGTGCACAAGGATGTTAAGATTGTACAGTTTCATCAACTACATCGTTAATATTGTTGTCATCATGGAGAGAATTTATGCAGGTAGCGGACAGACAATACAACATGGTACCCACCTATCATTCAGTGTTTCCCCTACAATGTATTCAGCAGTGGCGCAGCATCACGGCTGGATTTTCAGCACCACTGCAACGTCATCATTGAAATGGGGGTACTTGACAGACCCTAGCACCACTGCTGGAATTTTTTTAGGGGAAACACTGTCATTGGTCTTATAATAAGTGGTTCAGAGCAATTCAGAGCAAAAACATAGAAAGCACCTGGAAGTTAAATGGAATTAGTAGTGCTAAAAGTAGCAGCTAAGTATGGGAGAGCTTAGAAGTAGTTGGGAGGACTCCTAACTCACTAAGACCAATTAACAAAAGGGCTGAAAGCAGTAATTTGTGTCATTTGATGTTGGTCACAAAGTTTTGAACTGCACATGCAGAGGGTACACAAAATCTCAGTCACAAGGAAATAATTATGTTGTTTGTAAGGGATACAACAACACCACAACCGAAACCATTCATTTTTTAAATGTGAACTAAATGTAGTTTTATTTTCAATCAAATTAAATTAGGCTGTTTCATGTCTATGCAAACATGTCATCACACAGATTTTATGATATTTACAGACATACCATGCCAAGCTGTAGCACATTAGTTTCACTGGTAGCCTGCCATCTTTATTTATCTATCTCTGGTTCTTTGTGGTACCACCAGTGTTGTCCAGTGCTGCGTCATCAAAGAGTGTCGCAATTCTTTCTATGGCTCTGCATCTGGGCTCCTGTTCAGTATCAAAATAACTAGCCATAGCATGGATTTCACTGCCCCCTGCTGGTGAAACACAGCATTTTAGACCTGGATGCTACAACATTACAAGGGGCTCTTCTCAACCTCTCTCCTCGGTCCTCCTGCTCGTTCCCACTGATCTATAAAGAATGATGGGACGGCAACAATGAGCCGGTTGGGCCAATGGGATAGTCTATCCAGTGTTCTTTATAGATCAGTGGGACCGAGCCAGAGGACCGAGGAGGGTTGACAAGAGCCCTATGTCCTAACTGTACGTTCACACTGCCACCGACTTGAGCGTCCAAAGATTCCGGAAGTCAGTCATTTTCAATGGAAGCCGGCTTCTCTCAGCTGCCAGCAGTGGCAAATCCGACGGCGTCGCCTTTTGGGCGGTTTGAGCGACTTGAGAAAGTTGAAAGTGGCTCAACTTTATGGTAATGAGCTATGACGCGGTTCAGCAACTAAACGACCAGCAACGAACATAGAATGCTACCACGTCAGAGCGGCCAAAGCGTCCTTGGCAGGGCGTCCAGAGCTTCTTGGAAGCTTAAGTCGCCGGCGGTGTGTACGTACAGTATGATCGGAAGGAGTGAAGGCAGATGAGGGTGTATCTGAGATGTCAGATGTTGCCGATGTGCCCTCTGGAGGTGTAGTGGGCCTGACATCGAAACACCAAGGGCGTCTGCCTGATAATCCCTATGAAGCTCTAACCCCAATTGTTCGCAGACCTGTCCCCCAATCAGATCTCATGCAACCATTTGAGATGATGACGCCTCATTTTTATTTCCACTTTGGTCAGAATGGGCCGTGTCCTATTGATGAACTGTCGATAGAGATCGTTTGCAGTAGTGCCAATCTTATCGCCGTGGAATATTCCGTCCCAGTAGTCACTTAGATTAAATTTACCTTGATCTGTGTCTCAAACTTGTAGGATCCTTGAATTTCAGGGAAAATAGTGTTGAAAATATTTGAAATGTCTATCAGGCAGTTGACCATAGCAGGTATAAATACTAGTGTTCACTTACCAAGATCTTCTTTCCACTCTGTTTCAGATGCGTGCTTGAGGTGTCAAGCAGAAAACAAGCAGGAGGACTGTGTTGGTGAGTTTGTCTTCTAGACATGTATTAGATTGTAATGTACTGTATTATATTGTCCTTGTGTTTAGCTTGATGCACTTCTAACTCCTCTCCTCGAACACATCTCTCTCTCTCCCCCTCATTCTCATTCTCTCTCCAGTGGTGTGGGGGGAGTGCAACCACTCTTTCCACAACTGTTGCATGTCCCTGTGGGTGAAACAGAACAATCGCTGCCCACTGTGCCAGCAGGACTGGGTGGTGCAGAGGATCGGCAAGTGAGGACGGGCGATGCCAGCGCCAAACAGCTGGCCAGCCTCCAGCCTCCCACCTTGCCAGCTATGCCCAATCATCACCAGCCTCCGTCCCGATTGGCTCTCACCCCCGCCGGGGTGACAGGACTTTTTAACGCCCCACCTCTTCCCACAGTTCTTTAGCTCCCTTATGCTGTCTCTCCCAAGTGTGTGTGTGTGTGTGTTTGGTGTGTATGATTGCACCATCACTGTATGCGTCAGGGGTGGCCAAGGCAGTCCTGGAGGTTTCCCAGTAAACATCCTGTCTGTGGCCCACCCCACCTCTGTGATGGGATACAGAGCTCAAGGTGGGAAGATCAAAGACATGTTACACATCAGTGGTATGTTGTTAATGGGGAAGTGTGTGTGTTTTTCTGTGTTGCATTGCACATTGAGTAATAAACAGAGTGACTGGAGATGCTATACATGTCATTCATTTGTCATCCAAGGATTTCAGGTGTATGCGTGCATTGTTGAGGTTGAGTAATTTCAACTGTGTTATCACACATTCTGATTTCGTGCTAAAACAAGTGCATTTTGGATAATAGGTAGCCTGGAAACCAGCCTGAATTGAATCCCGTCCAGAACATTTTAGGTTCATTCATGTCACATTACATTACATTTGGCTGACACTTTTTACCCAAAGCAACTTACAACATGGTTAAACATTTTAAGCAATTCTAACAACAATTTTAGAAGGGTAGAGAGAAGTGAGAGTGGGAAAAAAAGTAGAAAATGACAAAAATAGTGAAATTTTAAAGGTAGAGTGCAATTGTCCGTAGGGGGAGCGCAGCTGGGAATGACCGCCTCCTCTCATGTGACCTGAGCACTGCGGTTGATTTTTAAGAAACAAACAGAAAACAGCGATACACTTATGTGAGCGCCATATTGAACATTTTCAGTCTCAATAGGAGAGGTGAGATGGTGAGATGTCATGCTACATTCACTTACAGTGTCATACAAGTTCAGCTGCTTTCATAACAATCCTGATGGCCTGATAAAAAAAAACCTGGAGTCTTTACCATTGATGTTCATGATGATGGATGTTAAAGTGGGCTAATGAAGGAAATCGGATCCTGAGATCAGTGTAAAAGGATAGGATGTGGGACTGCATCACCACCCATTTAACATAACAAGAGCGACTGGTGTTAGCCTAGAAATCTAGACGCACCCTATCGGCAAAAAATATTTTTGCCTAGCGGGATGGTCTAGGGTCGCACCGTTAAGGCCAATCCTGCGTCCGACACCGGGTCAGTCGGTCCAATCAGAACGCTCTGTCTGTGTACCGAGTCCTTGAGCCCGCCTTAGCACGGTGACAACAGACCTTCGGCTTCCGATACTGACGCCAGGGGGCTTGACCATGCGTCCTCGTTCGACGAGTTGGGTGTGAGACCGTGTTGAACAACCATAGAGAACAACGAAAGATGGATGAGGCTAACGAAGCGCGCTCGTTTGAATTGGCTTTGGAAGAGACTTGGGCTTTTCTTTGAAGGTTGAGCAGAAAGAAGCACTCAAGTCATTCTTTTTAAAGAAGGATGTATTTGCCGTTTTACTGACCGGCTACGATTGGTCACAAATGCTGGCCTATTACGCACAGAGGCAGTTTGAAAGACACTGGTTCATCCCACCCACAGGCTTCAGTTCTGTGAATGGTCCGACTCCAGACTATACATTTAATGTATAGTTTGGCTAGCCAGGCTAGAATGGTGTGCTATCTCGGCTAAATGTCACACTACTGTCCAACATCACGCAATAGATGTCTGTGTCTCTTGATGAAAGCATAGTTCTTATTTCCATCGTTGTTAAGAAATACACAGCAATAAGCCATTTCTCCATTTACTCAAAACAGTTTCTCAAACTTTCTACATCCAAAACCTCGTATTGGCCCAGTGTGACGTGGCTGAGTCAAGGCATTTGTCGAGAAGGATGTATTAGCTGTTTTTTTTAAAGTGTGTTGCAGGCCCCACTAGAAGGCAATAGAGATAGGACAACCGGTGCGCAAATAACAAAAAGACACAAACATAGAAGTTATAGACTGACCTACATGTAAATTAAAAAAGCATTAGAACTAGGGGCCAGAGATGGGGGGGAAATGTGGAACTAAAAGGCAAATGCATGTTGCTAGGGTGATGGCCTCAGGTGGGGCCTGAAAATTCCTCACCTCCAAATAAGTTTTATAAACTTGCTTTTGATGGTGCTATCATATTCTCAGGTGAAGACATACAGGTGCTTCTCAACACTGTTCGCCACAGAGTAGATATCCCCAATGCAGAGGTCATGTTCCACCAGCTGATGAACATGGGCACATTAGCAAAACTAGTTTTTTTGGTGGGAGAACAAGAGGTTGAGGGAAAAGTAAAGGAAATGAATGATGAGCCTGTCCTTGTTCTGGTCAAGCGAACAATGAATATGCAATAAACTGTGGCAGTCATGAAGCATTTGAAATTCAAGAATGGATTCCTCAAATAAATGTTGACTTACCTCCAAATATTACAGAGAAGGATATGAATGTGAAATGTAGATGGCTAGATGATAAAGTAATAGACATCCTATGAAAATGCTTAAGCAAAATTGACAAGAAAATACTTTGTAATGGTTCCATCAACATTTATAAGTCAGTGTTTACAAAGTATATTTTGCCCCAACATCAGTGTATTACCAAAAATATGTAAGAATGGAAATTGGTGGCGCTACCATACAGTAGTGATTCCAGTAAATTTTAATAACGTGCATTGGACTGTTATGATTTTGAGCTGATGGAAAACACCCCCAAAATAATGAAATAACTAACAGCAAAAACCTCTGACTCAATCAAAACATTTGATTATGAGATGCTAAAAATAATGGCAACATTGCAGATACCTACTATGAGTATAATTGAATGTGGTCTGGCTGTTAGGATTAACAGCAATGATTTTAGAGCATACAATACAAGGCAGCAAATTGCTACATGTGGCATGAATATATATTTTTTAGTAGTTTTAGTTTTTGTTTCATTGTGATTTTATCTTGACCATCGCCATTTAAGGTAGGTGAAGTTGAAGTAGTTGTTTAGTTTTAATGTCTTTTTTTTTTTTTTTTAACTACCAAACACATGTGTCATTGCCTTAAAAGTCTATATTGCCACAATAGATCCCATAAGGGACCCTTCCAAAACCACTCCTGAGAACCACAAGGCAGAAAATGCAGTTGATTTCAGAGGCTTGGACAACTGCAGTGCATTCAAGTTTGAGAACTATTTACAGACTGTGAAAAAGGTGGTGAGAAGTTCATGACATACAGTGTGCCAATGTGCATACTATTAAGTCCTGCTTTGGTCCAACAACATTCTGACTATGCAGCCGCCCTCCTACAATACTTTGTAGCAAGAGGTCAAGAACTGTGGAAAAGAGTTCCTTGTGTACAACACACACTCATTGCTCCACATGGCAGAAGATGCGCATTCAAGTTTGAGAACTATTTACTGTTAAGAAGTGGAAAATGCCCTGTCATTGAAGTTGCAAAGCGAATTGAGAAGATCACCAATTGCAATTGGACAGTGTTTATGCCGAGTCAACGGAAATGTTGTAAAATGAAGGGGGAAAAGGATGTCTCTGTCGAATGTTTCAGCACCGAGAACCTCTTTTTCAGCAGCCATGCGATTCAAGAATCATTGGAATGATGAGGTTCAAACGAAATGACTGTGTGTTGAAGTGGATCCTGAAAGAAAACCTGCAAGAAAGTGCATTCAAAATACAAAATGCCAAAATAGCACAGATAGATCATTGAATCAGTTTAGACTATTAGCGTCTGGCCTGCTAGCATCACATTTAAAAGTGACTCAGATTTCTTGGGTTCTGATTGAATTACACTCCGCCTCGTCTGCTTTGTGTTGTTGTTTAACTCAACTGATAACGTTAGTGTAGCAGTGTTGTATGTTTCTCTGTATCTCTTTCTATGTGTCTCTGTCTCTCTCTTGTCTAATTCAGAACATGGATCATCTCAACATTATGACAAAATTGGCGTCTCAGCATGCGAGTGGTGCCAACTTTACTCATCTCTGAGTAAACTGGCAGCAATAGCCCAAACAGTTCCTGTGTCAAGTGTCAACTGCGAGCGAGATTTCTCTACCATGAACAGGATGATAAGTAACACTGCTATAGAAGAAAATATGCTCTCGATAAATTTCCGTCATTCCACTTATGTAGCCTGTCCTGTTTTGATTCCTCCATAACAGATGAAAACAGACCTGAGAAATAGACTAGGGAGACCACCTGGCTGCTTGCATGCGTCAGTATCAATGGATCCAGTCAATGAGTTCCCCTATGGGTAAGCCTTACAGTTGTTTTTTTTTTTTTGTTTGTTTTTTTAAACAGGAAAATCATGGAAACAAGAGATAGGCCGCACTATGCATAAACAATCACCATTTATAAATGGTGATTGTTTATGTTTATGCATAGTGCGGCCTATCTCTTGTTTCCATGATAGTCTATACTTTGGTCAGCACTCTAAAAAAGTTATAAGTCTTGAGTGAAGCCTGCTCCTACCTTTATGAACTTTTAAACAGGAAAATAAAATGCCCTGAGCCATCCTGCAAGCTTTGCCACTAATATTTTTCAGCCACTCCGCTAAATGATATTTAACTTTAAAAAATGTGGTCTTGCACATACAGTATGGTGTGAGATGTTCAGGGGGTTGGGGTCAGGGGTCACTCTGGGGTAGGGGGTGTTGGTTGGTTGGTTGGTTGGTTGATTTAGGCCGTTTCTCAATGTGAGATTTCTATACTTGTGTTCTCATGAATTTGAGAACCGTTTAAAAACGTCATCAAACACTGCCGAAGTACTGTTCCATTTCACAAGTTCGCATTTGTTCAAGAACACATACAATTCCCGGAAGTGTTCTCGAATCGTTGCTTTTATCAAGGATGCATCAAGAGCTGACTTGAAGCAGAGATCACAGAATGCGTTACGTCCCTATGGTTACGTCACGTCACAACAACACAGAAAAAATGGCAACTGCAGCGACAGCTTCTAGGTCATCTGGCTCACCCGAAGACCAACCACATAACTGTAAGTTAATTTGTCTTATTGTCCTGTGATCATAAGTGTTTCTGAACATTTGTTTGAGTGAGAAAATAGTAATATGTCAGCCTCACTGCCTAGCTCTGCAGGTTATGCTTGTTACAGGTATTTTAAGACTAGGTTTATTAATTCATTTCGTACTGTCACCATTTTCCGGTCTTCTGTGTGCATTGATTCTTGGCCTCTTTACTCCTCACCGATCTCGCCACCTTACGCCGGTTACTTCCGGGATTAAGGAGTATGACAACAAAGGCGCGTTCGGGAGCCTCCAGAGTTGCGTCTAGGTTCTTGGGCGTGTTCCAGAACACTCAGACTGTTGAGCAGACTAAACCAAGGGGAGAGTAGGGGTGTAAAGGGGGATGTGGTTGCATTGGTTGTGCTACCCTTAAAGGAATACGCCACCCAAAAATGAAATTAAGCCACTCACCCCCAGAGTTAGAACAGTGAAAAAAACCCGGCTAAAATCCGTCTGGGCATTGTCCTGCTTTGGGAGCAGCGTTTTTAGCTTTAGCTTAGCACAGTTGCTGTAAATGTTAATTTATGGGTGGTCATCAAAACACCATACAACCACCGTATCCTTTCTGAACATTTTTATTGAAATATTTGATATAAAATGGGCTACTCTGCTATTACCTGCACTAACCAACACTGTAAGAGGAGGACCTCAGTCAAGTTTTTCCGGCAAGCGACATTCCACTACTATTTCACGTAGCTTCTAGATGTAAACATTAGCACTATTTAGTATCGATGTCAATGAGTTCAGTAACGTTATAGGCATAAATAGCCTCAGACAAATTGGTGTCTGAGGTAGTTTAACCTATACCGCAAACAAATAGCAATTGATCAGGGAAGGACCTGTCTGAAGGACGCCGCTGTGCCTACCATTTTCTCGCTCTCCGTAGAAGAACAGAGAGAAGGAGACTTGGTAAGTGCTAACGAGACTGTGCCTCCCTCCTTGGAAGTCTTGAAGATGTTCCTAGAGAGATATTTGGAAGATTGCATATGAAGAAAGTCAGTGTTTTCTGAAATCATGTTAAGCATTTTGCCACAACACTGCACTTTTACTCTGCCAAGGCTTATGATTACGTCAGGGAGAAGTCGCACTTAGCTTTGCCGCAGTCAAACCATCAGGAACTGGTACAGTAGCATATCTGCCGATTCTGGACTCACTGTTGCTTCATTCACAGCTCTAAGAAGCCATGTTGTTGAGCAGAAGACAGCAGGGAAAGACACAGTTTGTACGTTGATGATGGATGAAATGTACATTCATAAGCAAACTGAGTTTGTGGGTGACCAAGTGCACAACTTTTACAACATCGGTGCCGAGGAGATGGAGAATGTTAAAGCATTGGTCCTTACGGCAGTTGCTATCAATGAGTCTTGGAAGATTCCTGTGGCTTACTTTCTCAACAACAGGGTGACCGGTGCAAAGAGAGCAAACATCATCCGAGAGAGTCTCGTCAGACTTCATGCGATTGGAGTTAGGGTGGTTTCCTTGACAGCGATGGACCCTCCCAAAACTTTGTGATGATTAAGGAGCTTGGTGCCAGTCTCGACATCGTTGACATGAGATCCTACTTTTTCCATCCCGAGGATAGCACACAAAAAATCCATGTGCTCTTTGATCCATGATGCTCAAGCTTCTTTGGAATGTCTACTCCAAAGCAGAGGTACTAGGAAGAGAAGATGGTCAACAGACCAAATGGCAGTACATTGAGGAGCTTCACAAGCTTCAAGAGAAGGAGGGCTTGCGTCTTGGGAACAAGCTCAGAATGGCTCATATTGAGTGGCGGAATCAGAAGATGAAGGTCAATCTTGCAGCCCAGCTCTTCAGCGGCAGTGTTGCTGATGCCCTTGAGTATTGTGAGCAGGAGCACAACTGAAGTATCCCCAGTTTATCGGATGTGCAGCCACGGTTCACTTCCTGCGCACAATTGATGCAGTCTCTGATGTCCTAAACAGCCGCAATCCACTCAGCAAAGGATTTAAAGCACTAATTAAGCATGCAACAAAACATGGAGCCAACGGTATGTTAGAAGCAGAATCACTTCTCCGTGGGCTTCAAGTGCAATAAAAAGGAATCCTTGTACATTTGCATCATACACAGAAAAAAACACGCCAGACTATGGTTTCATTGTTTGTTGTAGAAGTGTGATGGGTGTATATGAAGACCTGGTTGAGCAGCCCGCTTCCCCTTGAAGATACCTCCTGACAATCTCTCGGGAGGATACAAGTTCACCTGACCTCTTTGTCTTGTGTGTTAGGGAGCAAGGAGAACTCAGAAAAATTCCTTTGTCTCAAATGGGAGACGGAGCACCTCTTTACGGGAGCAAAGTTCTCCACCAGTGTGGGATGGAGGTAAGTCCACAATAGCCCATTTGTGCTTTTAACCATAGGATGCCCCTGTCACAATTAACTACAAGTGTCTTCCATTTCTATTTCCCTGTCTTTCTGTATGTTCTTAGGAAATTATTGGAGAAAATGGGCCTACTAAACAAGGTGAAGCCATTGCAGGCAAAGAAGTGGGACAACCTAAAAAATAAAAAAAAATACAACCTTGTGGCCGTCATATAGAACCAGGCATGTCTCGCGCAGTGCCCGTTTAAAATATCCAGTACTGTCAAAGTTGCCTTTGGAGCTTTGTGACAGCGAGAGAGAGAGACGACAGCAAGAGAGAGAGAGATACGATAGACGAGATAGAGAGTTATAGTTATTATTAGATATTAGGTTTATTATTATTAGGTTATTGTTATTGTATTTTTATTGTTATTATTATTATTAGATTAGTGTAGTATATAGTAATAGTTTAGTATAGCATAGTATAGTATTAGTATAGGTTTTGTATTGTATATATTATATTTAGTGTATATGGGCCATTCTACAGAATTGGTGCAAATTCACACTTCAAAACTTCTTGAGAAAAATGTGTTTTTTCCTGCAAGTTTTGTAGTCATAAACATAGTAGAACATCTAAGGAACACTATTCTACTGATTGGACACTTTAATTTCCTATCGTGTTTTTATACAGTTTTGAAACTTTTTCTCTCTCCCAAAATGTGTCACTACCGAAACGCAACAACATTTGCTATAAAAATGAGTTTTTAAACATCAAAATTAAATATTCTTTACATTAACCTTCTAAATATATTTTTTTACATTTTTTTAAAGACAGTGTTATGGTTCTATTGATTAGAAATAGCATTTTAACAAAACCATAAGGGTGGTCCATCAAATTAAATTCATTTTGAAAGCGATATTTCTCTGTAAATGCCATATATGCACTGATACAAATTTCAAATTCAAGGATTCATTAGTTTAAATTTTTATCTCACTAAATAAAATTATGTAATCTTTTCTGATGGCAAAACATATTTTATTTTTCCAGAATAATATGTGTTTCGGTCGTGACTTCAAATGTTCGGTAGTGACGAACATATTTGACATTTCGATATTTTGTGTAAAAAAAAGTAATTAGTTAGTCAAAATTGGTTGGCATCATGCAGCCAAAACATACAGAACAAAGAGAACCTAAAGCAACACCACATAAAAGCACTTTGCACTGACATTACGCTGAGGAGCTGGTGGATAGGTGAACGACGTCTAGCTCTGCCACTTATTTTAGATGGTAGTCCTAATCAAATCACATAAAAAATTACAGAAATATGTCTGACAAATTATTTGTACTGAAAAAGAATATTTGTGCACTTGAACGTTTCTATTTATTTATCAAAATAAAGAAATAAGTGTCATTTTGTCACTACCGAAATAATCACGTCACAACCGAAATATCAACAAATGTTTCGGTTGTGACAGTTTCGGTAGTGACAAAATAAGCTCATTTTGATCCTACCACTAAGATGCTAGTCAGTACGTAGTTAGCTAGCACAGTTCTCAGTTGTTGAAACATGAGTAAAACCTAAATGACCAGTAGAAACAATCAAAAAAACTTAATTAAGCACTGAAAATGTGTGTTCGGTAGTGACATTCTTAAATGTTACACACTGATTTCCAAACTTTCGATCACATTTACTTCAAAACAGTGGGCCTGATCTACTCACCAAGCCACCATGAGGGAGAGAGGTGCAGGCAAAACTTCCTGGTCCAAAAAGGAGGGGAGTGGCTTAAAGCAGTATCATATTATTGACCAAACTGTGCAATGTTTCGGTAGTGACGTGAAAATGCGGGACAGCATTTTTTACATGATTATTCATGATTTTTCCTGAAAATATCGAATAAATATATATTTTTTGTTTTAATTATCAGAAGTGTTCAAAAAGATACTTCTAAAAACAATGATTAAAAAATTTAAAAAAAATATTTCATATTTATTTTTCAATGGTAAAATTCAGACCTTAGCGTTCGGGACAACCACCTCTCAATAGAAAGCACCATATAAATGATGATATTTTATATATAAAGCTTGCAGCTACATCAAATATTACTTTGGGTTTTGAGTGGTATTTGCTTGTATTATTTTATTATCAAAGAATTTCCTACATTACTGCTTATTAAATTCGTTTTTTGGTTCCAGGACAGCAATTTGCACGAATTCTGTAGAATCGCCCATATATTAGTATTGTAGTTTGTTTGTTTTGTAGTGTACATCTGTATCAGCATCATTTAAGGTAAGTGAAGTCAAAGTAGCTATTTAGTTTTAATGGTATAGTGTTTGTAATAGCAGCTATGATTACGATAACGTTCATTCTAAAATTAGCTGCTATGCCAACGTTATGGTAAGCACCATGTAACGCCCCCGTTCCTTCCACATTTTAAAAATAACGGCTGTTTTTAATACTTCAAAGTAACATTTGATAAATAAACCTACATTTTTTCGGTAGCGACTGGTGTGTAGGTTTGAACGAAATCTGGTTTGGTTATTCACAGGGACATGTAGCAGCTACTGCTTAAAAATAAATCCGATTTTGTTTTCTGTGCTCGGAGTGCAGTGCCGGGCAGCTGCCTTGTCCACTCGGCACGACGGATAGCTAGTTTAAATACACTTAAGGGGTGGCGCTCGCTGGAAGAGCATTACTTCGGCTGGGCTTCGAACCTTGAATCACGGATTTCCAACCCGATGTCATCTCCGCTACACTATAACACGTTGAGAGAGCAAGTGAGAATGCTAATATTTCAAGGGGATTGCTAGGTAACGGTAAACAATCTAAAAGATCGTATTTCTTGATTTTGCTTACAAACAGACGATTTTACCCGTTCACTGAATAAAGTTTATGGAAATTTAGCACCACTTTCTCATCTAAAATATTGTTTTAATAATCCTAAATGGTTAGATTTAGGATTTAGGCCATATCCTGCTAAGATAGTCCTGCCAGGGTTAGCACGCGAGCAAAATGTTTTTTTATTGTTACGTCACAGGGTGTAAATAGCTCAGCTGTGTGGCTGGCCAAGGCTATTTGTACCCAGGGTGCAAATAGACACTCCGAATAATGTTAGCTGCCATTGAACACTTTTATTAGCTATCCTAGCTCACGTGTATCCTAGCACTAAACGCGCCGTCCCGTTCAGAGTTTATGGTTGATATAACAACCCTTGGTGAGCTTAGTAGACTGACCAGATGACAGTGCAATCGTGGTTGAAATACTCCCGAAACACAAGAAAACAAAGCAAAATATATCTGTATCAAGTAATCGGATGTTGATTCATTACAAACAATATGCAAACAGTGGTGGAAGGGCATTATGAAGGTTAAATTTCACTATAATCTCTGAGCTATGCTATACGTCCCATCAGAACCCATTGATTCGACTCGTCTTCTTGCCGTCCAGTTAGGCTATTTTGCTGTGGCGCGAACTTTTGGATCTTTTTTTTTTTCCATCTACTTAATTGATTGTGTGTGTGTGTTCACTATCTCAATTGTTGTACCTCTCTGTCACTACCTTCTCTCTCTCCTTCAATTGTTGTTCCTCCTGTCATCACCTTGTCCCTCTTCTAGTACCTCTTCTGTCGCTCTGTCTCCCTCTCTCTCTTATCACCCCCCCCCAGCCCAAAAAAAAAGCTCCAGCCTAGCATCTGAATAGACCGTTAGCATCTTGCCTAGTGTCACATTTAGATAGATAGATATACTTTATTCACTAAGTATCTTAGTCACTTTATTAAAAGTGACTAAGATAAGATTCACAGTAATTTTCCTATCAAGTTAGAAAATGTAATAAGACCAACGGAAAGCAGCAGACATGACTGGATTATTTCGCCTGAATGAGAGTATAGTGCCAAACATGACATCAATGACAAGACTTCAAATAATTAAATAATATGTCAATTCATTTGCTAAAGTTTTTTTTTTTTTTTTTTAACACATTGGAGTGCATGCAATGTGTTAATCGTCGAGTGAGACTTGTCTTGACATAGTAACAACTGGGTCTAAAAAGAAATGGGAGAGCAAAAATGCTTTACCAAGTGTAGAGTATACCCAAAACGGCATTCCTTATTTCCTTGTAGTTTGGACTTGACATGTTTCAGAAGTCTGCTTTAAAGTAACTCTAATTATGTTTGGGGTCTTGACAATAATAAAACTTAATTTAATACTATCATTATCATAGCATTTTTACCCTTCCCCATCTCTATCTCCCTCTCTCACACACTCAGCACGCATTTTTTTTTTAAAAAGATAGTGGCTACTGGCTACCCCCTCCCCCGCTCTCAGAATGTTGAAAAATTGTTACATTGATCTGAATTCCCACAGAAACTGCCCCAGCCCAGTCAACTATACTAGTACAGTTGCATGAAGTGAGTTAAAAAAGGGGTCTGAATCTCACAGAGACAGTCAACTAGTACAGTTGCATGAAGTGAGTAAAAAAAGGGGTCTATCTCACAGAGACCTGTCGTCCTGTGTGGAGGGCATTTGTATTTTGCACGTTATTTGTTTCAGGGAAGGTTTTGGTGATACCTTGTAGTAGGAAACTAAATGTTTTGGGAAACTTATGCATGCACTAGTCTCGACCCTGTTTACATGTAAAGAAAATGTATATTTTCAGGCAGTTAGGTGTTTGATTTACATGAAAACAAAGGTTTTACAGTATTTATCAATAAAAATAATACAGCAGAGGAGAATGTGTGCATTTAAACGTAGCCTCACTCACACTTAACTATGTAGCTGTTATTTTTTGCCATGCCCCAGATGAATCTTCTGCTCACTCTGATTAGTCAGTGAATGGACATAACATGAATGAGCTAATCAGGTGTTGTGAAAACTTTTGAAAATCCAATATGATATAAAACCGCAGTATCAACAACACAACTAGACAGTACAACTTGTGAACTTGCTCTGTGTTCGATACAGCCTTTCTTAGACTTAATCATCATAACATCAACAACCAACAGCCTTTTTAAAGGCTTATTTCCATTTATGTTGCATATTATATTCAGTTATATTATATTATAGTAATAAGATTACACCTTAAAACTCTGAAAGGTTCGCCTTTAAGGCTAGTCTAATTTACACTTGCTACTAACTCACTGCCTTTTAAAAAGCTTATTTCTTTGTAAATTAAATGTACATCTTATTACAGTATACATAATGAATTAATAATAGTAAAACGTATCAAACGAATACATTTGATCAGTCTATTTACAGAATTCCGTATCACAATACAAACAAAGCACCGGAATAATTGTAGTGACATGATGAGAAACATGCAGTGCAGTATGGCATTTTACAGTTGCATACACTATTATAAAATACTCTGTATACTGGAATGTATTATTAAGCCTAAATTGGACTACTGAAGATAGGGGATTTAGTGGACTCAGGTACTGAGATTGTGATGCCACTCAGGTGAAGGATGGCAGCAGGGAGCAAAGGAGCCAGCCAGCAAAATGGACAGACCATAACCATATTCCCCGGAGTCGGTGCAGGCTAGGACTGAGCTCTGTTGCCCTCACAGAGCACGGGTGTTCTACTGGTCTTCCATGAAGGACTCTTCTAGAACCAAGACTTGGCTTGTGGGCGGCTTCACATCAGGGGATGTTACCTCAGGCTCCTCAGCTTGGCATAGTTCAGCTCTGGAGTCATCATCTGATGACTAGAAGTTCCAGAGCTTTGACTAGATCATCCACTCCCCAGTCTGCCTCTACAACCGGGGCACAGGGCTGGGTCTCTGGCCTCCCATTCCATGGGTTCTTCTTCGTGAAGTTTCAATCCTGCAAGTGCAGACACTAGGCCCCACAGTGGCCAAGCCATGCTGACCTCCCAGTCCATTGGTTCCATTATGTCAGTATTAAAATGGCAAAAAAATAAATGGGTAAATAACAAAATTACTGTGTCTCAAACAGTAGTAGAAATAGAAGTAGTCAAACAGAAGTAAAGTAGAGTTAGAGTGGTAGAAGCTTCTAATGCTTTCTGATAAAAGGTGGCCATTATAGTCATATATATGTAGATCATAGATGTCAACATTGAACATTGAAAATAAGGGAGATTTCCCGGGTTACTCAGCCAAAATATGGGAGAAATGCTAATGTAATGAGAGCATTAAAATACAGGATATTTTACGGGAAAATACTAAAACGGGAAGAAAGCTAAAATATGTGAGAAATCTGAAGAAGAAAAAAACGTGAGGGTTGACAGCTATGACGTACGTAGAGGCCACATTGTCCGTTGACCTCTGTTAGAAAGAATATGTCAACACAGCAGCCATATTTGTAGGGGCAACATAAATTAATGGAGACTTGATGATGAGCTAAAGGAGTTTTGGGCTATAAAGCTAAATAAATGTTTCTTAGCCTGTCAATACCTACCCAGCTAGCCACCAAACAACGATGCAATGTTCCCTTTTTTGTAATTTCAAACACGATACACTGTATTTACCTACCGTTTTCGTCATGAGAACAGAGCGTTTTCACAAAGAAAGCATTTGTTGCTAGCCTAGAAATCTAGACGCACCCCTAGTGGTATTTTTTTTTTTTTTTTTTTTTTTTGCCTAGCGGGATGGTCTAGCGTCACACCGTTAAGGCCAATCCTGCGTACGGCACCAAGTCAGCCGGTCCAATCAGAACGCTCCATCTGTGTACTGAGTCCTTGAGCCCGCCTTAGCACGGTGACGACAGAGCTACGCAACAGCGAGATAGCAGAACAACCATAGAGAACAACAAAAATGGATGAGGCTAACGAAGCGCGCTCGTTTGAAACGGCTTTGTCATCAACTTTGGATGAGTTAGACTTGCACTGAAGCACTCAAGTAATTTGTTTTAAAGAAGGATGTATTTGCCGTTTTTCCGACCAGCTACGATTGGTCACAAGTGCCGGCCTACGTGCAGAGGCCGTTTGAAAGACAACGATTCATCCCACCCACAGGCTTCAGCTCTGTGAATGGTCCGACTCCAGACTATACATTTAATGTATAGTTTGGCTTTCCAGGCTAAATTGTTGCAGTTTTAGATTGCAAACTTATTCTAACTTGTCAAAGCTTGAAACAGAAGTAACCAACCCAGCTAGCCACCAAACATCGATGCACTGCTTTACCTATCGTTTTTGTAAGTTAACAAACATCGATAGCAATGTCGCCACAGTGTTCCGTACAGTACAGTAGCACTTATTGCAGGATGATTGAGTGATACGATGTCCAATAGACTTCCTGTATAATTTTGTAAATAGAAGGGTCTTGTCGACGAAATAAGCTATCATACAAAAGTGGATCTGTTTTAGTGTCGCTGCACACCATGGTGTCTTTTGCTTCCAACCAAACCTGGTCGGGAACAGGTTATGTGCTTAAGTTATAGCTCAAATCGTGAAAAACTACCGCCCTCTGACCAATCCTACTGACTCTTAACCAATCCATTATCTTGAAAAACTAAGTTATCGCAAGTGTGAGATTCTGTCATATCTTACAGGTGCAGCTTCGCCTCTTCAAACATTTTGAAACTCGAAAGCATTTGTAACTATGTTGCGCGTGCAAATATGTCACTACTGTGGACGTGCATACCATACAATATCTGATGACCATCGATTTTTCATAGTGATCCAAGCGAGATTTCATTGGGTTGAGATTTCTACCTGTGTTTCCGATCACTACTATGATCTACTACGATCTACTATAGCTCGCACCCAATAATGTCCTATCAGTGGTTGAATGGCCTACATCACTATGACAATTGTAACCGCGAGCGCATGCTATGCGAGTGCATAGATATCTATCTATGTCTATAGAGTTCCACAGTCCCGCCCCTCCTCCGAGAGAGGTGCTTGCCCGGAAGTAAATTTGTCATTCATTTCTCCCATTGACTTCTGGAAAAATCCGGATATAAAGAGTTTTAGACCATGCCTTAGGCTAACCAGGTACGATGTGACTCATAAGCATATAACTTATAATTTCGAGTGAAAAAATGAACAGAAAATGTAAAAAAAGCGAAAGGTACAAGACTGTGTACATATCTTAAATTCCGAGTTAGAGAACTCAAATCCCATGATGCAAACGTATACACATTTCCAACATTTGCAGCCTAACGATAGTTTAACATGCCTTTCCGGAAATGTTAATAAAGTGTTGTTAAAACGTTGCCAGCTGCAGCAGCGACATTTCCGGAAAGGTACTGACTCGATTAAATTCATTCTGGACTCTCTATCCGACCACATAAAGACGTGGGGATACTTCAGTTTGGCT
This sequence comes from Sardina pilchardus, assembly GCF_963854185.1. Lineage (NCBI taxonomy): Eukaryota > Metazoa > Chordata > Actinopteri > Clupeiformes > Clupeidae > Sardina > Sardina pilchardus. The sequence continues at coordinate 20,897,470 of NC_085006.1, forward strand.
TTAGGGACCCTCTACTCACTACCACGTAAGTGTAGTGTTGTTTGGAACAGTAGAAGAGGTATAAAAATAGCGTTTTGTAGCGGCGAAAGGACATGCCCGGGTCACTTCCAGGCTAACGAGTTTTGGCTAAAAACTTTCTCAAAATGGTGTCAACTCAACGTATGTACTCCCAATAGTCCGAAAAATTGATCAAAAGTGCATTTCACTCCGGATTATCCCTTTAAGAGCCCTTGTGAGACCAGGACACAGAACACAACATGCGTACTGAATGAAGTGCCATTTCAAGAAGCCCTTGTAAGACCAGAACACAACACAAAACAAAATATATGTAAACTAGAAGAGCAGTCCGAGAGCGCAGACCTCCGCCTCCGTTCTACCTAAACTATTCAGATTGCCACCACGTGGCCATACCATGGCATTACACCACTAAGCGAAACACATAAGCAGCTCCGGAATCGCGAGGGAATTACGGATCACTCTCGTTTCTTCCTTGGGTCATGCCTGACATTCGCTGAAAATTTAATCGGAATTCATCCATTACTTTTTGAGTTATCTTACTAACAAACAGACAGACAGATAGACAGACAAACAAACATACGCCGGTCCCCGATGAAAACATAACCTCCTTGGCGGAGGTAAAAATCAATGAACTATGTACAATATGTACAGTATTTACATTATATACAATATATACAATATTTACATAATTTACAACATTTACACTATCTACATCTCCAACTTTTGTGCAACCTGGAGCGACACACTGTCTGGAGTGGGCCTACCAAGTCAACGCCTAGAACAGCCCATTGCTGTTTCACTTTAATTGGATGCAGCAGTGGTGACAAGGTTCTAATTTTATCAGCCCATTGGCATCTATGACATGAGCTGACCCATTGCTGGGCATCATTCCTCAAGTCATCCCAAAAGTAAGTTGCCACTATCTTCTTCACTGTGGTTTGATAGCCAAAATGACTGCCTGCTGCAGCCTTGTCATGGCACTCCGTAAGGACCTGTTCTCCTTCTGCTGCATTCATAACCACTAGTCGCTGGCGGTCATTTGTCTTGAAATAGAGTCGGCCATCTACGACTTCATAGCTCTTAGCTGCTCTCTTAATGAAGCTTCTAGCTTCATGCTGCCCAGGCCCATTGATATCAGTATGATGTGTGCCTTCCTTCAGTAAGTGGAAGATTTGTTCATACTTCTTAAAGTATGCCATCGTGCGTATCAAAAACCGTGTTAAATGTTACCTTATCTTCACGTTACCTTGCCTTAATGTTACCTTAGTGTTGGTAATGGACTCCTGTACTCAAGCAAATCCTATGGTGAAAGAAAAACATATTATATTTATATTTAGAACTGATTCTAGTCTATAGTCTATCTAGTCCAAAGTTTACAGACTGATTGGTGCTTCGTGTTATGTGTAGACACCTAGAGCAAGCTGCTGACGAGGTTTGCCGCTATTTTGAGCAATGACAGGGGTTTAAAAATGTGAGTTTGATAGCGTGTGCTTGTATGCCCTGTGCTAACCCACTGTTTGCGATTTTGGGCTGTATCTCTTGCCCGTGCTAGCTCTGTACTGCTTGATCAACGAAAAATACTTCTTCCACGGCTTAGTTGATGTATGTTCATCAACTAAGCCATCAACTTTTTTTACACTTTAAGCAGACACCAAGCCAGGCAACATGTGAAAGAAGATGCGAAATGGTAGGCCTCCTTTGGTACAAGAGTATTTGCAGCAGTGGTAGGACTCTAGGTTGTAGAGCATCGCAGTAATGTGTGCGTTTGTGTGTTTATGAACTTGCACACAATAGGATCATGAGTCGGAAGAAGGTCCTGTTGGCGAAGATGCCGTCTCAATTGATACCCATGTAAAAGTCTTACAAATGCAGTATGAACGGACTCAACCAGAGAGTGCCATTGTGGAGGAAAAAATGAGGCATACTTTTCTGGAGAAGAAGCGAGTTGCTACAGGGTGGAATGTCAGCTGTTGAAGCCGCCGACAAGTCTCCCTTCCTGAAAACACCGTTTGGGGTATGTTTGAAATAGTTTGGCCCTTCGTACACGGTGCCCTATTGCAACTCTTTAGTGGTTCTATTTATAAATGTTACATATCTGAAAAGCACAGAAATGAACTGTATGCAGAAACTTCTGAGGGCATTCCCTGTTGCATCAGTTAGCAAAAGATATTCAAGCTGATTGTTAGTATACAGTATATGAATATGTAGTAGTAGTAAAGTTTGCTTTGAATTGTGTTGCCTGTTTAATCTTATTTGTGTGTAATATGTCATTTGATTTTAGCTTCCTTTACCAAGAAATGGGAGGAATCTGCAAAATCACAGATTTAAGCCAACGTTTTCGAGAGTCATTTAGGAGTCTGGTGCCCTCTGTGCTTTAGGCAATTCATTGTAAGTCTTGTCTGGAGAAGGAATACTTAAATGCCAGAGCCGAAGTAGCTTCAGAGGACGCAAATGGCATTTCATCAGTAATGTGAAGAGTGTTTTGTCTGGAATTGTTTGCCTTGAAAATGTCATATTTATTTATTTAATTTATTTTGCAAATTAACTCCGATATCTTCTGTATGAGCTCCTATCTATGCCCAACTCTTGTCATATTTGTTGATTTGTGTGCCATTGTTAATCCATTGTATTTATACCTCTTCTCTTTTAGAAGACCTAGAATTCATAGCTGCCTTGGTGCTCTTACCAATCATCTTCAGAGAAAAAAACTTGACCACTACATTTCACTGAATGATGTAAGTTTTACCTTTCATCTTCATTTCAGAACTTTCAGTTGTTCAGAGTTAATATGGAATTCCAGAGATTCTTATATAGAGTAAATTAATTTAATGAGTTCTTTACTAATTTTAGTGGTATTATCTTCTGTTTATTAAAGCCTACCTTACATTGCCAGACTTTGCAAAGATTTGGAAAAGATTTTTGAAAAACTACAGTCTCAGACCCTCTCACATCTAGAGACAATTCATTGAGTTTTTAGTCACAGGCCAGTCTCAGATTAGGATTTTGCAAAGACTGTGGGTCACTATTTACAAGACTGCTGCTAGATTCCTTCAAATTATTTCCATCGTGCAATAGACTACACGTCATCATTCACAGGAAATCACATGATAGCCTACTCATATCAAAGTATTTTTTTCGCGTTTCTGCAGCATTGTTTGATGTGTGACATCACTAACAGATATAGAGTTGTTCTGTCACGTAGAACAGCCGACTAATAAATTATAAGAAATGAAATAACAAATAATCATAAAGGCTACAGCTGTCGCCTATTTTGCCCCTTCCTGTTTCATGTTCGCGCAAGGTTACTATTGGTTTTTAATGTTCACGTCACTATTTGCATGAGCCACGACTGAAAAGACTTCCGATAATATCAAACATGTTTGATATTGTCGTAACGGCAAAACTAGAAAAAGACTGACTCCGACGGACTTAAAACAGCTAAGATTGGCACCTTACACTAAACGATTTAGATGACGTGAGCGCGCTGCGATTTCAGTACAACTCCCAAGATTTCCGCCCGATTGTGGAAATTTAGTCGCCGACTGTTAAAACAGACCAAAATCGTGCAATGTAAGCCAGCCTTTAGGGAGATCATCTACACCATATCCAACTGTGCAGATGCCTGGTACAAGAATCTGGAGACAGGTCTCCAGCGAGCGTCGGCTCCCTGCAACCATCAAGGTGGATGGAACAGAAGTTTGCAGTGTGGTTGGTGTGGAAGATGGCATTCTGTCTACATTTATTTTGTCTACAACCTACTGTAACCCAGCCATAACAAGAACACACACATTTTTCTGCAAAGGCATGTCCTCAAAGTGACAGACCCTGGTGCCAAACCACTTCCTACAGCTGATGTCAGGGCAATTAATGTTTTGGCTTGAATATGCCACGCCCATTTTCTTATCCAAAGTGGGGAGAGGGAGAGGGGTGCACCATTCAAAGTGTCCGTCCTCGGGAGGATGGGGTGTGACATATATACAATATTTACAGCTCCAGCTCTGTTGCCACCTGGAGCGACACAGTGTCTCGGCACTTGTGACAGTACCATGCACCCTCTGGTACCTCACTGACCTCCAGGCACTCAGTGTGGTACCAGAGGGTGCACATGTCACACTTAACCCACTGGTGAATATCACGGGAGGACCCAGGCGGCGCCATGTCCTTGCACAATGTGCAATACTGCTCTGGGTCCTCCCGTGCAGCACGCAGTGCTGTCTGCCTCTCCTCCCGATGCTGTCTGGCAGCCTGTTGCGCTGCCCGTGCAGCCTGCTGGGCTGCCACTTGCTGCTGCCGGAGCCGTCGCTGCGCCGCCCTCGCTTCCCCTCCTCCTTCCTCCTCTCCTCTTCCTCTCTCTCTGCCAGGGGGGCCGCGCAGGCATCAGCTGTGATGTCCCTCGCTGGCAGAGGCATTCTCCTCCTCCCCCGGGCCGGACGGTCAAACATGGGTGGCACTAGAATGTCCGCCAACCCAGCAGGGATCACACCGGCCGACACCAGGTGATTGGGGAAGCGCCGGCATGTTGGGCACCAGGTGGTGGCTGCAGCAGCATCAGAGGTGATGGTGGCTGCAGCAGCAGGGGTGGTGGTAGCAGCAGCAGGATTACTTGTCATACTTCACTCGCCAGAACAGAAATCTACACGCCATTGACGCTTGCTAATTTTGAGCCCTGCGTACAGGCCTGCTCCACCGCGTATTTAAGCACCGCTGAAAAGTGCCGCTTGCCCAGCACCAGGTCTCCTCTCACCAGCCCCATCTCCAGTGCCAGCCGGGAGAACGCCGCCTTCAGAGAACCGTACACAGCCAAGTCCAGTGGCTGGAGCACATGGGTGGTGTACGCTGGTAGGCACACCACCTCCACCTGGTTGGCCCGACAGAAGTCGACCACCCTCTTCCCAACATGGGCCTCATGCTGGTCCATGAACAGGAGGAGGGGCCGCTCCTGCCGGGCGTACTTAATAAAGTGCCCCAGCCACTTCAGGAACAAGTCACTGTCCATGTAGCCTCTCTCCGACACGCCGTAGAGTGCGTTGGTAGGCCCCTCCAGGCTGTAGGCTGTGCTGGGGAGGCACCCCTGAAAGATGACTAACGGGGGGATGCCAGCAGCGTTCGCGGCGCAGTGGACGGTGACGTGGTCCCTGGTGGTCACCTGCTGCGCATACACGTGCCTCTGTCCCTTGCGACAGAGGACACGTTGCCTGGAGTGGCCCTTGTCTCCAAAGCCCGTCTCGTCACAGTTGTACACCAACTCTGGGGTCCCGCCGAACCCATGCTGCTGGTACAGGGCCTGGCAGATGTGGAACAGCTCGTCCACCCGTGTCACAGTGGCCCCATGGACCCTCCCTATCAAGGGGATCAGGCCTCCGCGAGGCCACGGTGGGGTGGCGAGCCCTGAAGCGAGTCCACCACATCTTGCTCAGGCCCTTCTCCATGTTCACCATGGGCGATGTCCGTCCCGACACCTTACAGATCTCAGTGGCCATTAGCAAGGCCACTGAGCGGGTTATGGGGAACCCGTGGGCTGACATCCAAAAAATTTAGCCCACTAATGCCTCCTCCTCCTCTGGCAAGAGGGCCCGGTTAGGGTGGGGAAAGCCGTGCCCATGCCGCCCACGCCTCCTGTCCTGCAGAGTGGTGTGGGGGATGCTGTGGCGGGCAGCTACCTTGCGGAGGCTCCCGCCCTCCTCCAGCTCCTGCAGGGCCTTTGACATAGCAGCGTCAGAATACCTAGGCATTTTTTTTTTGAAAAAAATAAATAAAAATCATACAGAAAATGTATTAAAACTAAATTATTATTTCATGGCACAGGCCTGTAGAGCGGAACCCGCTCTTGATGGTATCAGGCGTACAGGCGTACTGAAAAATGCCGCTTGCCCAGCACCAGGTCTCCTCTCACCAGCCCCATCTCCCGTGCCAGCCGGGAGAACGGCGCCTTCAGAGAACCGTACACCGCCACGTCCAGTGGCTGGAGCACATGGCGCACACCACCTCCACCTGGTTGGCCCGACAGAAGTCGACCACCCTCTTCCCAACATTGGCCTCATGCTGGTCCATGAACAGGAGGAGGGGCCGCTCCTGCCGGGCGTACTTAATAAAGTGCCCCAGCCACTTCAGGAACAAGTCACTGTCCATGTAGCCTCTCTCCGACACGCCGTAGAGTGCGTTGGTAGGCCCCTCCAGGCTGTAGGCTGTGCTGGGGAGGCACCCCTGAAAGATGATGAACGGGGGGATGCTCTCCCCAGCAGCGTTCGCGCAGCAGTTGACGGTGACGTGGTCCCTGGTGGTCACCTGCTGTGCGTACACGTGCCCTGTCCCTTGCGACAGAGGACACGTTGCCTGGAGTGGCCCTTGTCTCCAAAGCCCGTCTCGTCACAGTTGTACACCAACTGTAGCTCTTTCCACAACAACACAACGGGGGCAGGTTCTTTGATACGGGTGTTTATTTGGACACTGGACACACCGAAGGCTCCACACTCCATTCACGCAGTGAGAACTCGTTGGCCGCTGGTTATAGAAAGAGGTTGAGCTTAACTTAATTCTTCTCTTCTGAGTACAAGTATATCAGGCCTTGTTGCTGGTAGTTCTTGCACAAAGCTAGATTAAGCGCTATAATTTAAGGTTTAAAGCAAAATGAAGGCAAAGCTTAGCGTTATGGTCTGCCTCCACCGTGACAATGGCAATAATGAACTATGCGTTCTTTCGGTAGCCAACATGCAGATGCGCCTCGCGCACAGAGTTTTAATAATAAATAAACAATTCCGAAACCATAGCAGCTTCGAATACAAATAAACATATTTATTTCTTGTTGATAAGGAAATGGAAATTAGAAATTCTATAAGCTTAGATTCTATTGTAGAATTCTTCACATAGATAAATAGAATATCAACTTAAAATTTACACCAACTCTGGGGTCCCGCCGAACTCATGCTGCTGGTACAGGGCCTGGCAGATGTGGAGCAACTCGTCCACCCGTGCCTCTGTGGCCCCATGGAGCCTCTCCCTATCAAGGGCATCAGGCCTCCGCGAGACCACGATCCAGTGGCGTGCCCTGAAGCGAGTCCACCACATCTTGCTCAGGCCCTTCTCCATGTTCACCATGGGTGATGTCCGTCCCGACGCCTTACAGATCTCAGTGGCCTCTGAGCGGGTTATGGGGAACCCGTGGGCTGACATCCAAAAAATGTAGCCCACTAATGCCTCCTCCTCCTCTGATGTATATATCAGGCCTTAGTCTCTCCAGATAATGACTCAAAGTATAAAAATTACATGTTAATTAAAAGGTTGACTAATACCTTTTGACGCTAAATTGAATGGGTTCCTATGGCGGAGACGATTTTCTTTCCCCCATTCCAATATGGCGGAGGACTGTGACGTAGGAACCTGACATCGAGAATCAAGGGGACATTTGACGCCCCCCCCCCCCCCCGTACCCTTTACCCTTTACCCTTTACCCTGTACCCTTAAATACGACTTTTGACACCTCCGTTGTATCACTAAAGACGTGTTTTGACGACGATTAGAACAGGTTCCGGTTTTTCAAATGTAACAGAGGCTGCGATCGGTGGTGGCGACCACAATCCATACTAGACCGACCAATAGGATTCAAGGATACATTTTCAGCGATTTTTTTTGAGGTTTGTTTAAGTAGTGACATTCGTAGCTTTCAGAAAAACTCAACAACAAACACACGAGTTAGCAATGGCAAGACGGCGCCGCCGCACAGACTTAGAAGGAATGAGGAACGGGCATATTTTATGGATAACTTTGGAGAAAGGAACAGTGATTCTGACTCAGAATTGTATGGATTTGAAAGTGATGATGAACTTGATGATTACCCAGTAGAAAACAGTGATAGCGACGGAGTTTCGGAGAGTGAAACTAACGTTACCGAAGATGAGCATGCTGGTGCGTCTTCATGGAGTCGTGTGATATCCGATCAAACTATCAGGGACTTTACTCTCGACTATGGAGCGAAATTGCCCCGAAATCTGAATGTTGCGGAGGCTAGGCCAATTAAGTGACATTTGTGGACATGCAATCATTTTGAACATGTCAATTCTTCCTTTTCTTGTCACAAATCAGAGCATGAGTAAAAAATGATCATCAAACTTTGTGGGCATGCTGTCTTTGCGCTTTTGTAATCATATAAACTATGAACATTTTTGGAAAAGGTCATTTTCATGTATAAACAAAGGATTATATCTGATTTCACAAGGGGGGCTAATAATTTTGGCCTTAACTGTTCATTGCCTTTCCAGTAATGTGGTTCTGACAAATTTGATTAAAATGGCCTCCGCAGGTGGCATACGTGGATTTCAATAACTTCTCTTCACTAATTAACTTACTTTCTTAAGGTCTGTAAAGGACTCAAATCCCTGGCAGCGTCCACTTGGTGCCGGGAACAAAGACAAGGAAGACTTTCTTGTCCACTGCATTGACTGGGTGGCAGGCTGGCAGTTCAGGTCAGTTTCTTAACATAAGCCAATATGATGAGCTAGAAACACAACATTCTTTCATTTATTCATCACATTTCATAATTGTCCATTATTCTCAAGATCTGGGCGTTAACCACCCTGCCAAAATGGTGTGGCCATCACCATCAGGAGCATTCTACTTATTCACAAGAGGTGCACAGAAGCAGGGATGAAATATCTGTGCACATCCAAAATTAACCAAGACTGCATTGAGGTAATGCAGCATTGCACGTGCACCTTCACATATCTTCATCTTATGACAACCAATACTGTGAATTACCAACTAACCTTTTCCTTTAATCTTCTCTAAAAATAATCTGTTCTCCTTGGTGCGGGGAAAAGGGGGCCACAAGTACAACCTCAGCGCTCGGGAATTCACTGCTGCCTTGAGGGGACTCAGCATTGCAAGCATAATGCCAGCCTTATCATCATCATCCTCAAACTGTGAGGTTGATGACAAAAGTCCTCTGCTTACCACATCTGCCACCAATTGTGATCCTGGGTTGACCAACCCAACTTCTTCCCATCAGCCTCCCACAACGGTGACACAACACTTTGAAGAGGAGAAGGAGATCATAGTGTCTGACGTCATGGAAGAAGAGGTACAAAAATATACATAGTAAACATTTGATTTTTATTGATGCCAAAAATGTAGACAAACACAGAAATGTATTAATAGTAATTAATACATGTAATGACATGACTCCCTTTTTGCTGTTAGTTTCAGTACATTTATTTTATTTGTGAAATATTAGGATATATTGGGTAATTGAAAAGGGTGTGCAAACTTTCCCACAGTACTTCCTACCATTTACCATAGCATTTAAGTACCAAAGTACCTTTAGGAAAGTCCATTGACTCGGTGGCCGTCTTGGTGACGATGCGGAATTGAAGCGGGGGTGGCAGGGGGACTGAAACGGAACTCTACATAAAGTACAAAAAAACAACATAATGGTAACTGGTTCACTATGTCCTGATACATAAAGTGATGTGATATGTGTGTAAACAGCCACTAATAATACTTACCATTTCAGACTGTAGGAGACTGCATTCAACAAGAAAGTCTCTTTTACATCGCTGGATGGCTTGTCAGAGTAATACAGGAACAAGACATTATAAAGGATTGTTCTCGGTGTGAGACACTGATTGTGGGCACAGTGCAGCATGACCACACATACGCTGTGCCAGAACATCCTTTCTATGAGTACAAGCGGCACACCACCAACGGCAGGCTCACAAAGCCGTCAGAGGACTTCTAGACCTCTGTGAATGAGCTAGAGGTGGAATTTAGGCAGAAGATTAATGTATTTAGTAAGTTTCTTTTTTCTTTTATTTCTTAATTGTTATGTGTTGATTGTTTCCAAACAGATATTGTATCTGTTTGTATTGTTATATGTCTGCTTTGGCAACACTGCTTTAATGAGTCATGCCAATAAAGCTACCTTTGAATTGAATTGAATTGGTCTTTGGCCACAGCCCAATTTGACCAGCAAGATGAGGGCCACCCTGCAAAAGCCTGGGAGCCTTTCAAGAAGTTCCACCACAATCACCCGGAGCACGCTCACCAGATTGAAGACATTGCCATCAACAAATTTGTAATGTGCAGGGTTGGTTAGAGAGATTATAGGACACAGCCGTATGTTTTCCTACAGAAAACAATAATAAAGTGTAAGTCTGTACACAGCTATGTATGTGTGTATGTATGAGTGAAATCTCTATCAAATATATATATAATTTTACTACTTATTAGTGCATTTACTTTAACTACTCAGTACACAGTAGAGCCATAGAGTACCATAACATAATGTAGAGAGACTGTTGTCTACTACATGATGCAAAGCCCTTCACTAGTGAAACTGATAGTAGACCCATTTGTTTTCCATGTGTGGCATTACGGGATATTTGCCTTAGACTACGCCACCCCAGGAATTGTTAGAGGCCCCAGGGATACCCCAAACACACTAAAGCTGGGCATACACTGTGCAATTTTTTCAATTGCGGCAGTCAGCTGCTGCTCATACTGTACGAGTGAATTCGCAAGGGCAGCTCACGATTCCTGTTCTCACACTACACAATCCGATGTTCGGATACGATCTGACTGCTCACACTGGACGTCCATATCCAACTCATCAGACTCGATCTATCCGGAACTGTATCAGCTGTGCTGCCATGCGGCCCCGTGTTGCCTACTTGCTTTCATTGTTGCCAGGTCACGTGAGGAGAAATAAGCAGCAGGTCTCTGAAAATAAGCCATAATAAAGACACAACCCCAAAAAGTTAACATCCCCTCCCCGAACCCCTGTTACATTTCTGGGCTGGTCATAGAGGAGTAGAGTCGACGCAGCTGCATAGGTTCAAAATGCCCTCTGTGTAGGCGCTGCATGCAACCAGCAACTTCACATAAAATCAAGCCCAATTCAAATAAGCAGACTATGGCAACACCGTTTGTTTCGTTGTCCGTATCTGTGTTCGCGCATGTGTAGTGTGACAGGTTGAGGTAAATCGGCTCGTAACACTGCTTCAACAGTGCGATAGACTCACGAGGGGCGACCAGGATTTCAAACAGGTTTGATACTCTCCCGATCGATCGTGAGGTGGTAATCGCTTCTCGTTACCCCATGTATACTACACGATAAGAGACGCACGACTGAGCCAAAATTCGGCCGCTCCCCAAAATAGTCTCACGACTGAAAAATCGTGGCAAAATGGGCCTTAAATCGCAGTGTATGCCCAGCTTAATAGGTCACACAAGTTAGTTTGACTGAATGTGGAGAGACGTGGTTTACAAAAAATATATATTAAAGGTATACTATGCAGGATTGGCGATTTCATCGCCAGTTTCGCTTTCACTTTTCGCTTTCGCTCAGAAATACATACAATACAGTAAATGAAAATAACAAAGGATAAACACAGACTGAAGACAAGAGTTAAATGGTGTCACGTCCTCGGCCTCCATTGTACCGTTCACACCTTCAGAACAGCGGGGCCAAACGGGGAGAGACTGGAGCTGTCCAAATCAGACTCATCGACGGTCCCACCAAACCAGCGTTGCCCCAGCACAGGGAGAACAGACAGGAACACAGGACAACATGAAACAAAACCCAGAAACAGAACAGCCTCGTAGGTTGGCTGCCATCCGATGTTCAGGCCATCTCACATAGAATGTAGACAACCAGTCAGCGGTAAAGGGGGATTCACATACGTCACTACTCGCCCATCGCTCCTCGCCGAAATTCTACTCGCTGGCAGAAAAAAATACCTGCTGCCGGCATCGGTACAGTCTATGCTGCAAACATGTCCGTTAACTGTCAATCATCTCCATTCAACATTCTGGTTTGGTACTCGCTTCACTCGCATCGCTGAAAGTTAAAATTATTTTATCTCCGTACCCGCCCACATTGCATCGTTAGTCCTGGCCACATTCCGCTAGAACACATTCACATTCCATTGACAGTTCTCGCTCAGAGATGGGCGAGTAGCGACGTATGTGAATGCGGCTTAACTCTATAGCAGTTTGTGGTCAGCAGTCCTTTACGGAGCTACAGGGATCCAGTGCACAGGCGAGTGAATCCAAAGCATGGCCACTGCTTCTAACGTAACTTTGCTCATTTGTTGCAGTGGCAAACAAATGGCCAAGCTGGCTTGAAACTCAGGGAAGAGACTGGGATGGCAGCCAACCAGTGTCCAGGGACTTAGGCTGACTGCCAGCCAAAATCCGATTTTAAGTCCATTCAGATTTGAATCGGATGTCACTTTTGAAGTCTGAACAGTGACAGGTCACATGAAATCCGATTTTTGCGAAACAGTTGCAAATCACATCCAGGAGATAGTTTCATATCGCATTCGTATCGGTTATGGACAGATGCGTCTCAGTCTGGACAGCTCCTAACAATCGTATTTGACGCGCGTGACCACTCACCATTTCGAGTTGTGGAGCAATGTTACGGCTATGTCTTTTGACCATGTTATATTAAAATTTGACTTAACAATACTCAATGCTAAATAGTGCATTATACAGTCTCTGCTCTGTTTCTATGGAAGTTGCAAGAATCCAAGTTGTTCTATTAAATGACGTTAAATAATTAAATAGCCTTCCAACAGTTTGAAGCGGAACTTGCCACCGATTAGTTTCGGTTTCTGTCCCGCAAATGCTCACACGCATGCATGCATTTAATGAACACTCACCAAGTTGTATTGTTCTATGTTTAATCACATCAAATTAGCAAGTATTTAATCCTGATGGCAGAAACGTTTGTTTTCATTGATACAGCAACCTGTCAGATCTGTTACTAATGTGACTCAGTCTGAACAGAGCCATATCCGGTTGGACACTTGTTAAAGACAGTGTGAACAGTCAGCCCTGAAAATCGGATATGAGAAGGAATTAGATTTGAATCAGATTCGTCTGCAGTCTGAACGCGGCCTTATAGAGTACCAGCAGCCAGTCCTGGTGCTAGCAATCAAGGCAACGAGGGGGAGGGGCAAGAGGAATGAGTCAATTAGCATAAACAATTATACCAATTAGTTCACCCTGCTACATATGCTTGCCCCATTTGACTAATCAATGAATTAATATGTAAATAGCAGTTACTTTATTAGTACTGTGTTGTTCTCATGTGGACCTCTATGGCTACTCAAAGGCTTAGTTCACACTGGCAGTTGAAATCGGATGTCTTGCATATCCGATCAGAACCTGATCTTTCTGACTGACTGTTTCATTGCATATTGCAAGTGATCACATCCGATCACAGCGTGCAATGCTCAGATCCGATATAAATTACACACACCTGGATTCATTAGGTAGAGTTGTACACAACCAAGTCATCATGGATGAAAGTGGATTTATTTTTGATATTTTCCAACTTGTTATGCGTAGCCGCGGCGCAAATACCTTGTCACCCTTAACGTAGCAGTTTTCCATGTTTCACCATAAAATGATGACTTGATTCTAACGTTGGTTTTTGTTTTGCTGGTAGCCCGGCATATGACTATGAAAAAGTTGCATAGGGTCTCTTTAACTCATTGGCTGCCAGCCATTTTCAGTGCAGAGCGCTCCATATTGGCAGACGTTTTACAGCATTTTGACTGTTTTTTCAAGATCCACCGTAGGGTGAGCTTTATGACTGTAAACACCGAAGGTACCAAGTGAAAGAGTAGACTATCTTCTTTCACCAGGAAAAAACGGTTTGTTTCTATCGTTTTCCGTTTTTTAGTAATCGTCAGTAGAACATGGGTTAGTTTTGCTAAAAACACCTGCTTTTGACCAAAAAATTGAGAAAACGATCTTTTTGTGAAAATCAACTTTTGAACGTTAGCGTTTCAGTAGTATGTCAACCACGATTGCACTGTTATCTTGTCAGTCTTGTCAAGGTCGCTAGGGACTCTGATGGTACCTATAGACTCTGAACAGGACGGTAGACTTAGCAAGCTAGCACTAGCAAAGTTGTTGTTAGTCTATAGAGCAATATCCAATGTAAATGGATCATATCATTCACGTGTTTTCCATCCTTGATGTTAGAAGTAACCATATTTATTCCCTGCACCGCGTGCAAACTAGATCCACTGTGGTCAATCTTCAGTGTGTTTACTTGTTGTACGTATGTGTCTAAATTGACGTTTAAAGATGTCAATGGCAGTGAATGAGTTAACCATAAAACACATACAGTAGTGAGTATTACAAATGATGTACATTACTTACATGATGGACCGACCGATCTGTCTCTCAGAGGAGCTGATGCTTCGTTGTGTACGTCTGCCCAGATGTTACCTGTTACCATCCGACTGTCAGAGGCAGAAGGTGGCGATTGCCGTAAAGTGGTTCGCTTTTGTGTCACGTGACATGAAAACTTTGAAAGGCTTTTTAGGAATAACAACAAATATTTAAAATTGTATTGGTCAACTAATTGTCAAGTCAAGTTATCCTGCATCGCATGCATTAATGCAATTTTAGGAGAAAAAATTATAAAGAGAAATGTGGTATTGGGGGGTTCAGCTCCATTGCCACCCATTCATTCACCACTTGCTCGTGATCGCCCTCTAGTTGCAGTACCATGCAAAGTATTTAGCGAGTGGCCCTTCTACCCCTATTAGACATTCTCTGGGCACATGGGGTGCCTCTCATGCAGCGTTTATACGTCCTCCCTCGCTCCTCGGGCCTCGATCCTCACTGATCTACATAAAGAAAGATAGAAGAAGGCTAGACTACCCCATTGTTGCCGCCCCATCATTCTTTATGTAGATCAGTGAGGATCGAGGCCGGAGGAGCGAGGGAGGACGTATAAACACTGCACGAGAGGCACCTATGGAGTAAAAAACTAAGACGACATGCAATGCCACAAGTGTCCAGCAGGTCAAAGTCCATAAGCAAGGGAGCTGAATACTTCCTTTCTACCCAGATTGGTCTTTTTTGGTACCTCAAATGCCTCACTGCTGGTGATTCGTATTTTTCTATGGTCCAGCCACAGCTGAATGTCCTGGCCCTTGGTCTCTGATTCTAATCTCTGTCTGTCCTGTTCCCGACATTTTATATCATTTTGAAATGTTGTGTTGGAAAATGTGCATTTTTCTGCACACTTTGTGTGCTCTTTTGGTGGACCTATTCCAGTGTGTGCAGTCTGTGGTTGAGCAGTCAAATCATGATACAAAATAGTTCCAGGAACCATAGATAACCCAACCATGTCTGGTGCTGAAAAATGCATTTTACATTTTACAAATTACATTTTCATCTGTTACAAATGCAGTAGAAATTACACTTTTTCTGGGACCAGTGTGTGTTTGCATATTTCCCACTATCTCTGGCACTACATTGTCACAAGTAGACCGGTTCCAGGCACATGCTGTGTCTGTACAGGCCAAGCCTGTGAATCCTCTTGCTGTAGCATCTTTAATTTTGTACAGTATCCCTGCTGTATGGCTACAACACTTCTCTCGGCCGGCCACGCAATCACACACTTCATCAAGAACTGTGCCGTCTTCTCTCTGTATGGTTACTGACACATTATGGTACGAGTTCACTGCCTGTGAAAACCTCACTACACTTTTTAATATGATGAGCTCATCTGCGATGGCATGCAGTATTTGGCCAATCCATCCGGATCTCATGTAATTCTGACCTTCAATCAATGCCCTGTAGTTAAGGTTCTGAAGCTCATCGTATGTACAATGTATAAACAGCGTGTACAGATATGTGCAATGCTACACTATATTGCCAAAGGTATGGGGTCATCTGCCATTACATCAGCTACAACCTATTTTTATTCTCATTCTCTTCACTAGGCTGGGTGAACCCTGCCAGAACTTCCGGGGAATTTGAATTTCGCCCGGCAGCTCAGGCTGGATACCAGCAGATCTATCTTCTCTGTTTCACTGCCAGAATCTTTGGCTCCAATCAGAAACGGCCATACTCTAGTCCTGGCACGCTATTGGCTGGTGACGTGACGATAGCGAAACTTAAGCAGCAACGAGCATGGTATAAAATAACTTCATTTCTCTGTAAGCCATTGCAAGCACAACTAGAAATGCAATTCCAAGGAATTACCAGTGCATGAAATGCAAAAATAGATAGATAATGTAGATATGGTTACTAAGGTGTAGCTAGGGTAAACATGGTGGTTGCATAGTTTACAGAGAGTTGATAGTGTGAAGGTAGACAGTTTAAAGCTGAAACATTCCCAGCTCTAACTTAACTAATGATTACTATTCATGTTAAAATGTTAACTATGGTAACAATGATAACCAGGTTGATTGGTTAACTTGCTACTGATGTCATGCAGTAATGGTAAAAATGTTAACTATGCTAACTATGCTCACAGTGCTAACCAGGTTGATTAGCTAACTTAGCTAATGATTTCTAGCAGTTATGCTAAAAATGCTAACTATGGTAGCAATGCTAACTTAAACTAACAATGCTAACCTGGTTGATTAGCTAACTTAACTGATGATTTCTAGAAATAATGCTAACAATGCTAACTATGCTAAAATTGCTAACAATGCTAACCAGGTTGATTAGCTAACTTAGTTGATGGGTTTTTTGCAGTTATGCTAAAAATGCTAACCATGCTAACTAGGTAACTTGCTAGTGAGGACTTTTATTTTGAAACATTTGTTGCTAGGGTATCTATTACCGGTCCCAGACTGGCTTGCCTGAGGACTGATAAGAGTGATAGAATTAGAGACAACCGAACACAAGTTTATGTGTAGATGTTCTGACGAATGCTTTATTTCTGTGATTTAAATCATTTTCTCTTTCACAGTTACACTTAAGTATTCTTCCTCTGACATTTAAATCATTTTCTCTTTCACAGTTACACTTAAGTATTCTTCCTCAATGAACAACCCATTCAGTAATACAAATCTAAAATCATAAAACTAGAACAAAGCAACTTCTTCCACAGGTTTACATTTGCATGTTCAATCTGTACAAAAATAATAAACTGCATTCTCATTACATGTGTCCCATGTCTATTCCTTCAATTGCTTTGCTATCTTAACATGCCCATATCAAATATAGTACCACATCTCATTACCATTATCAAGTGGTAATACTGTAATTACAACTCACATAACTGAATAGTACATACCTAATGAACAGTACTACCAACATTCAACTAGAAATGTATAATGCATTCAAATTTAGGTTTATAACCTTCACAGTACACTTTTACCACTACTAGGTGATCATAATCCATTTCGGTGGATCACACATAGCACACGTGTAGAATACTGGAGCTGCCATCTTAGAACTATGACGTGCCATCAACCTCGTTCAGATACGAACGGTAAATGTCCTGTTACACTTAACATTCTAATTACATTTACCTTAAACACACATTGAATAACACACTTATCTTATGCTCTTACATATTACTGTAGTGACTTCAGAATTTCTCTCTTCTACTCATTAATATCAATGGTTTAGTTCTCTTCCCTGTACAAATACATTAGCTGTTATTCGCGGTAACTAGCATTCAGGAATCTACCAAATATAAACACTGTAGAAACGTTTCACTTCACTACAACCATCTCTGCACGTCATTGAAACTTTATAGTTCACTTTAACTTTATAGTTCATGTAATATTTTCATGTTTACCAACCTGATAAGAGTGATAGAATTAGAGACAACCGAACACAAGTTTATGTGTAGATGTTCTGACGAATGCTTTATTTCTGTGTCAGAACCGGGCTTCCCTATCACTAACTGGCATAGCGCCATCTACAGGTGTGGTAGTAAACAAATCAAATCTCATTGAAATGGACTTTACCTTATAGACTACTAACAATACATAACTAAGAGTAAGATAATAATATCTTTGTATTTGTAGGGGTGTCTGTTTCTCTTCTCTAAATATGATATGTAAATGTTTTTACTTTATTTCAATCACATTAATTTCCAGTCCACTACACTTTCCCCTATTTTCTTTAGATGTCTCCAGACATCTGACCAAAACATCAGTCCTTTACAGTCTCCTAATTTGTCCATATAGGAAGAGCTTGCCAGTATGGAAATTGATTAATAACAGGGTACATTACTAAATTTCCTGGCATTAGGTATGCTTGAACTGGATTGATTTGGCTTTGACTGAATGACGGTTCACCTAAGGTGTCATAAGTCAGTATTTCTTTTGGTTTTGTTGTCCTGCTAGATCGTCTCAGTGTTTGTTGCTCTTCCTCTTGATCACTGTGATCACTTTCAGGTACCTGCCCAACAGGTGACAATTCTCCTGCCTGAAGCGGTCCTTCAACTGTGCCTGGAGCCTGTTCCCCATCTCCTCGCATGTCTTCTGCCAAACCAGGATCAGCTTCCTGAGGTTCAACATCATTGGACTCATCTGGTTCCAGAGCTGAATCTGGGTGGAACTCGTCAGCTGTCTCACTTAATGGAACGGCTCCTTCTACTGGTGGTGTTCTTGATCTGAGGGTACTCTGGTTCGGTGGGGTTTGTATCACAGGATAGTACCATCCCTCTTCTTCAGAGCTCTCAGCTATCTCCTCCTCATCTTCAACAGTGGTTGTTCTTTTCTTTTTCTTTCCACGTCTATCCGGTGTTCTTTCCACAGATGCTTCAGGAATGTTCTGCTCCACCGGCAAATCATTTACAAGTAGTAGAAGATTCCTGTGTAGCACTCGCACTGACTTGTCACCAGTTTCAGATCGAACTTTGTATACTGGTCCATCTCCCACTCTTTCTAGGACATGGTGTACTCTGCTTTCCCAGTAGGAGCGTAGCTTTCCTGGACCCCCTCGTTCTGAAAGGTTCCTCACAAGAACACGGTCTCCTGGTTGTAGAGTTGTTCCTTTCACTTTCTTGTCGTAATATTGCTTCCCTTTGGCCGATGACTCTTTGCTATTCTCTGCAGCGATCTGGTATGCTTCCTGCATCTTCTGGGCCCACTTTTGAGCAAAGGCTTGTGGTGTGGTTGTATCATTTTCGGGCTTCAGATTGAAAATGAGGTCAATTGGCAACCGTGGTGGTCTGCCATACAACAAGAAGAAAGGGGAGTACCCCGTCGACTCATGCCTCGTACAATTATAAGCATGCACTATTTGTGGCAAATATTCCTTCCAATTAGCTTTCTTTTCTTCCTCTAGAGTGCGAAGCATTTGCAACAAGGTACGATTCAGTCTTTCAACCGGGTTCCCCTGGGGATGGTATGGAGTTGTACGTGAATGGGCAATACCAGCAAGTTGCTGGAGACGCTGAAACAGGCCATTTTCAAACTCACGTCCCTGATCGTGATGTAATTTCTCAGGATATCCAAAGCGTGGAATGAAGTCTTGAAATATTTTTTCAGCAGCTGTTTTCCCTGACTTGTTACGTGTAGGGTAGGCTTGTGCAAAGCGTGTAAAGTGATCTACCAATACTAGGATGTATTCGTAGCCTCCCTTGCTATGCTCCAAGTGTAGGTAATCAACTGACAAAAGTTCAAATGGTGAACTGGTGTTGATCGAACCCATTGGTGCTCTTTGAGGGATGGTGGGGCGTTTCTGCTTGATACAGACACATTTTTTTGTTACATAGTCTTCAATTTCTTGTTGCATGAAGGGCCAGTAAAATCTCTCCCTTGCTAAGTGAATTACTTTATCTGACCCCACATGGCCCATATCATTGTGCAAGTTTTTCAGTACCAACATCCTCAGTTTGTGTGGTAGAACTAACTGTTTGCGAGTCCCAGAATATCTGTTAAGAACTCCTCCCTCCAGCCTGAGTTTGTTCCATTCATATACAAGTCTCCTTGCTTCTCCACTCATATTCTTTTTGTCCTTTTCGTTTGGAATCCAATTATTTTCTTTAAGTCTCATCACTTCTCTTATTGCTGGATCGTCATATTGTGCAGTTTGGATGTCTGTCTGAGTCAGGGCTTGGAAGGCATGGCCATGCTGGATCTCACCTTCCATGTTGTCAGCCGACCTGAGCCTAAGAGACGCTACCCACGCCACATCACCATCCCTGGCTGCTTTGTTTCCTTGCCACACAGCGGCCACAAGATCAGGTGTCAACGTTTCTGTGTAATCATGCATGTCTGTTAGATCCATCGGAATCCTGGAGAGTGTATCGGCGTCTGCATTCTGCTTGCCAGGTCTGTACTTAATGTCGAAATTAAAATCAGCTAGCTCGCCTACCCAACGATGCCCCACAGCATTAAGTCTGGCTGTACTCTGAACATAAGTCAGAGGATTATTATCCGTATATACTGTAAAGGTCGGGGCATAGTACAGATAATCCCTGAACTTATCGCAAATTGCCCACTTGAGGGCTAAGAATTCAAGTTTTCCAGAGTGCAAATGGTAATTACGTTCTGCTGGGGTCAACGTTCTGGATCCATATCCAATTACTCTAAGTTTGCCTTGCTGATGTTGGTAAAGTACAGCGCCTAGTCCTTTGTTGGATGCATCGGTGTGGAGCACGTATGGTAAGTCGAAATCAGGATATGCTAACACCGGGGGATGGGTGAGCATGTCAATAAATCTCTCCACAACTGCTTGGTGTTCTGAGGTCCATTTGATGGGTGTCCTGGACGACAGCTGCCCTTTGCCTTCATTTTTCTTTGTTTGTCCTCTTTTGCAGGCCTTTGAGGTTGCTAACTTCCCATGATCATCATCAGGACCCTGCAAGAGTTTGTATAGTGGCTGAGCAAGCCTTGAGAAATCTTGGATAAATGATCTGTAATAGCTCAGAAATCCCAGTAGCGTTCTCAGTTCACCCACAGTCTTTGGATTTTTTTCTTTAAGTTTCAGTACTGCTTCCAAGTCTTTTGGATCCATTTGTATGCCTTCTCCTGATACAAGTCGACCAATGTATCGTATCTGACGCTTAAAGATCTCGCATTTAGAGGGCCGGAGTTTGATGCCATGTTCCCGCATTCGGCGGAGCACCTTTCGTAGGTCCTCTACATGGTCACTGAAGGTTTTGGAGTAGCACAGGACATCGTCAAGATAAGGAGAACAGCATTCATCGCGAAGGCCCTCCAACACCATTTCCATGCATCTCTGAAAGGAGGCTGGAGCATTGGTCAGGCCAAATGGGACTCTGACCCACTCATACAGTCCCCAGGGGGTGCTGAAAGCTGTTGCAGGTCGCGATCGTTCTTCTATGAAACCTTGATGATATGCACTACCCTGATCGAGGATGGAAAACCACGTGTATCCGCCCAGGTTGTCAAGTAAGTCTTGTATCCGTGGCAACGGGTGCCGATCAGGAACAGTCTTTCGATTCAACTGACGATAGTCGACACAGAGTCTTAAACTGCTGTCTTTCTTTCTGACGCAAACCACTGGTGAAGAGTATGAAGATGTTGATTTCTTAATCCAACCTCGATCAAGGAGATTTCTGACATACTCTTTAACCTCTCTATAGAGCGGCTTGGGAATTGAGGTGTACGTTTTCTGAACAGGTGTCTCGTCTTTGAGGTTGATTTTAAGCTGCAGACTCGGTATACAACCTATATCCCCGTCTTCTCTAGCAAAAACATCTGATTCCTCGTACAACATGGCTTTGACTATTTGCTGCTCATCCTCGGTCAGGTGACCTAAGTCAACGGGGGGATACCATTTCTCTTTAGTGCTATGAAGTGTGTGATGTTCACTTCCCTGACCTGACCGATTCGCACCTATTTTAGGATTACCAGCTGCAGCAGCAGGGCTGACCTCAGTTATCTGCATGACGGCACCTAATACAGTCCTCTGGGGAAGATACACATCGTGTTGTGTGTTGTTCTGTACCGGAATCTTCACGCTCTTTGTGGCACCACTAGGAACATCAATAACTGCCGGAAAGAGTTCTAAACCCTCAGGATAAGATTCTTCCACAACAGGCTCAAACAACATTGTTCCCCCTTTTGGCCACGCTCTGATCCGGCACTTCACCTCACACAGTTCACCCTTATTTATCACCAGTCCCCGTTTTCCTACTTTGACCTCGTATCCGTCCAATGTATCCTCTGGTGTCGTAATCTGAACAACAGATACCACATTACTGATCCTGACTTGGTTCACATTTGTGGCTTCACTGAGTAAAGCGGTTAAATTAAAAGTACCAGTAGGCTGCTCACCATTCTCCCTAATCAGCTCCTCAATGACGTTAAATCCAAGCAAAGGATTGTTAACACAACTCTGGCTGACTAGGAAAGGCACGTTTATGGCAATACTTCCATGCTGGTTGCTTTTAAGTGTGAGACATGTTTCAATCCACCCATCAAAGGGAATGACTGTTCCGTTAGCTGCAGTGATGTGAAGTTCATTGCCACCGAGTAAACTTGCAATGGATTGAATTTTCATGTCCGGCAGCTCTCTTTCAACCCAAGTCTTTTCTATTATGCTAACTTGAGCCCCAGTGTCTAGCAACATTTCTGTGTGGACGTCATTAATAAAACAAGAAATCATACATCGTCTGCCAATAAGCTGAGCCACTCGTTTCTTAGAGGCATAATTACATTGTTGAGCTTGGGTGGCAAGTTCTTGACTCTTTACAGTGTTCACTTGGAACTGGGACGTCTTGCTGACTCTGGCCACTAGGTGTCCCTCGCCAGTGGCCTCCGTCCGTTTCCCGCCCAAGAACCCTTCTTTAAGCACCCAACTGCTCTATGCCCTTCTTGGCCACATATGAAACAGTGTGAGCATTTCTCGTTACCTTGATTGAGACATTGCTGACATTTCCCTTTGCCATCAGCCTTGGGAGTTTTCTGATTTGACTGTGAAGAACCAGTCTGGCTCTGAGCCATAGGTCGGTCAGTGCTCATCATTTTGTCCATGTTCTTAGTCAAAGCCGAAACCTGAGCAGTCAATTCCATGATTGCAATGCGGTTTGCTTGGAGTTCGCTATCTACATTTTTCTGCAAGGACTTGGCATCTGTCTGACTAATGTCCTCTAATTGAGATACACTAGCAGTCGAAGGTTTTGTTTTAGAGGCAGAAGCAAGCCGTTTCTGTCTTTCAGCGTCTTCACTAGCTGCTTTAGTTATCTGTTCTAGAATGACGTCGTCTGTGGCAGTCATGTCAGTCAGGTAAGATTTAATGTCTCTCCTAACATTACTGGATTTTTCATTCAATCCCTGATATAACGAGTGGAGAAATACACCCTGCACTAGCTTTTTGTCGTAAGTGAAGTCTGCACCACTCTGCTGAGATGCAAAGAGAACTCTCTGTTTAAGACCCATAATTCGATACATAAACTGCTGAGGAGTTTCTTTGTCTTCTTGGCGGGCATTGCTTAACTCTTGAAAAAGCTCAGTGCTAGCTTTATCTCTAAGATGGGATCTCAAGAAACGTTTTAGTTCAGCTACAGTCAGATCCTCTTTGTTTGTTAACATGTCTTTGAAAGAACCTGGTTTTGTCAATTTCAGCACTGTGCGAATTATTTCTGATTCTGGAAACTTTTCTTTTAGGCCATCATCAATCTGCTTGCATATGTTATTGTAACTCATATCTGAACCTGAGTCTGAGATAAACCCGCCATGCAACTTGAACTCTCTGCGAGGCAATAATGCACAAAGTTTTACTAACTCTGGTACCTTTTCTGGATCATTGCTATTAGAGCCCTTGTCTGGTGTGTTACCTTTATCAGCACTCAGTTCATCAATCTTGTCACTCAATGCAAGTAGTTGAGACATTCCTTCATCCTCAAGGCGCAGCAACTCTTCACAGTTCATGTAGCCGACGATGTGATCATAAAGTTCAAGTTCGTTGGAGCCTGTAGACGCCGGAACTGCCACTTCCCTATCATCCTCCAGTGACACTGCCAGCCTGTAGAGTTGTCCTTCATTCAGCTTAAGAAGCTGCTTCTGGATGTCCCACTGCAGAACACGGCGTGGTCTAGTAGAGGTCATCTTCAACAGGTACCAGTAGCATCCACTCTCACAGCACGGCAATGAAGTTCCGGTGCCAGGTCCACTTGGTTCTTGGATCAGCAGCCTTCAACCAGCAGGTGGCGCCGATCCCGGACGAGCCCCCAAAATATTACCGGTCCCAGACTGGCTTGCCTGAGGACTGATAAGAGTGATAGAATTAGAGACAACCGAACACAAGTTTATGTGTAGATGTTCTGACGAATGCTTTATTTCTGTGTCAGAACCGGGCTTCCCTATCACTAACTGGCATAGCGCCATCTACAGGTGTGGTAGTAAACAAATCAAATCTCATTGAAATGGACTTTACCTTATAGACTACTAACAATACATAACTAAGAGTAAGATAATAATATCTTTGTATTTGTAGGGGTGTCTGTTTCTCTTCTCTAAATATGATATGTAAATGTTTTTACTTTATTTCAATCACATTAATTTCCAGTCCACTACATATCCATGGTGGCCACTATCAGGAAACAAGAAGTTACTGCAGTATAATCATGTTGGTTGCTATGGAAACGGTCATAAACGCTTAATTTTAATGGTTGCTATGTTGGTTGCTAGGTACATGGAGTTTTCGTGTAGTTGACTGGAAGCATAGTTGATAACTGACAGTTGGAATGGTTGAACAGTTAAATAGTTGAGTAGTTACAATGGTTAAATGATTTAATAGTGTATTATTGCAGTGAGGACCTTTATTTTGAAACAGTTGTTGACAGAGGAAGTAGTGAAACAGGATCTGTAGTCTTAATGAGATTGTATGCTTAAAGCCTGAGACAGAAGGTGCCTCTCATATAGCGTTTACGCGTCCTCTCTCGCTCCTCGATCCTCACTGATCTACATAAAGAATGATGGAGCGGCAACAATGGGATAGTCTAGCCCTTCTTCTATCTTTCTTTATGTAGATCATTGAGGATCGAGGAGCGAGGGAGGACATATAAACGCTGCTTGAGAGGCACCCACAGTAAATACTTTAGAAGTTGTATGTAGATAGTCTAATTAATGTTGATAGACAGAATGTTTCATGGATGTTGATAGGCAGATTGTTTAATAGATATTGATTGACAGTTTAATGGGTGGATGAGTGAATGGTCTGAAGAAGATGAATGGATAGAAGGTTGGATGGAATGTGCCTTATATTCTTGTTAAGAGAGACACTGATACAGCTCTCTGAGAGTAGTTGATACAGGTGTAATCAATTTAACTGGCTAGTCTTAAGAGAACCAGAGTGTGCTTAAAGCCTGAGACAGAGTAAATCATTTAAAAGTTGAATGTAGATAGTCTAATTAATGTTGATAGACAGAGAGTTTAATGGATGTTGATAGGCAGATTGTTTAATAGATGTTGATAGACAGTTTAATGGGTGGATGAGTGAATGGTCTGAAGAAGATGAATGTATAGAAAGTTGGATTGAATGTGCCTTATATTCTTGTAGAGTGGAGAGACACAGCTCTCTACTGAGAGTAGTGGATACAGATACAGGTGTAATCAATTTAACTGGCTAGTCTTAAGAGAGCCAGAGTGTAAGCCTGAGACAGAGTAGATTGTTTAAAAGTTGAATGTAGATCGTCTAATTGATGTTGATAGGCAGACTGTTTAGAATGGGTGGATGAGTGAATGGTTTGAAGAAGATGAATGGATAGAAAGTTGGATGGAATTAGGAAGACTTATGTTGATACAGTTGATACAGGGGAACAGAAAATGTAGTCTCAAGAGCCTGAGAGAAAGAGAGAGCTGCTGCACCTGGACTGGCCACCTGGCGTAAGATTCTAATTGCTGCCGTGATGTCATAATGAGCAATGTTAAGTCTATGGGGGAAATTGTAATAGTTTTTAACTAATAGTTTAAAAAGTATAAAAGTTACAAAGTTGAAAAATACATTGCCCACATCGCGTAAGTAAGACCTACGGGACAAAAGTTGAATGGAGTTTCTACGTTAAGCGGTTGAAGCTGAATTGCGTGCGTTAGAAGAAGAACTAGAAATGCAATTCCAAGGAATTACCAGTGCATGAAATGCAAAAATAGATAGATAATGTAGATATGGTTACTAAGGTGTAGCTAGGGTAAACATGGTGGCTGCATAGTCTACAGAGAGTTGATAGTGTGAAGGTAGACAGTTTAAAGCTGAAACATTCCCAGCTCTAACTTAACTAATGATTACTATTCATGTTAAAATGTTAACAATGGTAACAATGATAACCAGGTTGATTGGTTAACTTAGCTTGATTTCATGCAGTAATGGTAAAAATGTTAACTATGCTCACAGTGCTAACCAGGTTGATTAGCTAACTTAGCTAATGATTTCTAGCAGTTATGCTAAAAATGCTAACTATGGTAGCAATGCTAACTTAAACTAACAGTGCTAACCAGGTTGATTAGCAAACTTAACTGATGATTTCTAGAAATAATGCTAACTATGCTAAAATTGCTAACAATGCTAACCAGGTTGATTAGCTAACTTAGTTGATGTTTTTTTTGCAGTTATGTTAAAAATGCTAATAATGCTAACTATGCTAACCATGCTAACTAGGTAACTTGCTAGTGAGGACTTTTATTTTGAAACATTTGTTGCTAGGGTATCCATGGTGGCCACTATCAGGAAACAAGAAGTTACTGCAGTATAATCATGTTGGTTGCTATGGAAACGGTCATAAACGCTTAATTTTAATGGTTGCTATGTTGGTTATTAGGTACATGGAGTTTTCGTGTAGTTGACTGGAAGCATAGTTGATAACTGACAGTTGGAATGGTTGAACAGTTAAATAGTTGAGTAGTTACAATGGTTAAATGATTTAATAGTGTATTATTGCAGTGAGGACCTTTATTTTGAAACAGTTGTTGACAGAGGAAGTAGTGAAACAGGATCTGTAGTCTTAATGAGATTGTATGCTTAAAGCCTGAGACAGAAGGTGCCTCCAGAGAATGTCTAATAAGGGGAGAAGGACCACTAGCGAAATACTTCCGCATGGTACTGCAACTAGAGGGCGATCGCGAGCAAGTGATGAATGAATGGGTGGCAATGGAGCTGAACCCCCCAGTACCACATTTGTCTTTATATAATTTGTTCTCCTGAAATTGCATTAATGCATGCGATGCAGGATAACTTGACTTGACAATTAGCTGACCAATGCAATTTTCTATATGTGTTGTTATTCCTAAAAACCCTTTCAAAGTGTTCATGTCACGTGACACAAGCGAACCACTTTACGGCCATAGACCTAAAAGAAGGTTCAGCTTCACGACGGTCGTAATCGGTCGCGATTATCGCGAGCATCCATGAGCTAAATGCTAGCATGTTACAGGGAAAACGGCCCATCCTATGAAAAGCAGAAAGGACATGAGTGACTTTTTATTTCATTTCCAGTGGAAAACCTATACTCAGGTAGCTACTACGACAATGTACATCAAGAAATGGAGTTGTCAACTGTGAAAAAAACGATTTCTAGCCGCTTAGCCCCATAGACCACAATTCATTTATCACTTGCTCGGCAACGCCCCTAGCGGAATTTCAACAGATTGCAGGAACAATCCGGTACAATGGAGTTAATAGGAAGTGGACCGGCTCTCCCTAAAGGGGCTCTGGTGCCTCTCATATAGCGTTTACGCGTCCTCTCTCGCTCCTCACTGATCTACATAAAGAATGATGGAGCGGCAACAATGGGATAGTCTAGCCCTTCTTCTATATTTCTTTATGTAGATCATTGAGGATCGAGGAGCGAGGGAGGACATATAAACGCTGCTTGAGAGGCACCCACAGTAAATACTTTAGAAGTTGTATGTAGATAGTCTAATTAATGTTGATAGACAGAATGTTTCATGGATGTTGATAGGCAGATTGTTTAATAGATATTGATTGACAGTTTAATGGGTGGATGAGTGAATGGTCTGAAGAAGATGAATGGATAGAAGGTTGGATGGAATGTGCCTTATATTCTTGTTAAGAGAGACACTGATACAGCTCTCTGAGAGTAGTTGATACAGGTGTAATCAATTTAACTGGCTAGTCTTAAGAGAACCAGAGTGTGCTTAAAGCCTGAGACAGAGTAAATCATTTAAAAGTTGAATGTAGATAGTCTAATTAATGTTGATAGACAGAGAGTTTAATGGATGTTAATAGGCAGATTGTTTAATAGATGTTGATAGACAGTTTAATGGGTGGATGAGTGAATGGTCTGAAGAAGATGAATGGATAGAAAGTTGGATTGAATGTGCCTTATATTCTTGTAGAGTGGAGAGACACAGCTCTCTACTGAGAGTAGTGGATACAGATACAGGTGTAATCAATTTAACTGGCTAGTCTTAAGAGAGCCAGAGTGTAAGCCTGATACAAAGTAGATTGTTTAAAAGTTGAATGTAGATCGTCTAATTACAGTGCATGAAAATGCACTGTACTGTTCTTCCAAAACTTCTTCTTCTTATTAGAGTGCATGAAAATGCACTCTACTGTTATGCTGTTTATTACAGTGCATGAAAATGCACTGTACTGTTCTTCCTAGGCTTCTTATTCTTCTTCTTCTAACGCACGCAATTCAGCTTCAACCGCTTAACGTAGAAACTCCATTCAAACTATGTCGCGTAGGTCTTACTTACGCGATGTGTGCTTTGTATTTTTCAACTTTGTAACTTTTATACTTTTTAAACTATTAGTTAAAAACTATTACAATTTCCCCCATAGACTTAACATTGCTCATTATGACATCACGGCAGCAATTAGAATCTTACGCCAGGTGGCCGGCCACCTGGGCACCAACTGTCAGTTTCTCTCAGGCTTTACAATATCTCTGAAGACTACATATTCTGTTCCCCTGTATCCTCTGCGCACAACAGTATCAAAATAAGTCCTCCTAATTCCATCCAACTTTATATCCATTCATCTTCTTCAAACCATTCACTCATCCACCCATTTTAAACAGTCTGCCTATAAACATCAATTAGACGCTCTACATTCAACTTTTAAACAATCTACTCTGTCTCAGGCTGGCTCTCTTAAGACTAGCCAGTTAAATTGATTACACCTGTATTTGTATCCACTACTCTCAGTAGAGAGCTGTGTCTCTCCATTCTACAAGAATATAAGGCACATTCCATCCAACATTCTATCCATTCATCTTCTTCAGACCATTCACTCATCCACCCATTAAACTGTCTATCAACATCTATTAAACAATCTGTCAATCAACATCCATTAAACTCTCTGTCTATCAACATTAATTAGACTGATTAATCAGACTGATTAATTCCATCCAACCTTCTATCCATTCATCTTCTTCAGACCATTCACTCATCCACCCATTAAACTGTCAATCAATATCTATTAAACAATCTGCCTATCAACATCCATTAAACTATCAACATTAATTAGACTATCTACATACAACTTTTAAAGTATTTACTGTGGGTCCCTCTCAAGCAGCGTTTATATGTCCTCCCTCGCTCCTCGATCCTCAATGATCTACATAAAGAAAGATAGAAGAAGGGCTAGACTATCCCATTGTTGCCGCTCCATCATTCTTTATGTAGATCAGTGAGGAGCAAGAGAGGACGCGTAAACGCTATATGAGAGGCACCTTCTGTCTCAGGCTTTACGCATACAATCTCATTAAGACTACAGATCCTGTTTCACTACTTCCTCTGTCCACAACTGTTTCAAAATAAAGGTCCTCACTGCAATAACACACTATTAAATCATTTAACCATTGAAACTACTCAACTATTGAACTGTTCAACCATTCCAACTGTCAGTTATCATCCACTATGCCTCCAGTCAACTACATGAAACCTCCATGTACCTAGCAACCAACATAGCAACCATTAAAATTAAGTGTTTATGACCGTTTCCATAGCAACCAACATGATTATGCTGCAGTAACTTCTTGTTTCCTGATAGTGGCCACCATGGATACCCTAGCAACAAATGTTTCAAAATAAAAGTCCTCACTA
The DNA here is from genome assembly GCF_963854185.1 of Sardina pilchardus. Classification (NCBI taxonomy): domain Eukaryota; kingdom Metazoa; phylum Chordata; class Actinopteri; order Clupeiformes; family Clupeidae; genus Sardina; species Sardina pilchardus. The sequence continues at coordinate 20,927,238 of NC_085006.1, forward strand.
GCAAGTTAGCTAGTTAGCATGGTTAGCATTGTTAGCATTTTTAGCATAACTGCAAAAAATCATCAACTAAGTTAGCTAATCAACCTGGTTAGCATTGTTAGCAAATGTAGCATTGTTAGCATTACTGCTAGAAATCATCGGTTAAGTTAGCTAATCAACCTGGTTAGCATTGTTAGTAAAGTTAGCATTGCTAGCATAATAAGCATTTTTAACGTAACTGCTAGAAATCATTAGCTAAGTTAGCTAATCAACATTTTAACATGAATAGAAATCATTAGTTAAGTTAGAACTGGAACGTTTCATCTTTAAACTGTCTACCTTCACACTATCAACTCTCTGTAAACTATGCAACCACCATGTTTACCCTAGCTACACCTTAGTAACCATATCTACATTATCTATCTATTTTTGCATTTTCATGCACTGGTAATTCCTTGGAATTGCATTTCTAGTTCTTATTATCGATATTATTATTCTTCTTCAGACACTTTTTGTGCGTTCAATTCAGCTTCAACCGTTCGACGTAGAAACTTCATTCAAACTGCGCTGCGTAGGTCTTACTTAGGTGACTTCAGCTATGTAATTTTCAACTTTGAAAACTTTATCGTTTAATTTATATGAATTTTTTAAAACATTTTTTCTCCCATAGACTTAACATTGGATTATGACATCACAATGAAGTCGTTAAGCAATTAGAATCTTAAGCCAGGTGTTCAAAGCCACCTGGCAGCAACTCTCTGTCTCAGGCTTTCTGGCTCTCTTAAGACAACATATCCTGTTCAACTGTTTCCTCTGCCCACAACTGTTTCAAAATAAAAGTCCTCATCATTTTTGCATTTTCATGCACTCGTAATTTCCTTGGAATTACATCTCTAGTTATTATTATTCCGCTGATCAAATTCATTTTTTCTATTCAGCTTGAACCGTTTAACTTAGAAACTTCATTCAAACGTCGCAACGTAGGTCTTAAATAGGGGAATGCTGCTAAGTATTTTTCAACTTTGCAACTTTTATACTTTTTAAACTATAAATTAAAAACTATTACAAATTTCCCCATAGACTTAACATTGGCCTCTATGACATCACAATCGGATCATTAAGCAATTAGAATCTTATGCCAGGTGGCCAGCCCCACCTGCAGCAGCCCTCTCTCTCTCAGGCTTTAAGCATACAATCTCTCTGTGAAGACTACATATCCTGTTAACTGTTTCCTCTTTCCACAACTGTTTCAAAATAAAAGTCCTCACTGCAATAATACACTATTAAATCATTTAACCATTGAAACTACTCAACTATTTAACTGTTCAACCATTCCAACTGTCAGTTATCATCAACTATGCCTCCAGTCAACTACATGAGACCTCCATGCACCTAGCAACCAACATAGCAACCATCAAAATTAAGCGTTTATGACCGTTTCCATAGCAACCAACCTGATTTTACTACAGTAACCTCTTTATTCCTGATAGTGGCAGCCATGGATACCCCATCAACAAATGTTTCAAAATAAAAGTCCTCAGTACCAAGTTAGCTAGTTAGCATGGTTAGCATAGTTAACATTATTAGCATAGTTAGCATTTTTAGCATAACTGCTAAAAATGATTAGCTACGTTAGCTAATCAACCTGGTTAGCATTGTTAGCATAGTTAACATTATTAGCATTGTTAGCATTTTTAGCATAACTGCTAAAAATGATTAGCTAAGTTAGCTAATCAACGTGGTTAGCATTGTTAGCATAGTTAGCATAGTTAGCATTTTTAGCATTACTGCTAGAAATCATTAGCCAAGTAAACCAATCAACCTGGTTATCATTGTTAGCATAGTTAACATTTTAGAATACCTGTTAGAAATCATTAGTTAAGTTAGAACAGGAATGTTTAAGCTTTAAAATGTCTACCTAAACACTATCAACTCTGTTTAAACTATGCAACCACCATGTTTACCCTAGCTACACCTTAGTAGCCATATCTACATTATCTATCTATAATTTTTTTTGCATTTTCATGCACTGGTAATTCCTTGGAATTGCATTTCTAGTTGATGTTGATAGGCAGACTGTTTAGAATGGGTGGATGAGTGAATGGTTTGAAGAAGATGAATGGATAGAAAGTTGGATGGAATTAGGAAGACTTATGTTGATACAGTTGATACAGGGGAATAGAAAATGTAGTCTCAAGAGCCTGAGAGAAAGAGAGAGCTGCTGCACCTGGACTGGCCACCTGGCGTAAGATTCTAATTGCTGCCGTGATGTCATAATGAGCAATGTTAAGTCTATGGGGGAAATTGTAATAGTTTTTAACTAATAGTTTAAAAAGTATAAAAGTTACAAAGTTGAAAAATACATTGCCCACATCGCGTAAGTAAGACCTACGGGACAAAAGTTGAATGGAGTTTCTACGTTAAGCGGTTGAAGCTGAATTGCGTGCGTTAGAAGAAGAACTAGAAATGCAATTCCAAGGAATTACCAGTGCATGAAAATGCAAAAATAGATAGATAATGTAGATATGGTTACTAAGGTGTAGCTAGGGTAAACATGGTGGTTGCATAGTTTACAGAGAGTTGATAGTGTGAAGGTAGACAGTTTAAAGATTAAACATTCCAGCTCTAACTTAACTAATGATTTCTATTCATGTTAAAATGTTGATTAGCTAACTTAGGTAATGATTTCTAGCAGTTACGCTAAAAATGCTAATTATGCTAGCAATGCTAACCAGGTTGATTAGCTAACTTAACCGATGATTTCTAACAGTAATGCTAAAAATGCTAACTATGCTAACAATGCTAAATTTGCTAATAATGCTAACCAGGTTGATTAGCTAACTTAGTTGATGATTTTTTGCAGTTATGCTAAAAATGCTACCTATGCTAACAATGCTAACTATGCTAACCATGTTAACTAGCTAACTTGCTAGTGAGGACTTTTATTTTGAAACATTTGTTGCTAGGGTATCCATGGTGGCCACTATCAAGAAACAAGAAGTTACTGCAGTATAATCATGTTGGTTGCTATGGAAACTGTCATAAACACTTAATTTTAATGGTTGCTATGTTGGTTGCTAGGTACATGGAGGTTTCATGTAGTTGACTGGAGGCATAGTGGATGATAACTGACAGTTGGAATGGTTGAACAGTTCAATAGTTGAGTAGTTTCAATGGTTAAATTATTTAATAGTGTATTATTGCAGTGAGGACTTTTATTTTGAAACAGTTGTGGACAGAGGAAACAGTTAACAGGATATGTAGTCTTCTGAGAGACTGTATGCTTAAAGCCAGAGAAACTGACAGTTGGTGCCCAGGTGGCCGGCCACCTGGCGTAAGATTCTAATTGCTGCCGTGATGTCATAATGAGCAATGTTAAGTCTATGGGGGAAATTGTAATAGTTTTTAACTAATAGTTTAAAAAGTATAAAAGTTACAAAGTTGAAAAATACTTTGCCCACATCGCGTAAGTAAGACCTACGCGACATAGTTTGAATGGAGTTTCTACGTGAAGCGGTTAAAGCTGAATTGCGTGCGTTAGAAGAAGAACTAGAAATGCAATTCCAAGGAATTACCAGTGCATGAAAATGCAAAAATAGATAGATAATGTAGATATGGTTACTAAGGTGTAGCTAGGGTAAACATGGTGGTTGCATAGTTTACAGAGAGTTGATAGTGTGAAGGTAGACAGTTAAAAGATGAAACATTCCAGTTCTAACTTAACTAATGATTTCTATTCATGTTAAAATGTTGATTAGCTAACTTAGCTAATGATTTCTAGCAGTTACGTTAAAAATGCTAATAATGTTAGCAATGCTAACTTTATTAACAATGCTAACCAGGTTGATTAGCTAACTTAACCGTTGATTTCTAGCAGTAATGCTAAAAATGCTAACTATGCTAACAATGCTAACCAGGATGATTAGCTAACTTAGTTGATGATTTTTTGCAGTTATGCTAAAAATGCTAACTATGCTAACAATGCTAACTATGCTAACCATGCTAACTTGCTAGTGAGGACTTTTATTTTGAAACATTTGTTGCTAGGGTTTCCATAGTGGCCACTATCAGGAAACAAGAAGTTACTGCAGTATAATCATGTTGGTTGCTATGGAAACGGTAATAAACACTTAATTTGAATGGTTGCTATGTTGGTTGCTAGGTAAATGGAGGTTTCATGTAGTTGACTGGAGGCATAGTGGATGATAACTGACAGTTGGAATGGTTGAACAGTTCAATAGTTGAGTAGTTTCAATGGTTAAATTATTTAATAGTGTATTATTGCAGTGAGGACTTTTATTTTGAAACAGTTGTGGACAGAGGAAACAGTTAACAGGATATGTAGTCTTCTGAGAGACTGTATGCTTAAAGCCAGAGAAACTGACAGTTGGTGCCCAGGTGGCCGGCCACCTGGCATAAGATTCTAATTGCTGCCGTGATGTCATAATGAGCAATGTTAAGTCTATGGGGGAAATGGTAATAGTTTTTAAGTAATAGTTTAAAAAGTATAAAAGTTACAAAGTTGAAAAATATAAAGCAGGCATGGCATAAGCAAGACCTACGCAACAACGTTTGAATGAAGTTTCTACGTTAAACGGTTGAAGCTGAATTGGCTGCGTTAGAAGAAGAAGTTTAATAACTAGAAATGCAATTCCAAGGAATTACCAGTGCATGAAAATGCAAAAATAGATAGATAATGTAGATATGGTTACTAAGGTGTAGCTAGGGTAAACATGGTGGTTGCATAGTTTACAGAGAGTTGATAGTGTGAAGGTAGACAGTTTAAAGATGAAACATTCCAGTTCTAACTTAACTAATGATTTCTATTCATGTTAAAATGTTGATTAGCTAACTTAGCTAATGATTTCTAGCAGTTACGTTAAAAATGCTAATTATGTTAGCAATGCTAACTTTACTAACAATGCTAACCAGGTTGATTAGCTAACTTAACCGATGATTTCTAGCAGTAATGCTAAAAATGCTAACTATGTTAACAATGCTAAATTTGTTAACAATGCTAACCAGGTTGATTAGCTAACTTAACCGATGATTTCTAACAGTAATGCTAAAAATGCTAACTATGTTAACAATGCTAAATTTGTTAACAATGCTAACCAGGTTGATTAGCTGACTTAGTTGATGATTTTTTGCAGTTATGCTAAAAATGCTAACTATGCTAACAATGCTAACTATGCTAACCATGCTAACTAGCTAACTTGCTAGTGAGGACTTTTATTTTGAAACATTTGTTGCTAGGGTATCCATGGTGGCCACTATCAGGAAACAAGAAGTTACTGCAGTATAATCATGTTGGTTGCTATGGAAACGGTCATAAACACTTAATTTTAATGGTTGCTATGTTGGTTGCTAGGTACATGGAGGTTTCATGTAGTTGACTGGAGGCATAGTGGATGATAACTGACAGTTGGAATGGTTGAACAGTTCAATAGTTGAGTAGTTTCAATGGTTAAATGATTTAATAGTGTATTATTGCAGTGAGGACTTTTATTTTGAAACAGTTGTGGACAGAGGAAACAGTTTAACAGGATATGTGTAGTCTTCTGAGAGAATGTATGCTTAAAGCCAGAGAAACTGACAGTTGGTGCCCAGGTGGCCGGCCACCTGGCCTAAGATTCTAATTGCTGCCGTGATGTCATAATGAGCAATGTTAAGTCTATGGGGGAAATTGTAATAGTTTTTAACTAATAGTTTAAAAAGTATAAAAGTTACAAAGTTGAAAAATACAAAGCACACATGGCATAAGCAAGACCTACGCAACAACGTTTGAATGAAGTTTCTACGTTAAACGGTTGAAGCTGAATTGTGAGCGTTAGAAGAAGAAGTTTAACTAGAAATGCAATTCCAAGGAATTACCAGTGCATGAAAATGCAAAAATAGATAGATAATGTAGATATGGTTACTAAGGTGTAGCTAGGGTAAACATGGTGGTTGCATAGTTTACAGAGAGTTGATAGTGTGAAGGTAGACAGTTTAAAGATGAAACGTTCCAGTTCTAACTTAACTAATGATTTCTATTCATGTTAAAATGTTGATTAGCTAACTTAGCTAATGATTTCTAGCAGTTACGCTAAAAATGCTTATTATGCTAGCAATGCTAACTTTATTAACAATGCTAACCAGGTTGATTAGCTAACTTAACCGATGATTTCTCGCAGTAATGCTAAAAATGCTAACAATGCTAACCAGGTTGATTAGCTAACTTAGTTGATGATTTTTTGCAGTTATGCTAAAAATGCTAACTATGCTAACCATGCTAACTAGCTAACTTGCTAGTGAGGACTTTTATTTTGAAACATTTGTTGCTAGGGTATCCATGGTGGCCACTATCAGGAAACAAGAAGTTACTGCAGTATAATCATGTTGGTTGCTATGGAAACGGTCATAAACACTTAATTTTAATGGTTGCTATGTTGGTTGCTAGGTACATGGAGGTTTCATGTAGTTGACTGGAGGCATAGTGGATGATAACTGACAGTTGGAATGGTTGAACAGTTAAATAGTTGAGTAGTGTCAATGGTTAAATGATTTAATAGTGTATTATTGCAGTGAGGACCTTTATTTTGAAACAGTTGTGGACAGAGGAAGTAGTGAAACAGGATCTGTAGTCTTAATGAGATTGTATGCTTAAAGCCTGAGACAGAAGGTGCCTCTCATAGCGTTTACGCGTCCTCTCTCGCTCCTCACTGATCTACATAAAGAATGATGGAGCGGCAACAATGGGATAGTCTAGCCCTTCTTCTATCTTTCTTTATGTAGATCATTGAGGATCGAGGAGCGAGGGAGGACATATAAACGCTGTTTGAGAGGGACCCACAGTAAATACTTTAAAAGTTGTATGTAGATAGTCTAATTAATGTTGATAGATAGAATGTTTAATGGATGTTGATAGGCAGATTGTTTAATAGATATTGATTGACAGTTTAATGGGTGGATGAGTGAATGGTCTGAAGAAGATGAATGGATAGAAGGTTGGATGGAATGTGCCTTATATTCTTGTTAAGAGAGACACTGATACAGCTCTCTGAGAGTAGTTGACACAGGTGTAATCAATTTAACTGGCTAGTCTTAAGAGAGCCAGAGTAGCCTACTCTTAAAGCCTGAGACAGAGTAAATAATTTAAAAGTTGAATGTAGGTAGTCTAATTAATGTTGATAGACAGAGAGTTTAATGGATGTTGATAGACAGATTGTTTAATAGATGTTGATAGACAGTTTAATGGGTGGATGAGTGAATGGTCTGAAGAAGATGAATGGATAGAATGTTGGATGGAATGTGCCTTATATTCTTGTAGAATGGAGAGACACAGCTCTCTACTGAGAGTAGTGGATACAGATACAGGTGTAATCAATTTAACTGGCTAGTCTTAAGAGAGCCAGCCTGAGACAGAGTAGATTGTTTAAAAGTTGAATGTAGAGCGTCTAATTGATGTTGATAGGCAGACTGTTTAGAATGGGTGAATGAGTGAATGGTTTGAAGAAGATGAATGGATATAAAGTTGGATGGAATTAGGAGGACTTATTTTGATACTGTTGTGCGCAGAGGATACAGGGGAACAGAATATGTAGGCTAGTCTTCAGAGAGATTGTATGCTTGCCTGAGAGAAACTGACAGTTGGTGCCCAGGTGGCTGACCAGCTGGGGTAACATTCTAATTGCTGCCGTGATGTCATAATGAGCAATGTTAAGTCTATGGGGGAATTGTTAATAGTTTTTATTTAATAGTTCAAAAAGTATAAAAGTTACAAAGTTGAAAAATACAAAGCACACATGGCATAAGCAAGACCTACGCAACAACGTTTGAATGAAGTTTCTACGTTAAACGGTTGAAGCTGAATTGCGAGCGTTAGAAGAAGAAGTTTAATAAAAAGCCTAGGAAGAACAGTACAGTGCATTTTCATGCACTGTAATAATAATAAGAAGAATAGGAAGAACAGTACAGTGCATTTTCATGCACTGTAATAATAATAACTAGAGAATGTAATTCCAGGGAAATTACGAGTGCATGAAAATGCAAAAATGTGGTTGCATAGTTTAAAGAAAGCTGATAGTGTGAAGGTAGACAGTTTAAAGCTTAAACATTACAGTTCTAACTGAACTAATGATTTCTAGCAGTTATGCTAAACATGTTAACTATGCTAACAATGCTAACCAGGTTGATTAGATAACTTAGCTAATCATTTCTAACAGTTATGCTAAAAATGCTAACTATGCTAACAATGCTAACCAGGTTGATTAGCTAACTTAGCTAATCATTTCTAGCAGTTATGCTAAAAATGCTAACAATGCTAACTAGCTAACTTGCTAGTGAGGACTTTTATTTTGAAACATTTGTTGATAGGGTATCTATGGTGGCCACTATCAGGAGTAAAGAAGTTACTGTAGTAAAATCATGTTGGTTGCTATGGAAACAGTCATAAACGCTTAATTTTAATGGTTGCTATGTTGGTTGCTAGGTACATGGAGGTTTCATGTAGTTGACTGGAGGCATAGTTGATGATAACTGACAGTTGGAATGGTTGAACAGTTAAATAGTTGAGTAGTTTCAATGGTTAAATGATTTAATAGTGTATTATTGCAGTGAGGACTTTTATTTTGAAACAGTTGTGGACATAGGAAGTATGAAACAGGATCTGTAGTCTTAATGAGATTGTATGCTTAAAGCCTGAGAGAGAGAGCTGCTGCACCTGGACTGGCCACCTGGCATAAGATTCTAATTGCCCTATTATGATGTCATAATGTAATGTTAAGTCTATGGGGAAATTGTAATAGTTTTTATTTAATAGTTCAAAAAGTATAAAAGTTACAAAGTTGAAAAATACATAGCTGAAGTCACTTAAGTAAGACCTACGCAGCGCAGTTTGAATGAAGTTTCTACGTTAAACGGTTGAAGCTGAATTGCACGCACAAAAAGCGTTAGAAGAATAATAATGACCTATAACTAGAGAAAGCAATTCCAGGGAATTACGAGTGCATGAAAATGCCAAAAATGAAATGTACAATATAATTTGTAGTTAACACAAATAATATAAAAAAAGAGAGATGGGGTAAAACTGAGCGAATGAGGATTTACCACTGATCTATAAATAGGTAATTGAGATTGTTAGGTGTTGCTAATACATATATGGTTGCTAGGTTGACGTGGTTTAATAAATGTTGATAGGCAGATAGTTTAATAGACATAGTTTAAGGGCTGTGTAGAGGTAGACAGTTTAATGGATGTTGATAAGACAGATAGTTTAATGAATGTTGATAGACAAATAGTTTAATGGATGTATAGGTAGATTAATGGATGTTGATAGGAGGACAGTTTAATGAAGGAATAAATACTTGGAAGTAAATGGATGGAGAGAAAGTGGAAATGGAAAGTTGAATTGAATGGAAAGTGGTTTTTGTTAACATTACTAGGGTGATTGCGATGATTTCTATATTGTTGCAAGGGTAATTGAGATAGCTGTTAAGTTTATCATAGGGTATTCATAGTGGTTACTCTGCTATGTAGGTTGCTAAATTAGGTGGAGGTTCCTAGGTGGTAATTGAATCAGACATGAGTGTAAGGACAATTTCCAAACTGATCATATATAGATAACACACCAGCATGGAGCTCTTGAACAGTCCAAAGGCAAACTAGGCTTAGTTTATTTTATAACCTACTGTAACATCGATATTATGTTGTGATATGAAGTCATGCATTTATGGTTAAACCATGAATGGTTGTTGTTTTTTTGCTACAATAAACTCTGCAATTTAGGATGAGAGCACGAGGGATCACAGCAAGAGATAATTTGAGTAGACAATATGTGTGGATAAATTTACTTTTTTAGAAATGGTGAAATCTTCAGAGGTCATTCTTTTACTGTCTATCATGCAGGCTCACATTATACGTTTAAACATCATAATTGTATTGCATTATCGTGACTGTAGAAGAGCTAGGGTGTGCATTGCACACAAAAATCACAGTTAGGCGACGCCGACGTTATTGGCTGAATGATTAGGTCTATATTTTTCAAATTGATAAAATAGGCTACTCAACGGTCATTTCGGCAGGCTGTGTAGCCGAATTACATTGTTATCATATTGTGATATCCTCTTTATTGTGTGTGATGTGTTCTGTTGCGTGAGTTCCTGAAATAGTTGTGTCCCTTTAAGGGGAACTTAGGGATGGAGTTTTAGGTACGTGTGTTTGCGTGTGTTTGTTTGAGCAGGTCGTCGGAGTCGGAGAGTGAAGGAGTTGGACAGAGAGGTCTGTTAAATAATGCTCTGTTAAAAGCGTGAGTTGTGGCTAAGACAGCAACTCGGTTGTGATATAAGCTACTTGGTTGATAAATAAAGCACGGGAAGTTTCCCTCAAGTGTGACAAAGTGTCTGGAGTATTACAATATTCATCCTGGCTGTAGCCTAACTTTAGATGAAGCAGGCTATGAGTTTCACAATAGGCTATTAACGGTGGTAAACATTTAAATATTATGCCTAATCGCCTGTCAAAAGACGGGGATCAACACCGGGAGTTGACATTAATTCAGTGAATTTAGCTTTATTTACAGCTGAACTATCTAGGACTCTCGTGGTCTGCGTTATTTTAATTCAAGTAGCCTAGGCTAGCAATTTTGCCTGGCTTGATAACGTTAGGCTATTTGTTTTAGTCGGAAATAGTTTGGTTTGTTACCTTAACCGCACTTTGTGCGTATTTGCCAGATGTGCTGCCAGATGTGGACTAATAATAGCAGAAGCAAGCTCGGACCAGTCGTTTGTTGCCTACATAGCCTGCTAGTTAGCGAGATAGTCTGGTGCTTCAGATTATATCCAGTGGTTTATCTATAATGGGTCAACAAGCTAACAAGCTAAAGGCTGGCTTACATTGCACGATTTTGGCCTGTTTTAACAGTCGGCGACTAAATTTCCAAAATCGGGTGGAAATCTTGAGAGTTGTGCTAGAATCGCAGCGCGCTCCCGTCATCTAAATCGTTTAGTGTAAGGTGCCAATCTTAGCGGTTTTAAGTCCGTCGGAGGCAGTCTTTCTCTAGTTTTGGCGTTACGACAATATCAAACATGTTTGATATTATCGGAAGTCTTTTCAGTCGTGGCTCATGCAAATAGTGACGTGAACATTAAAAACCAATAGTAACCTCTCGCGAACACGAAAACAGGAAGGGGCAAAATAGGCAACAGCTGTAGCCTATATGATTATTTGTTATTTCATTTCTTATAATTTATTAGTCGGCTATTCTACGAGACAGAACAACTCTATATCTGTTAGTGATGTCACACATCAAACAATGCTGCAGAAACGCGAAAAAAATACTTTGATATGAGTAGGCTATCATGTGATTTCCTGTTAATAATGACGTGTAGCCTATTGCACGATGGAAATAATTTGAAGGAATCTAGCAGCAGTCTTGTAAATAGTGACCCACAGTCTTTGCAAAATCCTAATCTGAGACTGGCCTGTGACTAGACTGTGACTAAAAACTCAATGAATTGTCTTTAGATGTGAGAGGGTCTGAGACAGTAGTCTTTCAAAAATCTTTTCCAAATCTTTGCAAAGTCTGTCAATGTAAGGTAGGCTTTACTCTCCCATAAGAGAGCTTACGTTAACCTACAATGATCTGTGTGTCCTGAACACATTTACCGTAAAACTTCAAACAATAGCCGAGTCCCAAATAGACGCATGTCTCTTTTAAACGCCTGGTGTGGCTACAGATTTGGGGTAAAGGCCGGTCTCCAACAGAAGCCTGGTCTGTTTTTTTAGTTTCGGGTTGTATTTATTCTTATACCCGTCAGATCGCCAGCATGGTGCAGATTGCGCACACTACATTTATAATTGCATGACTGCGGAGGTGAAAGCCAGAGTTCCAAATGCTTAACTTTTTTCGACATTGGCCTATGTCCTGCATTACTTAATTAATGCCATTTTTTTTACATTTGCGCACTAGACAACAGATTTTATCACGAACTTTCTTTGTTTAGTTTCACTTTCTCTCGTTTCTCCGCGTTTCTCCGCATTTCTCTCAATACCGTGGCGGAAAAGAAAAAGACTTGATTTAAATGACATTTAAGCTGACAGTTGTCAAATTTGCCAAACAAAATTCGGGAGAAGCAGCGGCAAGATATTTCTCGGTTGATCCAAAGAGGGTGCGTAAAGGCTGAGCTAACGTCTGTCTCCAAAGAGGGAGAGCCCTGCGCATCGGGAGCTGCGCAAGCAAAGCAGGCAAGTGGAGGAGAGCGATGAGGAGGAGGAATTCGCAAATCAACTTGTAGTAGCCTAGTTGAGGATCACGGTGATAGCGATTAATAGGATCATTTTTAATCACACGATTGCAGTTGTTTTACAGGGTAGCATTCATTCTTTATTGTTGATGTGTTATCAGGGGCAACAAGTTCACAGGTTCAGCCCGCTCTCACATCGTTTTGTTAGGCCTATTTTAAGCTGCCAATAATTTAAGACATATCTAATATAGTAGGCTAATTCTAATATGATCTGATTTGTGAAACACATTCGAATTATAGGCTAAATAAAGTAGCCTACCGTAATATAATGTGGTAACCTCCTGTCATCATGCTTTCCGTCTGCTTATGCTATTGGGTAGTTATTTATAATCCTACAATAAACCTACACTCAACTAGCAACACTAAATTAAACGCCTGTCTCATATAGACGCCTGTCTCAAATACACGCCGGTGCATTTTAGCGATTTGGCAAAATAAAAGCCCGGGCTATTGTTTGGAGTTTTACGGTATGTCGCATATAAACAATAAACCGTATCAAAACAATGGCCGCCGCCATTGTTTTATGATTTTTTTGTTACTCCCGCCTCTGTGTACAACGCAGGCTTCTGATTTGCTCTGAGTGGTTCATATTTGCATAGAGATTCTATGATGTCATCATCGCAATGTTAAGTCTATGGGGAAATTTTAATAGTTTTTATTTAATAGTTCAAAAAGTATAAAAGTCACAAAGTTGAAAAAAACATAGCTGAAGTCACCTAAGTAAGACCTACGCAGCGCAGTTTGAATGAAGTTTCTACGTTAAACGGTTGAAGCTGAATTCGACGCACAAAAAGCGTTGAAGAAAAATAACCTATAATAAGAATACTTGGGATAACAGTAGAGCGCATTTTCATGCACTCTAATAAGAATAAATCGGATAACAGTAGAGTGCATTTTCATGCACTCTAACTAGAAATGCAATTCCAAGGAATTACCAGTGCATGAAAATGCAGAAATAGATAGATAATGTAGATATGGTTACTAAGGTGTAGCTAGGGTAAACATGGTGGTTGCATAGTTTACAGAGAGTTGATAGTGTGAAGGTAGACTGTTTAAAGATGAAACATTCCAGTTCTAACTTAACTAATGATTTCTATTCATGTTAAAATGTTGATTAGCTAATTTAGCTAATGATTTCTAGCAGTTACGCTAAAAATGCTAATTATGCTAGCAATGCTAACTTTACTAACAATGCTAACCAGGTTGATTAGCTAACTTAACCAATGATTTCTAGCAGCAATGCTAACTATGCTAACAATGCTAAATTTGCTAACAATGCTAACCAGGTTGATTAGCTAACTTAGTTGATGATTTTTTGCAGTTATGCTAAAAATGCCAACTATGCTAACCATGCTAACTAGCTAACTTGCTAGTGAGGACTTTTATTTTGAAACATTTGTTGCTAGGGTATCCATGGTGGCCACTATCAGGAAACAAGAAGTTACTGCAGTATAATCATGTTGGTTGCTATGGAAACGGTCATAAACGCTTAATTTTAATGGTTGCTATGTTGGTTGCTAGGTACATTGAGGTTTCATGTAGTTGACTGGAGGCATAGTGGATGATAACTGACAGTTGGAATGGTTGAACAGTTCAATAGTTGAGTAGTTTCAATGGTTAAATGATTTAATAGTGTATTATTGCAGTGAGGACTTTTATTTTGAAACAGTTGTGGACAGAGTAAACAGTTAACAGGATATGTAGTCTTCTGAGAGACTGTATGCTTAAAGCCAGAGAAACTGACAGTTGGTGCCCAGGTGGCCGGCCACCTGGCATAAGATTCTAATTGCTGCCGTGATGTCATAATGAGCAATGTTAAGTCTATGGGGGAAATGGTAATAGTTTTTAACTAATAGTTTAAAAAGTATAAAAGTTACAAAGTTGAAAAATACAAAGCAGGCATGGCATAAGCAAGACCTACGCAACAACGTTTGAATGAAGTTTCTACGTTAAACGGTTGAAGCTGAATTGCGTGCGTTAGAAGAAGAAGAATAACTAGAGAATGTAATTCCAGGGAAATTACGAGTGCATGAAAATGCAAAAATGTATAGATACAGTAGATAATGTAGATATAGTTACTAAGGTGTAGCTAGGGTAAACATGGTGGTTGCATAGTTTAAAGAAAGCTGATAGTGTGAAGGTAGACAGTTTAAAGCTAAAACATTAGTTCTAACTGAACTAATGATTTCTAGCAGTTATGTTAAAAATGCTAACGATGCTAACTATGCTTACAATGCTAACCAGGTTGATTAGCTAACTTAGCTAATCATTTCTAACAGTTATGCTAAAAATGCTAACTATGCTAACCAGGTTGATTAGCTAACTTAGCTAATCATTTCTAACAGTTATGCTAAAAATGCTTACAATGCTAACCAGGTTGATTAGCTAACTTAGCTAATCATTTCTAGCAGTTAGGCTAAAAATGTTAACTATGCTAACAATGCTAACCATGCTAACTAGCTAACTTGCTAGTGAGGACTTTTATTTTGAAGCATTTGTTGATAGGGTATCTATGGTGGCCATCATCAGGAATAAAGAAGTTACTGTAGTAAAATCACGTTGGTTGCTATGGATACGGTCATAAACGCTTGATTTTAATGGTTGCTATGTTGGTTGCTAGGTACATGGAGGTTTCATGTAGTTGACTGGAGGCATAGTTGATGATAACTGACAGTTGGAATGGTTGAACAGTTAAATAGTTGAGTAGTTTCAATGGTTAAATGATTTAATAGTGTATTATTGCAATGAGGACTTTTATTTTGAAACAGTTTTGGACAGAGAAAGTAGTGAAACAGGATCTGTAGTCTTAATGAGATTGTATGCTTAAAGCCTGAGAGAGAGAGAGCTGCTGCACCTGGACTGGCCACCTGGCATAAGATTCTAATTGCCCTATTATGATGTCATAATCACAATGTTAAGTCTATGGGGAAATTTTAATAGTTTTTATTTAATAGTTCAAAAAGTATAAAAGTTACAAAGTTAAAAAAAACATAGCTGAAGTCACCTAATTAAGACCTACGCAGCGCAGTTTGAATGAAGTTTCTACGTTATACGGTTGAAGCTGAATTGCACGCACAAAAAGCGTTAGAAGAATAATAATGACCTATAATAAGAACTAGAGAATGTAATTCCAAGGAAATTACGAGTGCATGAAAATGCAAAAATTTACAGATAAATCATGTAGATATGGTTAAGGTGTTGCTAGGGTAGACATGGTGGTTTCATAGTTTTTGAAAGTTGATAGTGCTAAAATAGACAGTTTAAAATTGAATTAGCTAACCTGATTACCAGATTAGCTAACTATGCTAACAATGTTAACCATGCTAACTATGCTAACGAGGTTGATTAGCTAACTTAGTTGATGATTTCTAGCAGTTAATGCTAAAAATGCTAACTATGCTAACAATGCTAACTATATTAACAATGCTAACCAGGTTGATTAGCTAACTTAACTGATGATTTCTAGCAGTTATGCTAAAAATGCTAACTATGCTAACAATGCTAACCAGGTTGATTAGCTAACTTAGTTAATCATTTCTAGCAGTTATGCTAAAAATGCTAACTATGCTAACAATGCTAACTTGCTAATGAGGACTTTTATTTTGAAACATTTGTTGCTAGGGTATCCATGATGGCCACTATCAGAAATAAAGAAGTTACTGTAGTAAAATCATGTTGGTTGCTATGGAAACGGTCATAAACGCTTAATTTGAATGGTTGCTATGTTGGTTGCTAGGTATGTGGAGGTTTCATGTAGTTGACTGGAGGCATAGGTGATGATAACTGACAGTTGGAATGGTTGAACAGTTAAATAGTTGAGTATTTTCAATGGTTAAATGATTTAATAGTGTATTATTGCAGTGAGGACTTTTATTTTGAAACAGTTGTGGACAGAGGAAACAGTTAACAGGATATGTAGTCTTAATGAGATTGTATGCTTAAAGCCTGAGAGAGAGAGAGAGAGCTGCTGCAGCTGGACTGGCCACCTGGCATAAGATTCTAATTGCCCTATTATGATGTCATAATCGTAATGTTAAGTCTATGGGGGAAATTTTAATAGTTTTTATTTAATAGTTCAAAAAGTATAAAAGTTACAAAGTTGAAAAATACATAGCTGAAGTCACCTAAGTAAGACCTACGCAGCGCAGTTTGAATGAAGTTTCTACGTTAAACGGTTCAAGCTGAATTGCACGCACAAAAACGTTAGAAGAAAAATAATAAGAAGAAGAAGTCGGATAACAGTAGAGTGCATTTTCATGCACTCTAATAAATCGGATAACAGTAGAGTGCATTTTCATGCACTCTAATAATAAGAAGAAGAAGACCGAGGAAGAACAGTACAGTGCATTTTCATGCACTGTAATAAGAAGACTTGGAATAACAGTACAGTGCATTTTCATGCACTGTAATAATAATAAGATGAAGTTTAAGAATAGGAAGAACAGTACAGTGCATTTTCATGCACTGTAATAATAAGAAGATGAAGTTTAAGAATAGGAAGAACAGTACAGTGCATTTTCATGCACTGTAATAAAGGAAATGAAACGATAAATTTGCATTTTATTTTTTTGTTTTATTCAGCGTTCAGTCAAAATTGTACAGCCAGCGAGGGGCCATAACATGAAAATCAAGATTGCAGCAACAATGCTACAGCTAAAAACATTACGTTCATTCGCGAGCTCCGGTGAGCTTCACTGAGTTTATGCTTGGTACATCTAGGCACCTAGCCTGGCAAGCCAAACTATACAGAAATGCATAATCTGGAGTCAGACCATTCACAGAGCTGAAGCCTGTGGGTGGAATGAACCGGTGTCTTTCAAACTGCCTCTGCACGTAATAGGCCAGCACTTGTAACCAATCGTAGCTGGTCGGCAAATAGGCCTACATCCTACATCCAAACGAATGACTTGAGTGCTTCTTTCTGCTCAACCTTCAAAGAAAAGCCCAAGTCTAACTCTTCCAAAGCCGATTCAAACGAGCGTGCTTCGTTAGCCACATCCATCTTTCGTTGTTCTCTATGGTTGTTGCAACACGGTCTCACACCCAACTCGTCGAACGAGGACACATGGGTAAGCCCCCTGGCGTCAATATCGGAAGCCGAAGGTGAGCTAAGGTGGGCTCAAGGACTCCGTACACAGAAAGAGCGTTCTGATTGGACAGGCTGACTTGGTGCCGAACACAGGCTTGGCCTTAACGGTGCGACCCTAGACCATCCCGCTAGGCAAAAAATATTTTTTGGCGCTAGGGTGCGTCTAGATTTCTAGGCTACTAGGCACCCACACCATCGTTTTCTCATCCAAAACACACCTTTGAGATATGCTTGTGTGTACAGTGTACAATACAAAATCCACGACTGTGGATTGACTTCCTTTCTCTGCCAGCCATTGCAAGCACAATTAAGCAAACATAACGGATCATTTGTGTTTTATTCAGCGTTCAGACCAATCGTACAGCCAGCGAGGGTTAGTAACATAAAAATCAAGGTTGCAGCGATATACTAGCACCCAATGTACGGCTAAAAACATCACGTTCATGCGAGCTTACGGTAAGCCTCACACTTCACTGAGTTTGCTACATCGTAAGCAACACGAATGCACAAGAATTGCGCAGTGTATCTTATGCTAAAATTTGTCTGCGCAATAGCGTTGCATCGACAGTTTAGAAAGCGATACCGGCATCTTTAAGTTTTCATTCATTCATTCAGAGAAAGATACTATCGACAAATAAGCGAAAACTATAGAAAACATTTCAACAGGTAGTAAAAGACGTTAACTTACAGGTGATGAGATCAGGGCTATATCTTTACAATCATATCATTAATGAGGTTGCTAGTGTGACCGGGGCCAACACTAGCCCCAAATTACAATGACCCGACTACGCCACCCAGAGGGACAAAAAGGGGGGGAAACCCCACCTTACAGTTCTAGAACAGTTTCCCAAGTTCGTTTACAACAGAAGAGAGCAGAGACCCAATTCTCAAGTTCAGTACTTTTATTAATCTGTAGTGGAATAATAAGCTGGGGAAGAAAGCCAATTAGTAAAAATATATTTTATTACTTATCCAATAAATAGTTAATGATGAGCACTACTGATATCGTATCAATCACATCCAATAAATACAGTCTAGAAAACTGGATATAATCTAAATGTACTCTAATTACTACCAGTATGGAGAGAGCATCAGGTGAGCCACTGGAAAGTGAAGGAGAACCTCAAAACACCACTCACCTGTGCAAAAAGAGAATATTCACACACACACACAAACACACTGTTATTCACACTCACAGCAAGCAAATAGTGCAGGCACGCAATTATGGGTGAATACCAGAAAACCTCGCTAAGCATGCAGTGGTTGAACGAGGAGAGGAGGAAAGAGGGTAGACACCATCCGTGGGCCTGATGTGTACTTTCTCCAGCAAACAGGGCTAGGCTATGAGGGGGAAACTGGATGGTTAATTGGGGTTTGTTTAGAGGGATTGAACGAACACAGTTGGTTTAACAAACAAGACAGAAAACAGTACTTTGATCCAAAACAAGCCAAAAACACGGACATGCATGCAGACGCGACGGCTCAAGCCAAGCAGACACTGACCCGTAGCCTAAACCAGCGACAGCGTGTTAAGCAGGCATGCAGACAAGTTACATAAATCACAGAAACAAAATACATATGGCAAAACAGCAGTGGCATTAACGGGAGTTCTTCCTAAAAGCAAACGGAGCCAATATTAACATCAAACATTTCAATAAACAGCGTGGAGCAGGCGTTCAGTGCATTCCATAACAATGGGTGGATATTACCTTGCACCAAGTCTAAGAAAGCTCGTCTTTCAATCGGTCATCTCCGCATCAAGCCGTCCTGTTAACGATCGGCAAATTAAAATACTAAAACCATCAACAACACAACTAAACACTGCGTACATGTAAGGTGAAACGCACCTGATCAAGGCAACCAAGGTTTACAACAGGAGGAAGTGGCGAGATATTTGCCTGAGGTTCAGTGCCGGCAATAGGAACCTATTACATAGATGCATGAAACATTAGAGTCTGCTACATAAAGACACATCATATAGATAAAACCCACGCTTACCTGCCAACAACCAGGGATCTAGAGGGGTGATACACTCCAACCAGTCAGACCGCAAGGGAAACCGACAATGGCTGCTATTTAAAGCCGATCTCCAATACGGGAATGGATTACGTGGTTTACGCAGCACTACGTGATCTAGTTGGGGGCGTAGCCCCCGGCTACAATCTACCCCCCCATTTGATATCGGCGCCCCGACGATACACAGTAAAATCGGTTACTTCCAGGGCCTAAACAATGCAGAAATTGCATTGCTGGACCCAGGTGACTGAGAGGCTGCAGCCCCACCGCCTCCACCCGTCCCCGTTGACTTGGGGAGATGATGTGGATTGGTATGCATTCCAGCATTCTTCCGTTGAGTCCTTCGGGAGGAGAGCTCACCGTCCTGTGAATGCTCACTGCTAGAGTCCATTTCTCGTAGGGAGGAGGTTCCCATAGTATCAGGTACCATAGGCTCACTCAAGGGAGGGAGGGGAGTTGGTTTGCCATATGAAGCAGTGGTACTGCTGTCCACTTGGTCGCTATTAGAAACCATTCCTCTTAAGGAGGAGTCTGTTGATGTACTAGGTACCACAGGTTCAAGTGAGTACAGAGGACGATTTGAGGGGTCATGTGAAGCAGTGGTGATAACTTCCGATTGGGGCGGGAGTATGACCCACATCTCACTCTCCAAATCTTCTGCATCAGGAGGGATGTCCACCGGTGGGTCCCGCCTTAGCCTAGGGGAACAGACATGATTAATAGGGACAGGTCTAAGTAGCATTCGATGGACAGTCTTCACAGGACCTAGGTTACCATCAGCATCCACTGGGGCAATGGAATACACTGCACCAACACCAGACGGAGCCTTGATTATCCGATACTTCCTAGAGCCCCACGTATCTTGAATCTTGGCCCGCCCCTGAAAGGCTTTATTCTGAAGATACACCAGGTCCCCCTCTCGAAGATCTTCGCGGGTCAGGTGCTGGTCATTCCGTTCCTTCCGGATGCGGGCAGCTTCCTGTAGACGGTCCTTGGCACCATCAAAGGCGGTCTGGAGTCGCTGCTGGTGTTCCCTCAACCAGTCGTCAACGGAACCTGATGAGAGTTCATGGACTCTGCCAAGAAGAAAGTCAATGGGCAAGCGTGGTTCCTGGCCAAACATCAAGAGGTACGGAGACTCCCCTGTGGTCTGATGGATTGTAGTGTTGTATGAGAAGAGGACTTGCGGTAGGTAGGCTGGCCAATCATGTTTCTTGTTGGAGGGAAGGGTCTGAAGCAGACTGTGCAGTGTCCGATTGAATCTTTCGCACTGTCCATTTCCCTGTGGGTGGTAAGGGGTGGTGTGCGTTTTCTGAACTCCATAAAGAGTACAAAGTTGCTGGATCAGAACACTTTCAAAGTTCCGTCCTTGGTCGGAGTGGATTCGTGCTGGGACCCCAAACCGGTAGAACCATTCCTTCACCAGGACGCCTGCAACAGTGGAAGCCCGTTGATCTCGAGTGGGCACCGCCTGTGTAAACTTTGAAAAAACATCAGTCATAATTAATACATTTTCCAAACCACCTCTGGAACGCTCTAGTAATGTAAAGTCAATAGCCAAAATATGATTTGGCCTGGAGCTCATCAGATGACCCATAGCAGTTTTCACTGCAGGCTGCACAGGTTTGGCTAGTACACAACGCTCACACCTCTGACACCACTTCTTCACATCTGCATACAACCCTGGCCAATAGCAACGTTGTCGGACCAACTCGGTTGTCCTTTCAACACCTTGATGCCCATGGCCCTGGTGAAGCTGCTGAAGGACCTCTTCCTGTAATACCCTCGGGAGAAGAAGTTGAGTCACTTCCTCCCCTCCATCCGATCGGAACATCCTTCTGTAAAGGAGGCCATCCTGTTCTAGGATCCGCCCCCACTGACGGACCAATTCGAGTGTGGGCTGTGAAAGGGCAGCCCGCTCTAGGCGGGTGGGGGTTCTTTTCTGTTGCCAGAATGACAGGAAGGGGCCTATTACCGTATCTTGCTTTTGTAGCGTGGCAAGCTGGTTCGTGGAGTAGGTAGGCAGAGCAGAAATAAGGGACTGAGTTGCCTCAAAGGGCAAGATGGCTGTTGGTTGTTGAAGACCTTCAGGAAGTGAAGTTCCTGGTTGTTGTAGACCTTCAGGAAGTGAAGTTCCCGGCAGTGTGGATTCAAGTACAGGGTGTCTGATGCTAGGTGGTCTAGAAAGGGCATCCGCATTAGTATTGGAGCGGCCAGATCGATACTTGATAGTAAAATCAAATGCTGCTAGTTGGGCGGCCCAACGTTGTTCTGTTGCGCCCAGCTTTGCGGTATTTAGGTGACTGAGGGGGTTATTATCAGTCCAAACAATACACTTCTGGCCGAGCAGGTACTCTCTGAATTTTTCACTCATTGCCCATTTCAGGGCCAAGAATTCCAATTTCATGGAGCTGTAATTTGGCATGTTCTTCTCAGCTCTGCTTAATGTCCGGCTAGCATAGGCCACTGGTCTCACCTGCCCTCCTTGATCTTGAGACAGAACGGCTCCCAATCCGCTCAAGCTGGCGTCGATTTCTAAAATGAAAGGCAAAGAGAAATCAGCATATGCTAACAGTGGAGCCGTAACAAGCCTAGATTTAAGATCCTGAAAGCTTTGTTCACACTGACTGGTCCATGCATCTCCGAGTAACTTCCCTGCTCCCTTCTTAGTCTGAGTCGTTGTCAGCTCGGCCACCACGCGATGAAGGGGGGTAGCCATCTGAGAGAACCCCTCTACAAATCTCCGATAATAGCTTGCAAAGCCTAAAAATGACCGTAGCTCTGACACAGTCGAGGGACGAACCCACTTTGCAACCGCATTTATTTTGTCGGGGTCTGTAGCTACCCCATCCTTGGAGATAACATGGCCCAAGTACTTTACCTCAGTTCTAAAAAAACAGCACTTTTCAAGTTTCACCTTCAGGCCCTCAAAATGCAACCGGGTCAGTACAGAATCCAACCGCTGTAGGTGGTCTTCTACTGTGGACGAGAAAACAATTACATCATCCAAGTACAACAGCAAGGTTTGAAAGTGTTGAGCACCAAAAATTCGTTCCATTAGTCGCTGGAAAGTACTGGGGGCGTTGCATAGCCCAAAAGGCATCCGATTGAACTCAAATAGGCCAAAGGGAGTACAAAAGGCGGTCTTTGCTTTATCCTTCTCGGCCACCGGCACCTGATTGTAGCCACTTGCTAAGTCGAGTGTTGAAAACCAGTGAGCCCCCGATAGCGCATCCAACGACTCTTCTATCCGGGGTAGTGGGAAGGCATCACGCCGTGTTTTTACATTAAGCTGGCGGTAATCGACGCACATCCTAAGACTGCCATCTTTTTTGCGTACGAGGACAATGGGGGATGCGTAAGGGCTACAGCTCTCCCGAATCACCTGAGCCTCCAAAAGTTGATTAATGTGGGCTTTTACGGCTTCATAATCTGATGGGGGAATACGGCGAAACCGTTGTCTTACTGGGGTCTCATCAACTAAAGGGATCTCGTGTGCTAAGAGGTCAGTGCACCCCAAGTCTCCTTCATGAGTTGAAAAAACACCTTGGTGTTTTTGTAAAAGGCTTTTAATGCTAGCTTGTTCTGACTCTGAAAGGACACCCAGATCCAAAGACCCAAGCGGATCTCCCAGTTTGCTGGCCTGAACGGACTGAACATCAACAGTGGTGGCTTCTTCCTGTCTCCCCAAAACCCCTCGGACCTCAGTGACCCCAGATGGCAAGGTTATAAGTTGAGCAGGTGTCAGGGTGCCCAGAGCACAATGCGGGTACAATTTAACATCTACTTGCCCCACATTTACCATGGGAACATAGACAGTTCCCCGAAGTATTTTAACCATAGATGGAGAGGCTAATAAGCCTGCAGGCAAGGAGTCATGATTTGCAAATGGTTCAAACATTACTGTGCCAAATGGAGAGAGGAGTTCATGGGAACAGGTAGCAGCCACCAGCTTAATAGTTCCCCCTGGTATATAGACAGGATACCTGCCCCTCACCTTAGCAATACCAGGTCGGTGTCTCTGGTCCCCTGGTTGCGCTTGATGGCACGATTGTAGGGCATGCTGGAGGGCCCTCGGGGCCTGCTGCACAGAGGGCTGCTCAAAAAGGGCTGGGCCGTGCTGTCGGAACAAATTATCGTAACATGCACGTATGATATTCATGCCTAACACCCCAGGGACCTCTGCCATAGCTGCCGACCCCGACCCCTTCACAACCAAAATACCCCTCTTGGGGATAGAGGTACCTAGAACATCAACATCAAGTTCCACATAACCCAAATATGGAATATCCAACCCGTTCGCTGCACGAAGCTGTAACCATTGGCAATCTCTGGGAGAATCGAAAAAATTTGCATTGAAAAAGGTCTCTGTGACCGTGGACACCATTGACCCTGTATCTAATAAACATTTGACATTTACCCCTCCCATGTTTACAATGATGTTTGGACAAGAGCCCACAATTTGTGAAAATTCTTGTCTAGGTACCTCAGCCCCATTACCCGAGCCAATACTGCCCCCTTCTGAGTCGTGGCTCATCAACACAGAGGGAGCTAGTTTTCCGGACGCTGCCTTTGGGCACCTTCCCCCAACCGATCACTGAAATGAGAACCAGTACTCTGAGATACCCGTGCATTGTCACAGTTACGTGCGTAGTGCCCAGGTTGTTGGCATCTCCTACATATAACAGGACCAGGACGAATGGATTGAGGTCGTCTAGACGGGTTTTGCAAAAGTAGCACACTATCTGTAAGTTTGTCAAGCTGTTCTTGTTGCCTCTTTAACATTGCTTTTAGCTCAGTAAGTTCTGAAGTTTGTTTAGGTGAGACCCCTGCTTCTCTAGGGACATTCGATATCTGGGTAGCACAAATAGATGGAACAGAGAAACTTCTTACCCTACCTTCAGCAGGCCTACCTTCTCTCTCCCACCTGATAGCTTCGGCCCTGACGTCTAGGAGGGTGGCATCTGGTTGAGTCCGGCCCCACTGTTTCAACGCTCTGCGGAGATCAGGGTCATAAACATGTTCCACAAACTGATCTCTTAATAAAATTGCGGAGTTAGGGACATTATCAGGAGCGGCCTTCAGCACTCTTTCCATCAATTCAAATAGCGCATGTGAGTATTCTTGGAGAGACTCGCCCTCCAACTGTCTCCTAGAGAAGAAATCTTTTTGGAGAGCAACATAAGACTCAGCACAGCCATACAGCTCCTGTAAAATAGACAGCACTTTAGTTGGGTTTTCCCTATCCTCCTTAGGCCTATACCTTATTTCATCCTTCGCTTCCCCTGCAAGATGGTCAAAAATGAAATAAGCCTGATCTATAGAAGCCAAATGTCGAACCCTCATGCTGGCTTGGACTTCCTCAATCCATTCCAAAATGCCCATACCACCCTTACCCCTAAACACAGGACATTTCCGTTCCCTGGGTACATATAACATACGTTCAGGTGCCATTGGATTTCCAGGGGGGTGTGGGGTTGGTTCCCTTGTTCGGTCTCGTTGAAACTGTTCATTTTCAGCTCGCAATCTTGTCACCAGGTCTTGTAACTCCTGCAGTTCAGTCATATCTACAAGACCTGTTTAAAAGTCCTTCAGCCAATGACACAGCTTGCAAGGTCCTGGCAGGGTGGGTGGCTCCGTCAGTGATGTTCTGTAAAGCCAACTGCTGTTTTGCCTTAGAAATACACAATACACCGTTACAATAAACACAAAAAACAAAATAAACAAAAACAAACCACCAACTGTGAGAGTCCAGACTCAAGAATCAAATCTCTGCTTTACAAATGCCTGCCGACTATCGCCAGATTGTGACCGGGGCCAACACTAGCCCCAAATTACAATGACCCGACTACGCCACCCAGAGGGACAAAAAGGGGGGGAAACCCCACCTTACAGTTCTAGAACAGTTTCCCAAGTTCGTTTACAACAGAAGAGAGCAGAGACCCAATTCTCAAGTTCAGTACTTTTATTAATCTGTAGTGGAATAATAAGCTGGGGAAGAAAGCCAATTAGTAAAAATATATTTTATTACTTATCCAATAAATAGTTAATGATGAGCACTACTGATATCGTATCAATCACATCCAATAAATACAGTCTAGAAAACTGGATATAATCTAAATGTACTCTAATTACTACCAGTATGGAGAGAGCATCAGGTGAGCCACTGGAAAGTGAAGGAGAACCTCAAAACACCACTCACCTGTGCAAAAAGAGAATATTCACACACACACACAAACACACTGTTATTCACACTCACAGCAAGCAAATAGTGCAGGCACGCAATTATGGGTGAATACCAGAAAACCTCGCTAAGCATGCAGTGGTTGAACGAGGAGAGGAGGAAAGAGGGTAGACACCATCCGTGGGCCTGATGTGTACTTTCTCCAGCAAACAGGGCTAGGCTATGAGGGGGAAACTGGATGGTTAATTGGGGTTTGTTTAGAGGGATTGAACGAACACAGTTGGTTTAACAAACAAGACAGAAAACAGTACTTTGATCCAAAACAAGCCAAAAACACGGACATGCATGCAGACGCGACGGCTCAAGCCAAGCAGACACTGACCCGTAGCCTAAACCAGCGACAGCGTGTTAAGCAGGCATGCAGACAAGTTACATAAATCACAGAAACAAAATACATATGGCAAAACAGCAGTGGCATTAACGGGAGTTCTTCCTAAAAGCAAACGGAGCCAATATTAACATCAAACATTTCAATAAACAGCGTGGAGCAGGCGTTCAGTGCATTCCATAACAATGGGTGGATATTACCTTGCACCAAGTCTAAGAAAGCTCTTCTTTCAATCGGTCATCTCCGCATCAAGCCGTCCTGTTAACGATCGGCAAATTAAAATACTAAAACCATCAACAACACAACTAAACACTGCGTACATGTAAGGTGAAACGCACCTGATCAAGGCAACCAAGGTTTACAACAGGAGGAAGTGGCGAGATATTTGCCTGAGGTTCAGTGCCGGCAATAGGAACCTATTACATAGATGCATGAAACATTAGAGTCTGCTACATAAAGACACATCATATAGATAAAACCCACGCTTACCTGCCAACAACCAGGGATCTAGAGGGGTGATACACTCCAACCAGTCAGACCGCAAGGGAAACCGACAATGGCTGCTATTTAAAGCCGATCTCCAATACGGGAATGGATTACGTGGTTTACGCAGCACTACGTGATCTAGTTGGGGGCGTAGCCCCCGGCTACACTAGGTTACGGGGACGCTGGCGAGACACGTCGCTCCGTCTGGCATCATGTTTTTGTTTGTTTTTATGTCATTTTCGTAATTGTATGTTTTATTCTGTTCATTTTTTGTTATGTCTAGTAAATGTTTTCACTCTTTTGCTGCGTATCTAGGCCTACAACTTGGCTGATGGACATTTGGCATGAACCACTGACGATGGCTACCACACCACCTTCATCCAGATACGGATGAGGACCCGGAGGACCTCACTGACGTCGTCACCGTTGGCACCGCTGTCGCCGCTGCCCACACCTCGTCTCCCACCACCTCAGCCGCCGCCGCCGACATGGGAACCGTCACCGCCACTACTGTAGCCTCCTCCACCGCCGTAGAGTGTCCATCGCCCGTCTCGTCGCCCTGGGGTCCCGCCGACTCAGTCTCCACCACCCCTGCTGCAGCCACCACCACCCCTGCTGCTGCTGCTACCACCCCTGCTGCTACCACCCCTGCTGTTGTTGCCACCATCACCCCTGCTGCAGCCACCACCACCCCTGATGCTGCTGCTACCACCACCCCTGCTGCTGCCACCACCACCCCTGCTGCTGTAGCCACCCGGTGTCCAACATGCCAGCGCTTCCCCAATCCCCTGGTGTCGGCCGGTGTGATCCCGGCTGGGTTGGCGGACATTCTTGTGCCATAGTCAGGGAGCCATGGGGTCAGACCTGGCTTTGTCGGTTAAAGTTTTTTTTTTTGCAGAATCTAGTAGACTAGGGGTACCTCATTAAGATTTAAGAGGGTGCCCGGTGATATCCCTTGGGCAATTTCGTATATTAAGCCTTTCTTGACCAATGTGTTGACTATAAGGCGGATATACTACAGGTGAATAGGGTAAAAAAATTAACAAGCAGATATCACTATGAAACTTCACCAGTTGATTACTTAGATCAATATGAAAAATAAATGTATTACAAGTTTTCTGAAATTTAATGTTTGAATATGCAAATTAGGTATGATGTAATTAAATATGCGCTGATTTGCATAAACGTAAAAAGATCAAATCTGAACATTGGATAAAGCCAGTTTCATTTTTTTTCTTTTCATTTTGTTGACATAAGAGATGAAAAGTATTTTAGAGAGGGAATTATGGATATCTCATTTAGTTATTCAGTAAATCAGAAAATACTATACCAGCCTTTAAAAAATCCATTTTCGCCATGTTTTTTGGAATAAAATGTCATGTAAATCAGGCTAAGAATAATATATCAGCAAACCCCTCTGCAAAAACCTTCTAAACATGGTTAGGTATAAGACTGAAAAGTTTGGTGTATGTAGATGCTTGTGAAGTGGAGATTTTGTTCTCCGAGTGAGAGAGGAAACTCATCCATATCCGCCTTATATTCAACACATTGGACAAGAAAGGCTTAATATACTAAATTGCCCAAGGGATATCACCGGGCACCCTCTTAAATCTTAAAGAGGTACACCTACTCTATAGATTCAGCAAAAAAAAAAAAAAACTTTAACCGACAAAAGTGAAGTGTTCCTTTAAGGTTCTCGTGAGCATTTGGCAGACCAGACCAGTCACTAAGCCATGGGGTCAGGTTGCAACCAACCCAGGTCAGACCTGGTTTTGTTGGTTAAAGTTTTTTTTTTTGCTGAATCTAGTAGAGTAGGTGTACCTCTTTAAGTTTTAAGAGGGTGCCCGGTGATATCCCTTGGGCAATTTTGTATATTAAGCCTTTCTTGTCCAATGTGTTGAATATAAGGCGGATATGGATGAGTTTCCTCTCTCACTCGGAGAACAAAATCTCCACTTCACAAGCATCTACATACACCAAACTTTTCAGTCTTATACCTAACCATGTTTAGAAGGATTTTGCAGAGGGGTTTGTTGATATATGATTCTTAGCCTGATTTACATGACATTTTATTCCAAAAAACATGGCGAAAATTGATTTTTTAAAGGCTGGTATAGTATTTTCTGATTTACTGAATAACTAAATGAGATATCCATAATTCCCTCCCTAAAATACTTTTCATCTCTTATGTCAACAAAATGAAAAGAAAAAAATTTAAGCTGGCTTTGTCCAATGTTCAGATTTGATATTTTTACGTTTATGCAAATCAGCGCATATTTAATTACATCAGACCTAATTTGCATATTCAAACATTAAATTTCAGAAAACTTGTAATACATTTATTTTTCATATTGATCTAAGTAATCAACTGGTGAAGTTTCATAGTGATATCTGCTTGTTAATTTTTTTTACCCTATTCACCTGTAGTATATCCGCCTTATAGTCAACACATTGGACAAGAAAGGCTTAATATATGAAATTGCCCAAGGGATATCACCGGGCACCCTCTTAAATCTTAAAGAGGTACCCCTAGTCTACTAGATTCTGCAAAAAAAAAAACTTTAACCGACAAAGCCAGGTTCACCTAAATTATGGCATTTGGCTCCCGGACTACCACCCATGTTTGACCGGCCGGCCCGGGGGAGAAGGAGAATGCCTCTGCCAGCGAGGGTCATCACGGCCGATGCCTACGCGGCCCTCCTGGCAGAGAGAGAGGAGGAAGGAGGAGGGGAAGCGAGAGAGGGCAGCGCAGCGACGGCTCCGGCAGCAGCAAGTGGCAGCCCAGCAGGCTGAGCGGGCGGCTGCACAGGCAGCGCAACAGGCAGCGCAGCAGGCTGCAAGACAGCAGCGGGAGGAGAGGCAGGCGGCACTACGTGCTGCACGGGAGGACCCAGAGCAGTATTGCACATTGTGCAAGGACATGGCTCCGCCTGGGTCCTTCCGTGATCTTCACGAGTGGGTACGGTGTGACATATGCACCCTCTGGTACCACACTGAGTGCCTGGGGGTCAGTGTGATACCAGAGGGTGCATAGTACTGTCACAAGTGCCGGGAAACGGTGTTGCTCCAGGTGGCATCAGAGATGGAGATGTGAGGACGGACACTTGTGTGGTGCACCCCTCTCCACTCTGCCATATGACATATGTAAGAATAGAAGAATAGAATAGAATATATACTTTTTTTGATCCTGTGAGGGAAATTCAGTTCTCTGCATTTAACCCAATTTAACCGAATTAGTGAACACACAGCACACAGTGAACACACAGTGAGGTGAATCACACTAACCCAGAGCAGTGAGCTGCCATGCCCAACCAGCGGCGCTCGGGGAGCAGTGAGGGGTTAGGTGCCTTGCTCAAGGGCACTTCAGCCGTGGTGGACTGGTCGGGGATCGAACCGGCAACCCTCCGGTTACAAGCCCGATGCGCTAACCAGTACACCACGGCTGCCCCAACGTAAACATGCATACAAACGAAGGAGGGACAGTACTAGCAATACTAACATGCAGTTGTGTTTTCATTAAGCATTATCGTAGGCTACGAGTGGTGCTGTTGGCTGTGGTTCGCCGTCGGCACGAAGCCTCATAACATCAACCTGTTCCGATGTCTCACAGGTGTTCTTACATGTGCCACTTTTCTATGTCCCCCTCCACGCAAACACTTGACTTGATTCACTTTGTGTTTATAATAAAAGTTGTCACTGCTGCACTCAGAGTTTCTATTGATTTATTCAAAAGTATCAGTTATCACAGAAAGGACGTGGCAGTACCAAATGACTTAAGCCTACCTTACATTGCCAGACTTTGCAAAGATTTGGAAAAGATTTTTGAAAAACTACAGTCTCAGACCCTCTCACATCTAAAGACAATTCATTGAGGTTTTAGTCACAGTCTAGTCACAGGCCAGTCTCAGATTAGGATTTTGCAAAGACTGTGGGTCACTATTTACAAGACTGCTGCTAGATTCCTTCAAATTATTTCCATCGTGCAATAGGCTACACGCCATCATTCACAGGAAATCACATGATAGCCTACTCATATCAAAGTATTTTTTTCGCGTTTCTGCAGCATTGTTTGATGTGTGACATCACTAACAGATATAGAGCTGTTCTGTCACGTAGAACAACCGACTAATAAATTATAAGAAATGAAATAACAAATAATCATAAAGGCTACAGCTGTCGCCTATTTTGCCCCTTCCTGTTTCATGTTCGCGCAAGGTTACTATTGGTTTTTAATGTTCACGTCACTATTTGCATGAGCCACGACTGAAAAGACTTCCGATAATATCAAACATGTTTGATATTGTCGTAACGGCAAAACTAGAAAAAGACTGCCTCCGACGGACTTAAAACCGCTAAGATTGGCACCTTACACTAAACGATTTAGATGACGGGAGCGCGCTGCGATTTCAGTACAAATCCCAAGATTTCCGCCCGATTTTGGAAATTTAGTCGCCGACTGTTAAAACAGACCAAAATCGTGCAATGTAAGCCAGCCTTTAGCTGGTAAGGCTAAACTACAACTAAAGCCTACCTTACATTGACAGACTTTGCCAAGATTTGGAAAAGATTTTTGAAAGACTACTGTCTCAGACCCTCTCACATCTAAAGACAATTCATTGAGTTTCTAGTCACAGTCTAGTCACAGGCCAGTCTCAGATTAGGATTTTGCAAAGACTGTGGGTCACTATTTACAAGACTGCTGCTAGATTCCTTCAAATTATTTCCATCGTGCAATAGGCTACACGTCATCATTAACAGGAACCCACATGATAGCCTACTCATATCAAAGTCATTTTTTTGCGTTTCTGCAGCATTGTTTGATGTGTGACATCACTAACAGATATAGAGTGTACGGACTACTGTTACTGGCTACGTTAGCAAAACAAGGGACGTCTCCTACTAAATAACCCATAGTATTAGCCACAATGCTCGGATATAACCCAATCAGGGCTTATTTCGTCTACAAGACCCTCCTCTACAAATAAAGCTCTACAGGAAGTCTATTGGACCTCGTATCACTCAATCATCCTGCAGGAAGTGCTATACGGCGCCAAACCAGAGGCAGCAGACTGTACGAACTACTGTGGCGACATTGCTAGCTTTTGCCTTGGGCCTGCGCGCACTTCAGGACTGGGCAGGAGAGCTGAGGACCGGCTACCAACTACGGGCGATGTGCTGCTACCGCCGAGCTACAGCTGGCCTGCGAACTGCCATGGTCTGCTGCCTGGAGTCTGGATCGAGCTAACATCAGAAGCCAAAGGAAACTGTCGCTGTTGGGGTCCACTGAGTTGCTGATCTGCAGGATCACCCACAACTTCTGACTGTTCTGTTATGCTGCTCTCCAGCCGGCCTGCCTAGCGCCGTTCACCGGATTAAGCTATGCGCCATCAATGCCATGGGACTTTGGATGCAGTGATTTCGCCTGTTTAATGTGGACTTTTCTGTTTTTGTTTGTTTTATAATGTATTTGACTTTTGTTTATTACCTGTCTGTCTTGTATGTCTGTGTAGCCTACTGGCGATTATGCCAACTTTGCCTTTTGGGACAAGTGTTTTTGTTAATCTATGTTATTTTATTATGTGTTATTTTGTGTTTGGTGTCTGTCTTTGTATGTCTTGGTGTCACAGGTACGCAGGCGATTATGCCGCTCCGTCCGGCATCTTTTGTCTTCTTGTGTCTTGTTATTTTGTAAATTTGTTTGTTGTTGCCACGGGTACGCTGGCAACTATGCCACTCCGTTCGGCACTGTCTGTCTTTGTGAAGCGCTTTGGGTTGTACTCTGTGCACGTTAAATGCGCTATACAAATAAAATGACTTGACTTGAACTACAATCGATCCTGCTGAGATTGAGGAGGAACCTGAACCTGAGGACGACTCGTCTAACGACGAGCTGCCGCAAAATTTGACAGCTCTGGAGGATGAGGCCCTGGAGCCGGCTAGTGAGGAGTTCGACTGGAGGCAAGGAGACTTCAGGCCAGACTCCGACTTCATCTTCAGGTCTGTGTCGAGGGTTAGGAAGCAGCCTGACAACACAACAGAGCTGGGGTGTTTTCAGATGTTCCTCAGTGTATCCACTGTAGCTACTATAGTGAAAGAGACCAATACCTATGCCCAGACACTGAGGGAGAATTTCAATTCCGCTGGAAAGCTGGCAAAGTGGGTGGACACAGGTAGCCGAACTGTATGCCTTTTGGCAGTTTTATTCATTATGGGTCTGGTGGAAAAAAAAAACAGATTAGATTCAGTTAGATCAGAGATTACTGGACCACAAATCCCCTGCTCTCCACACCATTCTTTGGAACTGTGTTTTCCCAAGACCGCTTCCTGCTTTTACTGAGATGTCTTCATTTCACCAGCTCCAGCTCCACTGATCCCCTCCAAAATTTGATCCATTTTGGCCCCAATAATCCAATCCTTTAGTCAAATGTTTTATCCCTCCCAAGACCTGTGCATTGATGAGTCAATGGTGATGTGGAAAGGCAGGCTGTCCTTCAAGCAGTACATTCCATCAAAGCGCCATTGATTTGGCATCAAACGGTTTGTACTCTGTGACATCTTGACACCTTTCACACTGCGAAATCCCCCTGAACCCGCTATTTCTGTAACGCTAATGTACCGTTTCTCAGTCTGAAAAGGGCTTTAGTTTGACTGTCTTGATCT
This sequence comes from Sardina pilchardus, assembly GCF_963854185.1. Taxonomy (NCBI): domain Eukaryota; kingdom Metazoa; phylum Chordata; class Actinopteri; order Clupeiformes; family Clupeidae; genus Sardina; species Sardina pilchardus. The sequence continues at coordinate 20,960,324 of NC_085006.1, forward strand.
GGTGTTTAGTGGGTTTACTGATCTCATGTCTTCGTAAGCTGCATGTGCCCAATTTAATTTTACCTCAGAGATCAAAGCTGCAGGGAACTTGAGAATGTAGAAGTGACCGTGTTGTAAATGTTCGATATTCTCAGGAAAGCCCTGTTTGGGCGGAGACCAAGGAGGTAATGGAGACCTCATCCAGGGTCACCAGCCCCTCCCATGCCCCAGTGAAGGAGACCTCATCCAGGGTCACCAGCTCCTCCCATGCCCCAGTGAAGGAGATCTCACCTGGGGACCGGTTCGTGCTGTTGCTACTGCACACTTGACAATATCACACAAGTCACGGCCCCTCTACCATGGGCGCCTGTGCCACTCTCTCCAGAGTCCGCAGGGCTCCACCGGCACACATTCGTACAGATTGTCAACATCTAACTGTGCTGAACTTGTCTTTTCACAGACCTACCGTCCAGGTGATGGACCAGTTGGGAGGGAGGGCGGGCATCTCGGGGCCGGAGTAGAAGCCACTGCTCGGCCCCAACTGTCCACAGGACCCACGTGGTGTTGCTCCGACAACTGAAGTGCAGAGGGTAGGCTTACATCACCCAACGACCAAATCATCATCACAACTTTATGTTGCTGACACACAAATTTGCCTGAGGAAGATCCCACTGCGGATCGAACGTTGCCTTTTTATATAGTTAATAAAGTGTATTTTTGGAGCCTACCCAGTGTGTGGACCAATCCATTCCATTGTCTATACTTTTGTCCGGCACCTGGATTATTTCTGGAAAAGGGGGATATGCGCACCTCAACCAAACGACACACAAATGCACCCACACATCTACCCATGGTTATATTTGATATATTGAACTTGATACCTGGACGGTGTTCTATCTATTAGCTGAAGTCACTTAATTTTATTGCTCGGAAGATTATCGGCAGATTTTATGGGCAGGTAGTTTCAGTCCTTGATTATGACGGGCTGAGACCCTGTTTGAAACCACAACCTCTTAGCTGTTGCAGAATCACTGTAAAGCAACGCCTCTTGGTGCTTATGGCTTACACTTGCACTGTATGTTGTCCATGGGTGACATGACTTGATGTCCGTCTCCCTGCAGGCTGCCCAACCTGGGGCAGACGTGCTACGTCAACGCCGTGCTGCAGTGTCTCATCCACCTGCAGGCCCTCTGCGCCCAGCTGCTGCGGCAGGAGGCTGTCTGGAGCGCCAAGCCGGAGGCCCTGCTGCTCAGGTGGGAATCACTCTCCCTCCGTTTCATGCTGTCTTTCTTTCTCTCTCACTGACACACACACACACACCCATTCAATCAAATTTACACTCGTGCACACACACACACACACAGTTGTTGTACATGTCCCTGTTCTCTCTTCTTTTATATCTCTTCCCCCTTTTCCATCCTTCTCCTCTCCCTTGTGTCCTCATCTGTGCATGCCAAATAGCATGACTATAACCATAACCATCTTCCCCCTGTAGCACCTTCGTGGAACTGATACGTCTACGAGGGTTCTCTGACATGGACATCAAGGCGGCAGTAGTCTTTGAGTTCAAGGAGACCATCGCCCTGCACTACCAGGAGTTTGAGGGGAACTCTCATCTCTTCTTTTATATCTCTTCCCCCTTTTCCCATCCTTCTCCTCTCCCTTGTGTCCTCATCTGTGTCTGCCAAATAGCATGACTATAACCATAACCATAACCATAACCATCTTCCCCCTGTAGCACCTTCATGGAAATGATACGTCTACGAGGGTTCTCTGACATGGACATCAAGGCGGCAGTAGTCTTTGAGTTCAAGGAGACCATCGCCCTGCACAACCAGGAGTTTGAGGGGAACTCTCATCTCTTCTTTTATATCTCTTCCCCCTTTTCCCATCCTTCTCCTCTCCCTTGTGTCCTCATCTGTGTCTGCCAAATAGCATGACTATAACCATAACCATAACCATAACCATAACCATCTTCCCCCTGTAGCACCTTCATGGAAATGATACGTCTACGAGGGTTCTCTGACATGGACATCAAGGCGGCAGTAGTCTTTGAGTTCAAGGAGACCATCGCCCTGCACAACCAGGAGTTTGAGGGGAACTCTCATCTCTTCTTTTATATCTCTTCCCCCTTTTCCCATCCTTCTCCTCTCCCTTGTGTCCTCATCTGTGTCTGCCAAATAGCATGACTATAACCATAACCATAACCATAACCATCTTCCCCCTGTAGCACCTTCATGGAAATGATACGTCTACGAGGGTTCTCTGACATGGACATCAAGGCGGCAGTAGTCTTTGAGTTCAAGGAGACCATTGCTCTGCACAACCAGTAGTTTGAGAGGAACTCTCAGAATGTGAGAACAGACAATGCAAACATGCACCCATGCATACGGTGACTTGTCCACATATGCTACACTTATCTTGTGGAGTCAGCAAATACTTTTCCAAAGCGAAACAATAACAGACGTACATTTTCATCACTGTAATGCACAGAGTGACAGAGCTGAGAAGCTTTTTCATTTCATGGTATCGGCTTTACTTGACTCGACTCTACTCTAACTCTACTCTACTCAATTTTGGTAGCAGGTGTTCATTTTCCAGTGCAACAAAGTACACCCATAAGCTAGCTGATTTCCATAGCAATGCTGAAGATAATAACTCTAACGTCAACTTTTGGTATCGCCTCAGCTTGCTTGGAACCTCAACGGAGGTGACACCAAAAATAAAACCATGCACCAGGTACCAGTTTTTGCTAATGGAGCTGATACCATGCAGTGGAAAAGCCCCTTACGTGTAGTTAGGATGACTTAGAGTCCCCTTTTATAAGTCCAATAGGACAAAAAATGCTTTTACCCCCAGTGCAAATCTGTTACGTCCCCCAGCCCTGGTGTCCGCCTACAGATGTGTTTGGCATTTTTGTTTCTTTAACTAATTGCAGGTGAGCCACACCTGGGCGAGGCCTGCCATAGCTATATGATGGAGACTCCTGGATCTACTCGGGAGAGAGGCGTACACAGACTTTAGAATCATTTGGCAACTTTTAGCCGTCCACCCCGCAGCAGCACGTGTCTGCTACCAGCCATTGTTTGATCCCCGAAGCCTTAGTTCGTTCTGCTAATAAATACCCCTACTTTGTTCAACGAGCCGTTCGGGTTAGTGTGAGTTTAACTTATTGTCGGACTTAAGGAACAAATTTGCTTGCTAAATTTGCACAATTTGCTCTATTGCACATAATGGTTGATAGGCGTTTGTGACTTTTTTGTTTTGTTTTTTGGTTTTTTTGCCTGTGGTATGGAGCCTTCTGTGTCCTTTGTGTATTTTTTGTTTCTTGTGTCCTTTTGTATATTTTTGTGTTATTTATGCATACCTGACTGCAAGACAAGTTTCCCTGAGGGGACAATAAAGTTGACCTAGCCTAACCTGATGACAGGTGGAGCTGCAGGATCAGGGGTGCTGGACTTTTCTATCAATCTGCTGGTGTGACGTGTAGGTATTCATCTGTTTGTGTTGTTGTCATCATCCGCATGTGTGCAGGATGCCCATGAGTTCCTCTCCGAGTGTCTGCAGAGGCTAAGTGCCATCGGCCAGAGGCTGGCCATGGGGGACGTGGCCTATCAGTGCCCAGTGGACACTCTGCTCTCCTTCCAGCTCCGCTACACCAGAACCTGCCAGAGGTCAGTGCTGCTCTAAAGGAAGTGCTGATCGAAATTAAAAAAAAAAGAAAATATAAATGATAATCTTTTTTTTTTTAATCAGTGCCCAGTGGACACTCTGCTCTCCTTCCAGCTCCGCTACACCAGAACCTGCCAGAGGTCAGTGCTGCTCTAAAGGGAGTGCTGATGGAAATAAAAAAAATAAGAAAATATAAATGATCATCTTTTTTTTCCTCAATCATATTTTTCTAATCTCTGTTTTTTTTTTTTGTTTGTTTGTGTGTGGTGTGTGTTGAGCAGCTGTAGAGTTGAGCGCTCGAGGGAGTGCCCAGTGGACACTCTGCTCTCCTTCCAGCTCCGCTACACCAGAACCTGCCAGAGGTCAGTGCTGCTCTAAAGGAAGTGCTGATCGAAATTAAAAAAAAAAAAGAAAATATAAATGATAATCTTTTTTTTTTTAATCAGTGCCCAGTGGACACTCTGCTCTCCTTCCAGCTCCGCTACACCAGAACCTGCCAGAGGTCAGTGCTGCTCTAAAGGGAGTGCTGATGGAAATAAAAAAAATAAGAAAATATAAATGATCATCTTTTTTTTCCTCAATCATATTTTTCTAATCTCTGTTTTTTTTTTGTTTTTTGTTTGTGTGTGGTGTGTGTTGAGCAGCTGTAGAGTTGAGCGCTCGAGGGAGTGCCCAGTGGACACTCTGCTCTCCTTCCAGCTCCGCTACACAAGAACTTGCCAGAGGTCAGTGCTGCTCTGAAGGAAGTGCTGATGTAAATAAAAAAAAAATAAGAAAATATAAATGATCATCCTTTTTTTCCTCAATCATATTTTGCTAATCTTTGTTTTGTTTTTTGTGTGTGGTGTGTGTTGAGCAGCTGTGGAGTTGAGCGCTCGAGGGAGTGCCCAGTGGACACTCTGCTCTCCTTCCAGCTCCGCTACACAAGAACTTGCCAGAGGTCAGTGCTGCTCTGAAGGAAGCTGTGGAGTTGAGCGCTCGAGGGAGGAGCTGAACACCATGCTCTCCCTTGATCTGACTAAGAAAGGATCAGTGAGGGACAGCCTCCAGCTCTATTTCGCTGTAAGTGTTATCAACGCACTTCCTATAATAATACATACACACACTCCTCACACACAGCCCCCTTACACACACACTCCTCACACACGCACACATCTTACACACACACGCACACACTTCACAAATGTTCTGTGTGTCCGCAGGAGAGTTCCGGTGTGACTGCTGTGAGGGAAGGGGCTCCAGCCTGAGGTGCCATTTCCACACTCTGCCTCAGTAAGTCACTGACATCTTTTCACATTCCTCACACACACACTAATGCCAAACATGCTTTCAGTTCACATTCATTCACCTACATGAGTTCACATCGACCTCAATAACAATGGTTTGCATGATTGTTGTCACCCCCCCCCCCCCCCCCCTCCACTTTTTGTCTCTTCCCTTCCCCACCCCACTTTCCTTTCACTCTCGGTATCTGTCTGTCTGTCTGGGTGTTGATCCTCCATCTCAAGAGGTTCTGTCCCCTGACCCTCACAAAGCAGCATCAGGCAGTCATGCTGGACCCCATCCTGAACCTGAGGGCACTGGGCGAAAGGTGAAAATGCGGATATTACACACACACATACTTACAGTACACAAACACACACACGGTACATATTGAAATATACAGTACATACAGAAACACAGTCGAGCTAATTCATGCATTTTGAACAGGACTGAAGAGGCCATCAGGACTCCTTCTCCTCCAACTAGAGGTACGTTATGGCCATTTTGATTGGCTCTCATCCTGCTCATCACACTTTGATCTTACAGATCTTAAAACCCCTGACACATGCCACACCGAATACATGCGCAAAGCGCTTTACATCATGCCTCACATTAACCCTTTCACACACCGATGGCGGAGGCTGACTTGCTCATCGGTAGCACTGGGGTTAGGTGTCTTGCGCAACAGGGTCAGGAGGAGTTGGGCTTAAACCAGCAACCTTCCCGTTAGTGGACGACTCCTCTACCTCCTGAGCCACTGCAGCCAGTCATTTTAGCATAGTCATTGCCGCCAGTCATTTTAGCATAGTCATTTTAATATCTTACACTTAATATGTACAAATGTTCCACATCACATGTGAGCTAATTCCAGTGTCCAAGTGAGAGGACTGTTGTGTAGATGAAGCTCATCCGTCTCTCCTTCTACCCAGCAGTGTCCAGTGTAAGTGGAAAGACAGGGACAGAGACCATGGTGAGAGACAGGGAGGGACATTCAGACACTGAGTGGACAGAAGTGTAGGCTAAAAGTCCAGCTTCAGAACGTGAAAACCCTGCATTTTTGTTCCAACCATTCAATTAATCAGATGATTCTAATGAGCTCAACTCTAAGCAGCCAGTATAAACTGATAAGTATACTGAGCTACATTGGATCAGATGCCACCAGCGGTAAGATGCACACACACACAAACAAAATGAGGAAAACACAACAAGGTCAGGTGAGGTTGGTACAGTAATAAATAGAAATGGACAGGGACAGACAGCAGACTGAGGTGCATTCAAATTTGCAATCTTAGGCAAACATTTGCAAACAGTCTCTGGGGGTAGCTCCCCGTGAACATACAGTGGAACTTAACATGATTTTGACGTGGCAACAATGCAATTACCGTTAGAATGGAATGTTAACACTAAATCAGTAAAACTCACTTGAATTGAATTGAAAGAGATTGACATCCGTATTTTTTTTAATGATTCGATGATGACAGGTCACTACATCGTCGACTGCTAAGAAAGACCAGGCTAGCGGGTGCTGTACAATGACCACAATGTCTTCTTAACACCAGAGGACGCCGTCCTCAAAGACCGGGAGAGGGCGGCCTACATCCTCTTTTACATTAAAAGGGTAATTTACACCGTCAACCACAGCAGAATACACAGCATCTCCAGTGGCTTCATAAGGAATAATTACAGTACTTACAGGACAGTCTCTCACACCAGTGTCCTCATAATGAATAATTACCGTAATTACAGGATGGTCTCTCATACAGTAGTGGTAAATATCTCACGGAGACACATGCTAACTTGTCTTCCACACAGGATTCTCATCTTGATACTACTGTTTGTGTGTGTGTATGTATCATTCTAGTGAGGCAGACCACTATTGTCTTTTTTGCACTTTCTATTTATTTAATTTACTTATTTGTTTTTATCTTTTTTTATGGTTATTGTTGATACTTGATATTGATATTGTCTTATACAAACTTCAGTACCTTAACTTACCTTACTCTATCTCAAGTCTAATTACTTGCATCAACACTACCTCCAGTAGACGACCCTAAGCTTCTGATTATTGGTCCAGTTAATGCTATATCAGCACTTTATATATTTATTTGAGCCGTGTGCTACAGTAATTTATGGTTGAAATTGTTATATGAACATTAACTTATTCTGAACATTTTTTTTAGCTTTAATGTGTAACGACTATAATATTGTAATAGATAATACTCAAATTGATTTCATTCCCTGATTAATCATTATTATACGCAAAACTCAATAATGAATTAAAAAGTAGTATATAGCACATTTTTATTTTAAATAATATTGTGCAGCCATATGAAAGTGCCATGGCATTTTTTCTGCAAACATTTAACATCAGCATTGTTTATACAGTAGCAGTTAAATAGTTTAGTGTATATCTAAATGTAAACAATGTAATCAAAACAAATACACACATGCACTTTTTTGGTAAAGCCTTTACTGTATGTGTAGTCAGATCTTTCCATAATACTTGGTGTAATAAGCCTAGCCTGGTATAATGTCAAAATTAATTTTTTATTTAGGACTATAGGTCATTAAGAAAACATAACAAATGAGTTGTTGTTTGTGTAACCCAGACATCAGCAACTTTCATTAATACAAATCACTTCTCGTGGCTCGTGGCTGCTCCCTGTCCTCACGGCTGCAACTTGTGCACTGGTTTCTGCACAAGTTTTATAATTAGTGGGCTTGCTGCATCTATTGTTCTTCTTTGATCCGTTGTCGGTTGCTTGTTAATGTCGGATGGCTGCCGGTTGTCGTTTTTACGGTATTCCCGATTTTAGACCCTTGTAGTAATGCCATGCTCCACCAGAGGCGTTTCCCCATTGAAATGAATGGGGGACTGTTCAGGCGTTTACTTCACTGCCCCCTGGTGAGCAAGCCTCTTGCAGCTCCTCCACGGAGATGTACATTTCTAGTTAGTGGGCTTGCTGCAAGGCAAGCCCATATTTTGTTCTTCCAAAGCAAGCACATTATACTTTTCAACCACTTTTTGAGAACGCCTCTTCTCCTAGAGCGTTTGAGCTATCGACGCGGTTCCAACACTAAAAAATCAGGTCCGATCTGGTGTAGCTTGGTTGTTCATGTCGGATGGCTGCCGGTTGTTGTTTTTCCAGTAGCCTATTCCCGTTTTTCGGTCCCATTGTTGACATAATAGAAATCATTAGCTAAGTTAGCATAGTTATTATGGTTAGCATTTTTAACATAAATGCTAGAAATCATCTGCTAAGTCAGCTAATCAACCTGGTTAGCATTGTTAGCTTAGATAGCATTGTTAACATCATAAGCATTTTTAACATAACTGTTAGAAATCATCAGCCAAGTTAGCTAATCAACCTGGTTAGCATTGTAAACATGGTTACCATTTTTGTCTTGGTTTTGATTAATCAGGAGAGGTTGTGCCTAACCAAAGACATCATGAACATTGATACGTTGTGCCCTCCTTCATAGAAAATCTTGATCTTTGAAATAGCCACTAAAAATGTATGAATTAGAACAAAGTCTACTACACTGTAAATTTTGATAAGTTGACTTTACTTAAAAAATGTACGCAAACTCATTGCCTTGAAAAAAGTAAGTTCAATGAACTTACATTTTTTAAGTGAACACTGCTTGTTTATTCTGAGTAAGTAACACTTAATAACTTACACTTTATAAGTGAATACAACTTATTTATTTTAATTAAACTGTACTTAATTAGCTAATGGTTCTTAGTACTCATATACCTAGAACCCATAGTTCTCATGGAAGCTTGTTTTTTCTGAGTAAATAATACTTAATAGCTCACATTTTTAAGTGTGTACTACTGACTTGTTCTCTGGTTCAGTTTACAATGTCTATACAAGCAATGTATGTAAAAACATCTAACAAAAAAAACGAAATGAGAAGGTTGGTTTAGGTTAATCACAATTATTTTTATTTTTAATTATCCAGCATTCACATAGCAAACTACCCTGCCATTCAACATATTTAAAGTAAAATAAGAGTGCTTGGACTCCGCAGTAAAATAATAATACATAGTAATATCAAGCAGAAAATGAATATTATATTATATCAAGCAGAAATAAGGTGCCACCATAACACCTGACAGCAGCTTGGACCCTGGAAATGATGTTAGCCGTCAATCTCCCCAAGAACAGTGAGCACATCAACACATGAGATGGTCCCATCAGTCACAGCGTCCTTTGAAGACACATATGCAAAAGAAAGTCTTGTTATCATGTGTTGCTACTAATGAACAAAGCTGTGACCACAAAATGAGTCCACCTGAACACAATCTACTTTCCAAGTGTCAACACTTACCAACTGTCCTCCTACCAACTCCTCCAACCCCAGCACAAATGACAGATTAACCAAATGTGACAGTTCAACGAAACCTTATGATACTGGGTTGGAGGAGCTGGTAGAGGACAAGTTGGTAAGTGTTTTCTGTAATAAACTCCGGGTTCGCTAACTACGTTGTTGGTGCTTCCTTTTAAGTGTAGGGACCCTGAGCAAGCTACTGATGAGGTCTGGTGCTGTTTTTAATATTATTGGTTAAGATGCTTTTTTGGAAGTGTTTGCTCACCGCCAGAATAACACTTTAAACTATTTTGGAAAATGTCCAATGGGCCCCCTTCTCACCCAAAGACACTGACAATATAAACATGCAGAATAAGTGGTAATTTCCTATGTGTATTGCATAACATACATACTGTACATACATAAATAACCATAACTAGATATGATAACTTGCTTTATTTCTTCTTATTATTATTTCCAAGTATACTTACAAATGCTGTGCTGTAGAATTCGCTGGACTTGATCCATGTAAAACAGGAATTCCCTTCAGGACAAGAGTGTGTTGGGCTATCACAGTCGATGTCTAATGATAGAGACAATAAAGATTAAGACATTCGCAAGACACAAACTGCTACTTTAGCAAATAGCCTTATCAGCACGAAAAGTGCAGTACTTACAAGTTCATTCAGGGATTTGGTCTGCTTGACAACATCTCTATAAGAGGAAAGATCATGTTAGCACCAAGCTCAATGAAATGAACTCAATTATATAAATAGTAAATAGTAATCTAATGTTTTTGCTCAGACAAAATAGGCCTACTTTGTATTGATATGAAATAACATAAAATCAAAGAATTTGAAAGCAATTCCTGTAGCTGCTAGCTGCTACCATGAGGAAAAGAACTAGCTAGTGCTAATGACCAAGCTGCAATAATTCCAGTTGAAAAATGCTAGCTAATATGGAGGTCGAACATAATCATGCTTCATACCATTTAGCTGTTACACATGCAAACGTGAAACTGGAGTTATTGGCTTTGGAGTTTTTAGAAACAATCGTTTTCAGTGATGAAAACACATGAGGCACGTCCGAAAAGAGTCTTTGGTAGATCTACAGTTTAGTGTTTCTAACAGATAACGTTAGCAACAAACGTTGGGCTAGCGATAGCTAGACGCTAGGCTATGATACTTAACATCACGACAGGCACAAGTCACATAAACATTGACATATGGTGAACAAAACTTAACTAGCGTTGAATGAATTATACATAAAGAAAGCAAATCAATTTCAAACGTTTACTCACCAAATGAGCCTGTAAAGTACTCAAGCGATGTCCATGCGTGTTTAGTCGTGTGTGTCGTGTCGGTTGGTTTCTACTAGAGGCTTCTGCGCATGCCCAAGTGTTGGACTAGTGTTTTGTGAGTGACCTGAACTTAAAATGATTTAGTTGGTTTGACTTTTCGCTCCCAAAGTACTACTAACTCAAATAAAGTGAGTATTCTCGACAGATTGGTCAAAACTAAGTCAACCCTACTTAATATTTCTTATTAATTTGAATGTTAGAATTTACAGTGTAGAGCAACAGAAGAGTTGTGAATGATCGTATTGTGCACTACTAAACATGTTTTGCTAGTAGGGATGTAACGATTACCGGTGTGACGGTAAACCATGATAAAAATGTTGACGATAACTATTACCGTGTTCATTTCGAATATCATTATTATCACGGTTGATACTACGGTGTGGTAACCGCGTGTTTAATTCCTCCCAGCTTCATCCGAGCCTGCTTTTGGCACAAGCTGAAGGCTACTATGAAACAACACTTTACCTTACTAATTATGTTGTCTAATTGATGGATTTAACCATGATTCGGATAATAAGGCTATACCTGCTTTTAAAGGGTGCAACATTTTCACCCCAAAACGTGCGCTGTATCATGTAGCCACTCTGCGTCTTTTTATGTAGGCCTACACGTTCACATTAAATCTAGGCTATTCCACTAACGTTATCAGGAGAATGCCGTAAAGTTTTATGTTGAGCGCTGGGTGTCACTCATTGGATATAACAGATACTCCAAATCATAAGTTAAGCTATACGTTAGACCGGCACATCCGGGAACTTGACTCGCGACGAACGTTCCCGCCCCTTTTTGGGGGAAACAAACTACGTCTCCCATTAACTCCAATGCAAATTAGGCTCAATAAACGTAATTCGTACCGAAATCGTAGGGGTAAATGATAACAGAAAACACAACGAATCAATAGGACCACTCAATATATTACCACTTTGTCGGTCGTTGACCGTGAAAAATACGATCAAAAGCTTAATTCAATCAAAGTAAAAACATGTCCCTTCGGTCTCCCGAGTAGCCTGCTAGCAGTAGCAGTGGCCAGCGTCATACCCAGACATACTCTTATCTCATTGAATCTCCAGTTAAATAACTAAATTGTTTTCCTGTATTTTTGGCCTCTTATTTTAATTGTAATGTTGTGTAGTTGACTGACAGGCTTGGATGTAAAGTATGTTCGTTAGATAATTCCAACATATGATAATTTCTGTCATAGCCGATAGCCTAGCTGCTAGTGTTAGCCAAGTGTTAGCCTAGATTTCCGTTTTCGTTGGTCTGATTTATTTTTGGTGTAGCCTAATGTTAGGGGTTCTTAGCTTTGTGGTTGGTACACCCAACCACACAGCAACTTATCGGCATGTCTGTCTACCGCGACCACTGATCTATGGCTATGGCTATGGCTATGGCTATGGCTATGGCTATGGTTATTTAGCAGACGCCTTTGTCCAAAGCGACATACAAATAAATAACAATACAAATTAAATTAACAGTGAACAATTACAAACTAGGGAGAATAGTAATATTATCAGTAGAACAATAATTTTAAGCACTAACCTAATGAGAAATAAAACAGTGAAATGAGAATAGCAATCAAATAAGTCACTCAGTTAATTATATATGATAATAATAACTAAAGCATGGTATGGCTAAATTTAAGGACAATAGCAAAATAAATTTCAAATTCTATCAATAGACAAATTATAACAAAACAATACTATTATACAAACCATAACACATCACAAACTCAAAGGACTAAGTGCATATTAAATAAATATGCCTTAAGACCCCTCTTAAATGATCCAAAGCTGTTGCTGGAACGGAGAGCACTGGGTAACTCATTCCACCAACATGGAACCACTGAAGAATAGGATCTACAATTTGACCTAGCATGTATGGTTGGTCGACATAACAGACGCTCCTCAGAAGATCGCAATGGGCGGTTGGGAATGTACATCGTGATTAAAGAACTGAAGTAGCTGGGAGCAGATCCAGTCAGTGTCCTATAGGCCAGAGTGAGAGATTTAAATTTAATTCTGGCTACTATAGGGAGCCAGTGGAGAGTAACTAGGAGAGGGGTTACATGTGTCCTCTTTGGCTGATTGAAGACCAGTCGTGCTGCAGCATTCTGAATCAACTGTAGTGGTCTTAATACACAAGCAGGTAGGCCAGCTAACAGAGAATTACAGTAGTCCATCTTGGAGATAACCATTGCCTGTACAAGAAGCTGAGTGGAATCTTGTGTCAGATAAGGTCTGATCTTCCTAATGTTGTACAGGGTATACCGACATGACTTTGCAATTGAGGCAACATGCTCAGAGAAAGTAAGTTGGTCATCAATTATGACACCCAAGTTACGTGCCGATCTGGTTGGAGTCAGTGAGGATGAATCAAGCTGGATATTGATCTGTTGGGGAATAGCTGTTTTTGCTGGAAACACCAAGAGCTCAGTTTTGGAAAGATTAAGCTGAAGGTGCTGATCCTTCATCCAGATTGAAATGTCCTTCAGGCATGCAGAGATCCGATGGGAAACACTAGAGTCCTCAGGTGGGAAGGATAGGAAAAGTTGAGTGTCGTCCGCATAGCAATGATATTCAAATCCATGAGAGCGAATAATCCCACCTAAAGAAGTGGTGTAAATAGAGAAAAGGAGGGGTCCTAATACTGATCCTTGGGGGACTCCTGTAGTGAGGTCATGAGACTTTGATATCTGTCCCTGCCAAGACACGCTAAAAGAACGCCCTTTAAGGTAAGACTTGAACCAGTCAAGAGCTTTCCCAGAAATTCCCAGTTCATATAGTGTAGAAAGGAGAATGACATGGTTAACCGTATCAAAGGCTGCAGATAAATCTAACAGAATTAACACTGATGACTGAGCAGAGGACTTAGCTACTCTCAATGCTTCAGTCACAGATAGAAGAGCAGTTTCAGTAGAATGACCACTCTTGAAACCAGACTGCATAGGGTCTAGTAGGTTATTCTGATAGAGGAAGTCACACATTTGCTTGAAGACCACTTTCTCCAAAACCTTATTTGATCTATAAATAATAAGTTATTCGTTATAGATGAGTGACCGTGAACAACACCCATTCACTTTGGCTTGTTTCAGGCTTCTTCTGAGGGCTTGTTTCCCCAAAAAAGGGGCGTGGCGCAAACAACCTGCTCTGTTTGACGCGACGCCGGTCGAACGTATCCACGATATTCCGCAGCCAACAATGGGGGTCGCCATGACACCGAGACGGTTTTCTATTTCCGGCGAAGCTGCATTGTATCTGTTTTAACGTGACGGTTTACGGTGCTTAACATATCATAACGCATATAAAAGTCAACTTTTCTATTTTATATCGGTTATATGTGATGCAGTATATACATGCTGAGGGCAGAATTGTCAACATTTCGAAAGAAATCTAAGTTGAGGCATAACCTAGTTTGCTATGGAGAACGCACATGTTAACAGAATGAAAACAGTATCGTAACCATCGCAACGATACATATTTCCGGGTTAAGGAAAGAGGTGGATAAGCAGCCAACATTTCCAACCAAGGAAAAAGTGAGCACAATGCCACGGTAACCTACCTACAGTAGGCTATGGAATTTAGTTCATTTAGGCCTACTGTAGTGTTTAGTTAAATTTCTGAAAAAAGCTACACAGCCTATTGGCAAACTTTTACATCTTGAGAGAGTTCCATCAAGGTAACTATCCCGTTAGCTCACGTGTCATGTCTATCATTAATGTACAGCTGTAGCCTAGTGCTCACCAAAATCATAGAAGTTAACATTGCAAGACACTTATCTTTTCTATGATCCCAGCAAATTTTCTTTGACTTGTTATTTTTTTGAACATTCATTTTATTCAATGAAAACGGATATCCTTGAACTATGCGTGACTACTTTCCTAAAACCGAATGAAGGTTAATATAATTAGCCTACTTCACGTATCTCTTAAAGTGACAGGCTCTCAATTAGACCTACACAACATTAAAGTCATTAAAGACAAGTGTAATAGTTTAAAAAATCAATATGAAGTATTCAAATTACTGAATATGTTTAGCTATAAGTAATTATGCAGATCCTAACATATTCTAAACTATTAGCAAAATATATAAAGTTTATGAATTCAAAATATGCAATAGAGACAAGACAAGTAATTTTCTGGGTTGAGCAGAGACTAGGATTACCACTGCTGTGAATGATCGGTATGCTGCTGAAGGCAATAAGGGTTTGCCTATATTTTTAATGTAATAAACACTGTCACACTTTTTTAAACTAAAATATTTCAGCTTTTCTACACCCATCAGCGCTTTCTTAATATATTGTACACACAATTTTTAAAATACCACGATAATACCGAAAACCGTGATAATTTTGGTCACTATAAATATTCATTACTTAAACATATCTTCTAAACTGCTCACAAAAAGTAAGGAAACTTGACTTTGGCCCATTATATCTCCCTTTTAGTAATACCAACCAGTAAAGTGTTTCCTATCATTTTTATCGTTGATTTGTCACCTTTACAAGGAGGTATAGCTTGTAAGCATAGGGCAATCATGGAATGAGCAACACAAGCAAACGTGTAAGTAGTGCCAACGAAAAATGTGCCAAAATGGCCTGTTATGCTGTTGGAATTCACCTTTGTTACTTCAAGCATTGACGATTGCACTCTCCCACAGAAATGAGGAAAACAAAACATGTTAGGCATACATTTGTTCATTTTATACTCAGTGTCAGGGTCCTCAGTAGCGTGTAGAGGATCCATATGCAGCCACAACAGCTTGGCACCTTCTTCTCATGCTGGTCACCAACCTGGCTACATTCTGCTGTGGGATGGCATTCCATTCCTCGATAAGGATCTGTTGTAAGTCAGCCAACCTGGTTTTGTTGGTGACTCTGGCACGTACAGCATGCCCAAGCTGATCCCACAAGTGTTCACGGCAGGCCATTAGATCCTCTCCACTCCCAAATTCTGGAGGTACTCTCTGATGATCCCAGCTCTATGGGGGCGAGCGTTGTCATCCTGGAGGATGGCAATTGGTCCCATATTCTGGAGATATGGAATTGCCACTGGCTCCAGAATCTCATCCCAGTATCTAACTGCATGATGATTGCCTTCAATGATAACAAGGTCTGTCTTTCGAGTTAGGGAGATGTCACCCCACAGCAGAATGTAGCCAGGTTGGTGACCTGCATGAGAAGAAGGTGCCAAGCTGTTGTGGCTGCATATGGATCCTCTACACGCTACTGAGGACCCTGACACTGAGTGTAAAATGAACAAATGTATGCCTAACATGTTTTGTTTTCCTCATTTCTGTGGGAGAGTGCAATCGTCAATGCTTGAAGTAACAAAGGTGAATTCCAACAGCATAACAGGCCATTTTGGCACATTTTTCGTTGGCACTACTTACACGTTTGCTTGTGTTGCTCATTCCATGATTGCCCTATGCTTACAAGCTATACCTCATTGTAAAGGTGACAAATCAACGATAAAAATGATATGAAACACTTCACTGGTTGGTATTACTAAAGGGGAGATATAATGGGCCAAAGTCAAGTTTCCTTACTTTTTGTGAGCGGTTTATATTACTTGCATAAAACATGTCATAAATACGCTCAAAACAGCAATAGTTACATTTTTAGAAATAAATACATTTCAAATGATTATAAAACACACTTTGATAACATTTTTTCCACACGCAACACTGGAGTAGAGGGCTTAGACAGACAGATTAAGGCGTCTTTCAAAGAGTAGTAATGTCTGGTGGGCCTCTTTTGGGTACTGAACATTAAAAAGAAAATATAAACAAAAAATACAGGCAAGGCCCAACGAGGCATCAATGTCAGGGATGGTATTCAATTCATACTGCATCCATATATATATTTTTAGCAAAGTAGGCCTAAGTAACGAAATGTGTACAAAGTTGCACAAGTTACAAAATGCAACACGTGTTATGCATAGCGTCTCCTCCACTCGCACGCATCACACTGCTCTGCTGTATACACGGGTCGGGCTTGATTTTTTGGGCCCGATCTAAACTCTAGTCTGGCAGGTCAGGCTAAACTCTTCCTTCTCTAGGTTCCTTCTCCAGTTTCTTCTTTTCTTCTTTTGCCCTCTTTGTCTCCATTTCCATCATTCTCTTTTCCTCAGAGGCCTTGCGCTTCTCCAGTTTCTTTATTGCTGCTATGAGCTTCTTCTCTTCAGCTGCAAGTCGCCTTCTCTCAGCCTGCTGATCCCTCTTCAGGTTCGGTCTGGTTTCTCTTCTTCTCCACTTCCACCTTCCCAAAGCATTGAGGACACTTCAGCGCTATAGCTTTCTATACAGTTTTTGTAAGTCTATACATGTTTTTGTTTGTTTTTTAACTTCATTTCATACCTCAAGAGAATCCTGGTTAAGTTTCGCAGAGCATAGGAATTTCCGTCCGAAATCCTCCAATTTCCTCAAGAGGAACAATACACTGCGTATGGTCAGTATGAATCCCCACTGGCATGGTGGTATGAATTTTGGTCTATGACAGCAAGGCAAAGAAAAATAAAGTTGGTTTTGGTGCCTAGATGTAGTTGCCTTTTTTTACATGTACATATACTGTAGAAATAACATTTGAAAGTGCACCTGAAAATCCAGGATGCAATCCATGCCAGAGATTTCCTCCAACTCAGTAACCTGGACTGTGCTCCTCTGGGCTACGCCATGGATTTTTGTTCTTAATGAATCTGTTAAGTTTGTGAAATGTTACATTAGGTTGTTGATACAATCTGGTTCAACTTCTAATAAGCCTATTTGTTTTAATCCTTACCTTGAATTCAGGATATCAAAAAGCCTGTTCATCTCCTGAAAGAAGACCGCAGTGTCCTTTGCCTCAGCAGGTAGCAAACCAAGGTCAATCATAGTTTGCATGAGTTCAGAATCAAATACGTGGTAAGTTGATAATACATTTTCACTAGAAAAATTACTTCTCAGTATTGCTATTTGATCTCTCACCAGCTGCCACACAGTATGGCTGAAGACCTGGCCGGCCGCACACGCATGTTCATAAATGGTGGTAGATTAATGTGCTTTTCGGTCAACTTTGGAGCCAGTCTTACAGTGTTTTGCCTGTTATTGGTGTAAAAGGTCTCCAGGTGGCTCCAGGACATGTTTTACCTTGAATCTAGATGAACAAGAATTGATGTGTTTTCTTCTTTTTTTTTATCACGAGTGAGTTGAATAATGTCAGGTACAACGTAACTACAACTTTAGTGTTCATTTGCTAACCTTAAAGGGATATTCCACCATTTTTGGAAATAAGCTCATTTTCCACCTCCCCTCGAGCAAAACAATTGATATTTACCTTTTTCCCGGTCATCCAGCTATTCTGTGAGTCTGGCGGTACAACTTTTAGCTTCACCTACCATAGATCAATAAAACAGATTCGACCAGTAGCATCTCGCCTGCTAGCATCATGTTTAAAAGTGACTAAGATTTCCCGTAATTTTCCCATTTAAAACGTGTCTCTTCTCAAGTTAGAAAGTGCAATACGGTCTGCTCCACTCTCAGTGGATCCATAAGTAGTACCCAGAGCAGCTAAATAATTGGTAGCAGACAGACAACTGACCTTCAAAACCGTACTATGTCCGCAGCAGGCCCACCCTAACTCAACGATACGCTGTCGCTTAGCAGCATCACTGCACTGCCACTCAATAATCATCTGAGTAGCGTGCTCCATCCATACTTCATACTCCTCCTCACCTAGGGGCACAGGTTGTGAACCAGAGAAAACCCTCAATTTCCTATAACTAGGCACATCAGATGCCTGATTACAGCGGTCAACTAACTACAGCTTGGCCTCAAACTCATCCCCGTCAGGCACATGGTTAGCCCTATGTCAGTCATGCGTCGCAAAGCTGACTTTGCCAGGAAATAACCGATTGTCAAAAGTAAATTATTAACCCCACTCATCAGGTATCCTACGTGTCATAAACTGTGTAATGCAAGAACCCAAATTGGCATACATGCTAGGCTGTAACGGATAAACATACTTGTTTCCATTTGGAAGCAATGCTTCGGCACATAATGTCCATTGCATGGTCGGCTATCCCTCCGGCCTTTGAGGGTTCGTCCACACAATCAAATTTGGCATTATGTCCCAAATGCCTTTTTATAGTCATCTCGTCCAGTACAATGGTGACGTTGCGTTGGTGTGACTCCATTGTACTGACCAGCTTTTGAATTCGGGACATTAATTGTGTCCAAGAAGCCTTGCTGTAATGACAGAAGGCAATTACTATTTTACTTTGGATTTGTTACATTTGCCTTACTTTGTCCTACGATGCTACTTACGCCGCCTTCACACTTGCACTTGAAATAAGTTGGGGGAGGTGGGGCGCTCGATTCTCCCTGGGTGCCGAGGTGTGTCGTGGGGCATCATGGCGAAGGAGGTTGTGGAGGACACACGTTGCCTTCACGCACACCTCCACATTGCGTGGATGCTGCCACATCACTCGATGGTACATCCTGAACCTGGCCGCCAGCACACCGAAGGTTTGCTCTGCCACCATTCTTGCCCGAGACAAGCAGTAGTTAAACATCCGACGACGACTGCAGAGATTCCTTCCTGGATATGGACGCATCAGTTGACGGCGCAACGGGAAGGCTTCGTCACCCACAAAGGTGTGAGGAAGCGGCCCAGAATCCTCTGCTCCAGGGATGGTGGCATCTAGCGGGAGTCCCAGGGTGCCTGCCTGTAGAGCACGACCAAAGGCAGACTCCCTCAGTGTGCCTCCATCGCTCCCACGACCATAAGCACCCACATCAATGACACGGAAGCAGAGGTTTGCATCTACAACTGTGTGGAGTACGATGGAGAAGGTCCCCTTATAATTAAAAAGAGCTTGAATTGGGTGGTGATGATCCTCACATGCTTCCCATCAATGGCTTCCCACACAATTGGGGAAGCCGCGGTTGACCCAGAACTGATCCGCAATATCCTGCCAATCACTCTCCTTTGGCACAGGCACGTATACTCCCACTAGCTCCTCCCAGATAGCCTTGGCCACCTCAGGCACAATGAGAGACACGGTGCTCCAGCTCACTCGAAAGCGGTAGGAGATTGAGTGGTAGGAGTCACCAGATGCCAGGTATCTGAAAGAGCATAATTAAAATATATTTAATATCAGAATATAATTTAATAATATAAAAACATTTAATAATGAAATATTCAAATGATTCTCCCATGGATACAATTGAAAAAAATCTGTCATGTAATCAGTTTCATTGGTTATGTTGGGCAAACAAAATTAAGCTGCAGGGCCATGATCATAGGGACATATCATATACCTATTATACAAGGATGTTTATTTGTCACATGCATATGATTACTAATGTAAAGAGTGTTATCTATAATCATAATGTGATGTAATATCAAGGGAATAGAGACAATGGCCGGGTTTCCCAGATTCGTTAAGAAGCTCTTAAGTGCTAAGAACTTTTTTGGAGCGCTCTAAGAACGTTCTCAGAACACTGCTAAGCAGTTGAGTTTATTTACGAATCTGGGAAACCCGGCCATTAAAAATAGAGTCTCACAGAAGACAGATGGCCAGGCGTTCAGCCGGACAAATGCATTTCCGAAACCGGGTATTGTTTTTCTTGATCCGTGGACCCTGGATTTCGTCAAACTGACAGCGCGATACCCTGAAATACTCCCGGAAATCCTCACCGTCATTCAGGCGCAGCTCGCCCACCAGATGGTGAAACTCCCCGTACTGATGCCTCTCCATCAGGTACGATTTCACCCACATGCATCTCTTGTTTTTCTGCTGGCGTCTCCAGTATAGAAGAGCAACAGTAAGAGCATTGACTAGCCGACGATTTGCCATAATGGGATGAATGAATCTAATGAATAAATTCATTTTTGGAGAGAAAATATTATATGATAATAACTAGAAATCGAATTCCAAGGAATTACCAGTGCATGAAAATGCAAAAAATATGTGGATAGATAATGTAGATATGGTTACTAAGGTGTAGCTAAGGTAAACATGGTGGTTTGCATAGTTTAAGAAAGCTGATAGTCTGAAGGTAGACAGTTTCAAGCTTAATCATTCGAGTTCTAACTTAACTAATGATTTCTAACAGGTATGTTAAAATGTTAATAACTAGATGTTAAAAATGATAACCAGGTCAATTGGTTAACTTAGCTAATAATTTCTAGCAATTATGGTAAAAATGATAACAATGCTAACTACTCTAACCAAGTTGATCAGCTAACTTAACTAGAAAATGTAATTCCATGGAAGGAATTACCATTGCATGTAAATGCAAAAAGGTTGCTGACTGTGTAAAACAGTGTATTAGGCCTAGTTAAAAAGACAACTAGGCTACACAGAAGAATAGATAAATAACTATAACCCAATTACAATTCCACTGAAAAGTCACATTTAAAAAGTGATATAGCCTATGAAAATGCATCAAAATTGTGGATATAGGCTATTATGGAAAATAACTCTTCATTTATTAGAATTTAAAAGACTGACATGAAGTTGCCAACTTCAAACGAGTTGCAAGAGCTGACACTTAAGTAGCCTACATTGAAACGACTGGTAGGATAGCTATAGCCTTCATATCTACACTAATGCAGGTTAAAAGTAGGCCTAGGCCATAGGCTATAGACTTAGACACCATTATTTAGCAAATTTGGTACGACCGGAAATCTAAATTCGCTAGAATAACGGAACTATTGGAATACAGAATACCTACAATCTCAAACGCCAATCAACGATGATGCAGCAACAGGTAGGATATCTAGCAAATGTAACGTTAGCTTACAGTAGGATGTTATGTAGGCTATATTACAGGATGACGAGCTAGTATGTTCTTCGAAGTGTCTCCAGGTGTGTGATTGTCCTAATAGGAATGCACAATAAGCTGTTAACAAAGGTTTTTAATTTGTGAATGATACCGAAAGCTTTAAATGATTGCCTGGCTGGCAAGTCCCTATAGCTGAAACGACTAGCAGCTAGGTTGCTAACAAACAAACGTGAACATGATATAGCAATGCAGTTTGTGCTAGAAACGACTGTGAGTAGGCTTGAACCTAAATGTCTATCAGGTTGGACTTCACTTAAAACGCTGGGTGAAGATCGGTGTCGTATAGGCTGCTCTGTGAGATGGCTAAAAGCCCTTGTGTAAGCCCTGTTGGCCTTGCAGCCTACCCGACGTTAAACCTATAGCCTGGAGCAAGTTTGGTTGTCATTAGCTAAATACAGTGTTGAATTTACGTTGACGTTAGGTTAGATTGTCTTCAGCTGTTGATAACGTTACCGAGAGCAAACCGGTTACTGTAATGATATAAACAAATGTAAGGAGTAGCAGCTAGCCTAACAGGAGACAAGACGACAACGTCCTGGGTTACAGTACAGCTTAATGAGTAGACATAACATTCAGGTTCAGCCTAGTTTAGCGCAGTGGTGGATCCTTGATTACGGACAGCTGAGCACTGACGTAACAGAGGCTTCGTTGCCGCCAAAGCTTCTCAATGTTAACTCTATGAGAGTTTTTCATTCTTTTATCGTAAATATCTTAAAAAGTATAAAGTTCACAACTGTGAAAAATACATTCGTCAAATCTCCGTTACAAGACCTTTGTATGAGTGCTTGAATGACGTCAAACGGTTAAGTGGTTTTAGCGTCAAAAACCGTTGATTTTGGTCGGAAGAAGAATAATCCCCATAATAATAAGAAGAACAGGGATAACAGTACATTGCATTTACATGCAATGTAATTAATGATTTCTAGCAGTTACGCTAAAGATGCTAACTATGTTATCAATGCTAGCTATGTTAACTATGCTAACCAGGTTCATTAGCTAACTTAGCTGATGATTTCTAGCAGTAATGCTAACAATGCTAATGTGTGGTGTGTGTAAGTGTGCGTTACTCACGATCCACCGTTCGAAAACACGATCGTCCTCCAGGCAAGCCGGCTGCAGGCAAACCCCAGCGGTGGTTCTCTGGTGGGCCCAGCACCAGAGAACGGGAGACGGGTGACTGGCAAACCCCGTTGATACAGTAGTCCTGCAAGCTAGCCTGCTGCGGTTGGTGTCTCTGGTGGGCCCAGCACCAGAGAAACTATGCGTCTCTCCGAGACAGGTGGCAAACAGCAATCCGACGACCCCAGTCCGGAGATGTTCCAGGGATTTTGTCGTCCTCAGATGGGCCCAGCAACGGAGGCACCACCGTCCTTCCAAACACTCAGGCTGGTACGTCCGGAGAGGCGCTGTAGGTCCCGGAGCTAGTGCGTAGCAAGCTAGCGAGTAGTGTCAACGCCGTATAAACCAGCACCGGGTTTCACATCAAACAGAATTCTGTCTGCCAAACACTAGTACACTCACACTGTGTCTCAAACCGCGCACTTCTGCACTTAAAATACTTAATTTGAGTGCGTGAGGGCGTTCACACTGAAATTTCGAACGATACGAAGGGCACTGCAAGTCCCCGGATGGTGCACTCATAACGGTCAAAAAGTTGAGTGTGGAACGCTGGACACTTCTCACCCTCAACGGACGCCATGTTGGCTAACTAACGGAAGGGGAGGGAGTATTTTCAAACTCGTAGAAATCGCGGTAGAGAAATCTGAAGCAGCAACGGTGGAAAACACATTTTACAGAGGTACAAGCAAGTTACAACATAAACTGTTCATGTTTTGACACAGTACGACCATGTCACGGTGGAATTGAGGACACCAATAAAAACATATTTAAACGTTACGATCGTCATTTCCGTGAAGTGCACGGAGGTTAGCGTTTGATATGAGACGACACTATTCTGTTAAAATGTGCACACTATGCCAGTAAGCACACAGGGCACATAGGGTGCTGCACGAAAGTGTACTCACGGAAGTAGTCGGTTTGAGACAGACTATCAGACTAGGGTTGCTTAACAAGCAAGCACGGGTCGCTGACAATCACTGGCACTAACAGAGTAGCTAGTCAACAAAACAGGACTTCTCTAGTCGGGACTCTGCACTGGACTGAACTGAACGAGCCGTCACTTAACTGAGGTAAAGCTATGGAATGTTCAGATTCCCCCAGTTTTTGTTTTAAACAACAAGAATTTATTGGCTGGTTATACAAACCATTTTCAAATAAAAGCAAAACAAATAAAGACATCTGATTGGATTACAGGCAAAGAACTCCAGAGTACACAAGCATGTAAACACAAAGCATTGTGGCCAATGTATTAATGTAAAACAAACAAACTTAGTTTTAAAGGTGCTTACACCTGTGATTAGGCTACTACAAAAAGTTCAAGAGATGTGTATGATGTAGCTATACTAAGCCAGTTTAAGGCTTGGTGGCTAGGCTATTGCGTATTCAAACCATTCTCATCTAGATAGGCTTAACGTCACATTGTTTGTTTCCTTGAGAGGCGCATAGAAAATAAAAGTTCAGTTTCAGCATTCAGTTAGAAAGCTTTTCATTTGTGTGTGATTACCATGTAGATACCATGATCTGCCGTGTTAGCTTGCTACAATCACAATATATTAGCTGACTTCTTTGTTGGGTTAAGTAAATTTCACTTAACAATTATCAGTTGGTTTGTGACGCAGTCAGGTCTACGATTGGTCATCATGAAAGCAATATTACCTCCGCCAATGAGGTTATGTTTTCATCGGGTTTGTTTGTTTGTCTGTCTGTCTGTTAGAGAGCTAACTCAAAAAGTAATGGATGGATTTCGATGACATTTTCAGGGAAGGTCAGAAATGACCATAGACAGTAAAAGATATGGACAGAGCTATCACGTAGACGGCAGCAGAGACCGAGGAAGCAAATTTCAACGTTTTTTTTAGGTCTTCTATTTCCGTCATAGGTCTCCCAGCAAACACGCCCTTGCGGGGCCCATATGGGGCCCATGCGGTATTTCTTCGGGTAGTGTGGGCTAGGGCCAAACCCATACAAACCCATGCAGGGCCAGCGTGGGCTTGCCCAGGTCAGGACCAAACCTTTGGGCTCTCTGTGGGCTCTCTTTGGGCAGCCCACAATTAGCTGATTGCCCCCAGAAAGCCCCTGCTGGCCCAGTGTGGGCTAGCCCATTCTGGCCCAGAGGAACTTTTGTACCATTGGGCCCATGCAGGTTTTTTGTGGGCAGCCCTCACTCATAGGATTTTTTTTTTTTTTTTGACCAACCAATGTACAAAGGCATTGCAAACCAAAAACAAAATACAGTATGCATCGTTCAGTGAATATTTTGATATTCTGTCCCTGATATTACTCTACACTCTAAAAACAGATTGTTCAAATACTAATATCATTGGTAAAGCCAGAATTGGTTGTTTTAACCAGAGCCCGTCCCTTATTAGACATTCTAGTTTTAACCAAGATGTTACTCATAACCAATCAATTGGTTATTCATCAATCAATGTTTTTGGTTGAATAGTCTACTTAGGCTATCTGTATTAGTTGAAAGCCAATGTCAGAAAAAGGGATAGCCTAATGGTTGGGGGCTATTTTTGTTTTCTAAGGTGGCCTTCACATTTTGGCATGTACTTTGATCGAACTTTAGCCCCAAGGTAGCATAACATGTACCTTTTCTGGAAACAAAAAAGGCCTACAAACAGTCACGTGTGTTGTTGGGGAAGGGGATATCAGGGTGACCGATACGGTCACCTCAAGTCTCAATATCAGCAGCCCTCCCTCACCAAGTGATGCAGCAACTTTCAACTGCCTTTGGTGAGGAGGCAGAGATGCAGGGTTGCCAACTTTGGGTGTTTGGCTGGAGTGAGATTTTGTGAAGTTGGGGGGGGGGGGGGGGGGGGGGGGGGGGGTTGCAAAAGGTATCAGCACAATCTTTAAGTGCAGGCCCCTTGCCAGACACACGGGCCGCCTAGACCACAACATATACTAACATGGTTGTTACACAGGTGAATATAATATATCAGCATGGGTTTCTCAATGTCATTTAGTGGTGTTGTAGACCGATACAACTCACATCCAATACAATATAGCTATTTACAGAAGGCTGTACTGTAGGCTAGGCTATCTATCTATCTATCCATACATATATTTAGGTCTATATATCTCATGCATCAGTTAGGAGCCATAGCGAGTGAAAAACATTATAAGAATTTTAATGTGTCACAATTGTTTTGATATTGACAATCAGTCAATAATTTTAATATCTCTTGATTTGATTTGGGATGCTAATGCTTGTTTTCTAGTAAAAAAAATAAAATAAAACTAAACAAGTGGAAGAGCAGTAGCCTAGTTAATTATTTTGGGGCGCTACATAGCCTGCAGTGGTTCTCAAACTTTTTCTTTCATTCCCCACTTTGATCAAGGGGGCTTTCTCGACCCCCACTTGTCCATCATCATCACTCTAAAAAAGTAGTAGCCTAGGTCAAGCTCAAAATTGTCAAATTTATTGACATAACGTCACTTGCTAAATATACCTCAGTAACAGTTAGGCTACAGATAGGCCTAAATATCAGTTCAGAAATAGAGAAAATAAAAATCTAAATCAATGACCAATATCGTCAGTTTTTGTCATTGACAAGGTGTTAATCCTTGCTTCAAAAAAAGATGATTTCCAAAATTACAGAAATAGGGCCAACTATAGGCTACCATTGTGTTATAGGCTAAATGAAGCACAACCTCGTTCAAAATTTCAGTCAGGTCAGGTCAGGCCCTGACGCGAGCGCTTCCCTGAATGAAACAGTCCGTCCGTTGCGCATCGGGCGCTACCCCTCTATCACGGTCTGCAGGCCATTTCTTTTACCTGCTATCGTATGTGCGCCATCCGAGTCCCTCACAGCTTTCCCATTTGATGTCATGTTCTGCCAGGTAGACTAGGGTAATTGTTGAGAATGTTGAATAGCTCATCAGCAGTGGCCCTACTTTTGACAGAATAGAATATCTTCGCTCGCTGTCAAGTTAACAAAGCGGACATAACTTTGTTACTGTCAGTGCCTACTGCCTGAAGTTGGAGAACAAGTAGAAATGTAGGCCTATTGCAATTTAAAAACTGGAATAGGCTACTGAATGGCTTCATTAATTGCATTAATTGCATTAACTGCCATCAGAAAGATTGCGCTCTGTCAAGTGTCATTCATATCAGTGTGAACTTCGTGAGCAATCCGACAGAAACGAATGGTGCGCATTTTGCACTTCGCCCGCCGCAAATAATTTCTCTGCGCTGAGAACGTTGTAGACAGATATTATACCTATACCTGCTATTGATCTAAAGAGCCTATAGCCTATACATGCCTTAAGTTCGTCTTCTGTCTACAATAGGCTATGATCTGCTGTGGTCTAGTCACCAACTGATTATGAACGGGTTGAAGAAAAAGAAGAATGGATTTTGGCGTGACATTTCTTGTGTCTGCGTGAGAGCGTGAGATTGATGCTGAAATCGTGAGTGTCACGGCGGGAGCGTGAGAGTTGGCAACCCAGATGTCGTCTGTCTGGTTGTTCTTGAAAGTGTCTGAATCCTTTTCCCAAAACCATATTTGCTAACCTGTTAGCAACTTAGTTGGTTGGCAATGGGAAGTTGCATTGCAACCTCAAAGTTGCTAACTTATAGGCTACTGACTCAGCTTGCGTACCGACACACACACACACACACACCATAGACTGTAAAAAAAAACGTGTTATATCCATGACGAGTCTTGAGATAGTGAATTAGCCTAACAATGGCCCTCATTTATGAAACGTGCGTACGACCAAAAACAGGCGTAAAACCAGCGTACGCTTGTTTCCACGCAAAGTAGGCTACAGCATTTATCAATGTAAACGTGATCGGTGCTAAACGCTCAAATCTCACATCTAGCCTGAACTCGCGTACGCAAGTTTCAGGCAGCATAGCACCGTGCTGAATTGATGGACTATCTCGGACATAACACCTTTCCTGTACATGTGCAGCCTATTTGCTGTAATGTAGCATATTATATTGACACATTTTATGGCTTAGGATAGCCATATAGGAGATGATTATATTCTCTTTGGCAAACGCAACATTCATGAATTATATATTTTAAATTATTTTCAAAGGGCAAATTTCAGTGTCGTAAGGTTTTGTAATGAATGTATGTATGATGTGTTCTCTCTGCGAAAATAAAGTCTGTTGCACTTAAATCGCTCTAGTTTTCCGCCTTCCTTCATGACAGCTTCTAGCTGTTAAAATTAACAAGGTTTAGCTGGACGTCACTGTGGCTCGAGATCATGATGATCTCTTTTGGACATATAATGCACCTTCATGTCGCAAATTCTAGGGGCGAGGCCATTAAAACAAGCATAATATAGGGGTGTGATATTTAAATCACGCTTGTTTCCAGCCGCCACATTTATCAACACACGTTTATTCTTACGCTGGAATTGGAGTGATACGAAAGTTTGATGAATCATGCGTGAGCCCCGTCGTAAGATGATTTCTGCGCTCAGATATATACACTGGTTTCTACGCTCTGTTGATAAATAAGGGCCATTGTCTACTGATAACCAAAAAATAATTTAAAAAATGAGTAAACATTAAACCACATCATCACATACCCTTCACCATAGCTAGAGATTGGCATGGTCCTTTTTCCAGTAGGCCTATTAGCCTGTTTGATGCTCATTGAGCTCAATGCAAATCAAACAGGCTATTAGTCCTACTGGAAAAAGCCCAACAGGAAACTCCTTAAATTATGTACATGACTTTCATTGAATTAAATTCTACTTCCTGTATTAAATTTGAATTGTAATTCTACATCCTGTTTTTGACCTCAATTCATATTCAAACTCAAGAATTGAATTGGAATTTATAAGTCATTCTCAATTCAATTCTGAATTGTGCTAGCCTGACCTAGCCTTGCACGCCCTCCCAGTGACGTAGCCTAACACCTTCGGCGTTGCTGTCGCTGGTCTGGCCCAAAGCCATCGATATCTCAAAGTTGCGACACTACCATTGACTCCCGTGTACAAACAATGGCGGCACATCCGGGAACTATTCCATTGAGAATGGATGAATATCTCAGGTGTTATATTAAGACTTTTCTACATGACTTATAGTCGTGTGCATAATAATGCATTTTCATTGAGTAATATATATGTATGTGGAAATGCAGTTTACAGTAATTTTCATTGAGTATTTACCGTAAATATTAATGCGATCGCTGCTGTCAATCCCGTAGTAAACCAGGGACCGAGGGAACTACTGAGTCTACCCACTAACCACGTGACCGCTCTAATCTGGCTTTAAGATGGAAGTCAACGGCTGTCGCAACTTTGAGATATCGATGGCTTTGGTCTGGCCAACTGCTCATCGGGGAGGATTTCTGAATTCCGCAAAACTGCGTAACTGCACCCTCTGGTCGAGAACCAATCAACTTTGAGCAGCTCCAACGGCTCTGGGTAGAGGCGTGTTCAAGGCAGAGTTGTTATTGATTTAAACTCGGCAAACCCCTTTCTGACATTGACCAGTAACAAATCGAGGCACTTAAAGGAGGCGGGTCAACCAAGCTCTTGGAGAAACTGTTTAGCACATGCTCTTAGTCAGACTAAAGTCTCGCAGAGCCTTGAAAGTCGATGCCAATCAGGCAAAGCCTGACCAGCCAGACCCACATCAAGATAACCCTAGGCAGGACTCAATCGGAGGGGTGGGATAAACAGTTGTCTTTCAAATTCCTTCTCCACGCAATAGGATAACGCTAAACGAATCATCTTCTTGTTTTCAAGTAGCATGATGTGTAACCGTTGCAACTTCTGGTCGCATGTCAGTCACCATAGACCTCTGAAGTTCGCCTACAAAAAAGCCACCATCTTTGCCCAAATAAGGAGATCCGGTATCTTGAGATTTTTTCTATGGGAAAATAACATGGGTTTTTTCAATTATCGCACCTGTTAAACTCTCACGGGGATGATGACATTGGAAATGCAGACGTTTTTCGCTACACAGTTTTGTCCACTGACATCTAGTGGATACTGTGATCTTCGGTAGGTGAAGACGGCACAGTTTGATCTTTGCTACCCCAGAGCTAACTTACAATGCAACTTGCCATAGGCAGTTAGCTTCAATTAACTCCCGGATCTCCTTATGGGCAAAGATGGCAGCTTTGGATCCTTTTTGTAGGCGAACTTCAGAGGTCTATAGACCTCTGAAGTTTGCCCACAAAAAAAGCTACCATCTTTGCCCATATAAGGAGTTACGGTATCTGACGATTTGTCCTATGGTTAATTAACATGGGGATTTGGAATTATCACACCTGTTAAACTCGCGGGGATGACAAAATCGGAAATGCAGGTGTTTTCCTGAACACACTTTTGTCCTCTGCCTTCGATAGGAATCTGTGATCTCCGGTACACGAAGGCGGCAGACTTTGATTTTTGCTACCCCAGAGCTAACTTGCGATGCAACTTGCCATTAAGTTAGCTCTGGGGTAGCAAAAATGAAAGTGTGCTGACTTCACATAGGCCTACCGGAGATCACAGTATGCACAAGAAGGCAGAGGACAAAAGTGTGTTCAGGAAAACGTCTGCATTTAAGACTTTATCGTCCCCGCGAGAGTTTAACAGGTGCGATAATTCAAAATCCCCATGTTATTTTCCCATAGGAAAAATCGGCAGATACCGAATTTTAAAGATGCCAGCTTTTTTGTAGGCGAACTTCAGAGGTCTATTATGTTAAGCCCGCCCATCGACTGTACACGATGTGATTAGTCTGGTGATTCTGCCAATGCCCAGCTCCCAAGCTAGAGTTCCTAGACTGACCCGGGCAGCCAATTAGATTTGCTGCCGCTAGGGGCGTCTAGATTTCTAGGCTAGTATTTTGCACAAGCCTGTCCCGAACATTAACAATATGCTGGCTTTCTGCCAGAGTGAACTTTGGTGTCTTTTTAGACTCTTGCCTTTTTAATGGCACACATTATTCCACCCAGTTGTAAGGCTGTGTGTCTAATTTTCTGATGTTATAACAAACCATTCTAAGATTGCTGAGTGTTTTTGGAGATATAGAGTCTTTATTGTCCTATAAAGGATATTCTTCTTCACACGTCATTTCATCCATAAAAGATGGATGTTTCTCCAAAATATTGCTGCATGATTCATTACACCACACCAAAGACAATATATTCTCCTCTCCATTCACTATGGTGTGAAACCAAACATGAATGTTCTTATGTTGTTCTTAAGCACAACGTAAGCTTAGTTGAAAGCAATAAACATTTTGTTCTCGATTGCGAACATTGTCAAATATTCATGGGAAGGTATATTTACTGTTGGTCACCTATTATGCAAGTATTTTCTTAAGCATATTAGCACATTGTGGCTGCTTTAAATGGTAGTGTTTTATGTTTTACTCACCTGCATAAAGAGTCTAAGTTGAGTTTAAACCAGGTCAAAAAATGACCATGAAATAATGATAGGCCTACGTACAATGTTCTTCTTTCAGACACATTTGAATTTGTATAGTGATGTTTGGAATGAGTTAATGAGAAGTTATGTAAACTGTACAAGATATATGGTTGCTTTTACAACGTAGATAAATAAATACCTTTTTTAATGTTCATGGCTTCTTTGTGTAAGCACAGGCAATAACCATAGTATATTGGTTATAATTAAACAAAGTCAATGGTAGGTTGTTTCCATATGGTACTAATATATTAGTCAAATTTAACCAATGAGATTACTCAATATATTATACTCAATGTATAGGTTGATTTGAAGTACAGTAGACTATCCATGCTCAGTAGTCATCAAATGTGAATAAACTGGAGACATTTTGGATGGAAGAATAGTTCAAAATACCTGGAACCAGAATTCAGGGACTTACAGTATCTGTAGCTATCTGTAGCACAAAAACAATGTATCTACAAACTAAATGGAATGGATAAGAAGAGTGTGTGCAATATAGCTTGGTGTCTGTCTTGTTTTGTGTATTGATTGGTTTGTGTCTACCTGTCTATTGAATGGTGCTGGCCGCCAGGTATATGTTCCCCCTTCAAATGTATAGTATGTGTTTTATTTATTTAAAAGAAATGCTTGTAAATCATACCATTTTCCTCATGAAGACTGTTTATGTAAACCTAAAGGACTTTTAAGAATGACAAGGAAGATTGTTGTTAAGATGAAAATGGTTTGTAATCTATGGTGGTAACATTCATTCATCTTTGAAAATGCCTTATTTTTCAATATAGGATTATAGGCACAATATGCACTTTAATCTACCAAATTTCAAGTCTGATAAAATGATTCTTAAAGGGGTCTAAGTAAAGATCCTTCACACTAAAAATCCTTGCCATTTGTTTTGACAAATAAGGTTTGTAAGTAATTATCTCAAATAATCAGAAAGACGTGGTGAACTAAGGTGGACAAAACACTTACATTATATTTTTTGTAATTTCTTGTTGCAAACTTGTAGAATTCAGTTGACTACTTCAACATTTGATTTATTACTTTATCAGTGCAAAAATCTGCTGCAGACACATGAAATTGGCGCATGCGCATTTTGTTTATCAATGGGATTTCACGTGCGCTTGATTCGGCCAGGGATTTGGCAGACTTCACACAGACAAACAACATTTGAAACTATCTTTCGAAAACGAACGACTACATACTTAAACGTAAGTAAAACATTTAATCAAACTATACAGTATTCATTGTTTTAAATGACAGTCTTGAACATTCCGTGTCGTGTTGATTAATTATGATTAAGAAATAGCAGCTAATCATTTGACTAGCCAAATTCTGTTAATAACTAGCCATAGTTAGCTATGTCTAGTTGTTAGCCATAACTCAACTCTTTATACAACTCAACTAATGGTAATACTAGCTTGATATGTTGTGGTAAGATTTAATCTTTTGTCACTGACTGTTTCCCTAATGAACATGTTGTTCCTAAAACATTCACTTATGCAACAACGGAGGCGTTTCTGTAGCTTTGTATGCTAGCTAGCATCTGGTAACGTAAGGTAACTGTGTTGAACGTTATTAGACATCAATAGAGCCATATATGGTCGTGCTAGTCAGTGACAACTGCCACTATGTGGTTGACGGGATCAAGCACGGAGTGTGCAGGACTGGACCGCACGCAGGTTACATGTTGTTTGAGGGATAACTTTGTTGATGATTACCTTTTGAAGCATTTGGAATACTTTTATCTGGGACAGTGTTCAGCTCTGCAGTCGAACTTGCTATTTGAACAGAGGAACGACCGATGATGGGCTACATTTGTGGCAATAGCCGAATGCAACATTGATATACTTTCAGTTGTTTATACTTTTACTCGATTACAGAAATATAAGTTGTCCTCTTGTCTCAGTCCTAGAGTGATGCAGTCCACCTTTCTCTTTGCCATCAAGATGCTGTGGAGGTTGATTCCCATATCAGAGAAATTAGTCAAATATGGCCTGCTCTGTTTCTCAATGATGAGGCAAGTATTAATGTATTTCTCTGCATGTCTGTGTATATCTATTTGTCTATCTATTTATTTTTTGCACATTGTTTATAAGCTTAAAGGAAATATCTGGTCATGGTCAAGTGCATAGGCAATAGAACAGGAACATTTGATCAGGTTATCTGCAAATGTTACAAAATTCATATACTTTCAATGTTTTCAGTAAGCAAATCAAACCAGCACAATTTAAATAGCTCAACAAGTGTTTTCTCTCAATTTGACACAAGTTGACACCAAAAAAGAACTAGTGCAGTCTCACACTTATTCAACACCTTCATAACAAGTGTCTTTCATATTTGGAAGAGCACATATGTGTTTTAACCTGTTGCAAATGCATCTTAGCTCATTCCTAATGGGCAATGGCCTCCAATCCTCTCTTAGGACTCCCTAAGTATTTTAATGAATCCATCTTCCCCTACACATGCTGCATGTTTTCCAGAGGAAGCAAAGATGCCATATTGCATCACCGAGCCATCATCATTCAACACAAGTCAGGTATTTGGCAGTCAGTGTATACCCAATTTTTCCCCTCTAGACTTACTGCCGTTTCATCGGCATAAACAGAACAGAACCCACAACTGTATGCTGTAATTGAGTCTCATGAAGTATATAAGTATATATCCTTTTTTGATCCCGTGAGGGAAATTCATTCTCTGCATTTAACCCAATTTAACCGAATTAGTGAACACACATAGCACAGCGAGGTGGGTTAGGTGCCTTGCTCAAGGGCACTTCAGCCGTGGACTGGTCGGGGATGGAACCGCAGCCCTCCGGTCACAAGCTCGAAGCCCTAACCAGTAGGCCACGGCTGTCCACAAGCATAGGCTGTAAACTGCATCATGTATGAATTAAGAGTAAAAATTACAATGGCTTTGTAATACTTTAGCAGTTGGTCTGCTATTTAGTATATGTTGTACCAAGTGTTCTTGTTCTTTTTCCTGCTGATAGTACAGTGACCATCTCAACCTAAACCAACAAATTTCCCGTGGGAAATTTCCTGTAACTGATGCAGTCTATAGCTAAATTAAACAACAATTGGGAATTGTGTCAAATATTGTCATTCTTTCTGTATCTCCATCTACAGTATGTGCAGGTGGCAGATATCACAGCACATAGGAGAAGGATAGCCCTGGAAGGACTGCCGCTTTTCTTCAGGGAAGAGTCTACATGCCTTTTCAGGAAATGCCTGGTAAATGCTAGTTTTGTTTCATTGTGGCCTACCAGGCCTATGTCAAAAGCAGCCTTGGGTAAAGCTGGGAAAGATTAAACACACGGTTTCCACACCGTGGTAATCAACCGTGATAATTATGATATTTGAAATGAAAGCAGTAATTGTTATCGTCAACATTTTTAATCATTGTTTACCGTTACACTGGTAATCGTTACTTGGGGGTTTAAAGTTCTGATTTCTTTACTTGTGTAGATTTTTTTAAGTTAATACATTTCATGTCAGTAGTCCAGTCAGACATAACTGTTGAAAAAAATGTGACATGTACAATACTTATTTTCACTGCTGGGATAATGTATAGAACGCTGGTCATTATCGGGAAAATAAGGACCGACAGGGCGAACCGGACCCTGACGCTCACCTGTCTTGACTCACATATGAACTTCAGTCACATCCCATCCTTAATCCATAGGGTTTATTATGATGTCAGTCCACTCTTTGCAGCTATAACAGCTTCAACTCTTAGACTTTCCACAAAGTTTAGGTGTGTGTTTCTGGGATTTTTTGACAATTCTTTCAGTGGCACATTTGTGAGGTCACACACTGATGTTGGACGAGGCGACTGGCTCTCAGTATCCACATTAATTCATCCCAAAAGTGTTCTATCGGGTTGAGGTCAGGACTCTGTGCAGGACAGTCAAGTTCATCCCCACCAAACTCTGTCATTCATGCCTTTATCTATCTATCTATCTTTATGGACCTTGCTTTGTGCACTGATGCACAGTCATGTTGGAACAGGAAGGGGCCGTCCCTGAGCTGGGCTTGGTCCCTTAGTTCCAGTGAAAGGAACTCTGAATGCTTCAGCATTAACCAAGAGATTTTGGACAATTCCATGCTCCTAACTTTGTGGGAAATTTGGGGATGGCCACTACTTGTTCCAACATGCCCGTGCACCAGTGCAAGGTCCATAAATACATGGATGACAGAGTTTGGTGTGGATGAACTTGACTGGCCTGCATAAAGTTCTGACCTCAACCCAATAGAACACCTTTGGGATGAATTAGGATGAATACTGAGAGCCAGTCACCTCATCCAACATCAATGTGTGACCTCTCTTGGTACGTTTGCAACTTCCCTTGATTATTACTCCAGATGAGAGTGTAGTTCCATGTCAAATCAGCCTAGAAAAATGCCAGGTTTCATTTTCAGTTGGTCTTATTGCACTCTAACTTGAGAAGAGACACGTTTTAAATGGGAAAATTACCGGAAATCTTAGTTACTTTTAAGCATGATGCTAGCAGGCGAGAAGCTAATGGTCTAATCCGATTCAATGATCTATGCCAGGCTGAAGCTAAAAGTTGTATCGCCAGACTCACAGAATGGCTGGATGAACGGGAAAAAGGGAAATATCGATCGTTTTGCTCAAGGGGAGGTGGAAAATATTTCCAAAAATGGCGGAATATTCCTTTAAGGATGGGATGTGACCGAAGTTCATATGTGAGTCAAGACAGGTGAGCGAATGCTTTTGCCAATATAGTGTATTTCTTGTATACCTTATACACCTTGTCATTCGGTGGTATTATTTTTATTATTATTATTTAATGTTCTAAATTCTTGAGTAAATGAGAGATCTGGGGCCTCATGTACAAAGACTTGCATGGAATTCTTACTACAACATTGCGTACGCGAAAATCTGGAAAGAAGCGTACGCACAAAAAAATTCAGATGTATGAAACCATGCGTACGCAGCAATCCACGCAGCTTTCCTTTGTACATCCCAAATAACGTGAAATTAAGCGCACATGCATGAGCATTATACTCCACCCCCTCTCCTCCCTCAATCACACTCATTTTAATATGCTAACTAGAAGGCCACTCGAAAACTCAGACCTCCGCGAAGGCAAAACGCCTTATCCCACAATATTAATAAGAGAAAAAAATCATTTGTGGATCCATCCGTTCTTGAACCTGCTACAAAATGTAATATAATCAAATCGAAAAAGTATTAAACGTTTATTACCAGCGATTGCGAGGTAGAAGTGCTCTTATCAGACAACATGGTAAAGACAGTAGCCTACGTCTTTATCATCTGTAATTAATAACAAAAAAAAAACAGTAGAGGCAGAGCGTGGCAGTGGCTACAAGGGTCAGAGACCGTGGCAGATTCATTGGTCAGTCTGCAAGTGACAAGGTTCACATAACGCGGTTTGTTGGGCATTTCAAGCATTACAAAATAACCGCAATAATTAAAAGGTAATTAAATCACACGTGTCCGAGTAAGAACACGCATCGCGCACCCATAGTAAGTTTATCCACGCTTTGCCACGACGATTTCTGGATCATATTCCTATATTTTGCACAAGTGTTACAACAATAATGTGAATGCTTACTCGAGGAAAGTCAAAGTAGCCTATGCAGTCAGTCAGGGAAATTGCTTCAATTCGCACTAAGCTATTCACGCGGATCATCTTGTCCCATTTGTTTTTTGTTTTACTGAAAACTGTCGGAAATATGTTAAAACACCCGGAAAATGTTTTAGACATGGACATATGCGTGAAGCCGACCACATTCATCACAGATTTCGAGGAAGGAAAGCTCTTCGAAATCTGAAATGTTTGATAAGCAAGTGAATAATCATGTATGGAACTAAATATAGGCATTATCTCTATACGTTTCACATTAGGCTACCTAATTCTTGATATCCTCTGATAAGACTACAGTTTTAATTGCAGATATAGGCTGTTGCATAGTTTGGTACTATTAACGCATGTTGCATGGCCAATTATCTAGAAACATATGCCTATTTCGAAGTGCTATTTTTAATATGCTGTGTAAATAAAGGCCTTGATTCGTGATCAACTAATGTTGTTGCGCTGCATTGCCTCTATGTGTCGCCAACTGACGATACACACTGGAAATGTGCTTACGCCAGGCATGAAGCTTGCGTGGAGGACCGCACATTCTCACATTCAAGTCAGTCTTTGTACATCCGGACGTGAGCGTGAGACTTAGAGTACGCAGCATTTTTGTGCGTACGCAAGCTTTGTACATGAGGCCCCAGGTGTGTTAAAACGTGATTATACGTTGTTTTGCCTCAGCCCTCTTTTTAAATGTTGGAAATGTCATTATACTGTCAACGAAGAGTGGGACTACTTTGAGCTAGCCTGGCACGCCGTCCCAGTGACGTAACACCTTCGGCTTTTGCTGTCGCTGGTCTGGTCAACTGCAGAAGGATTTCTGAGTTCCCGAAATCTGCGGAACTGTCCCCTTTGGTCGAGAACCAATCAACTTTGAGCAGTGGCTCTGGGTAGAGGCGTGTTCAAGGCAGAGGAAAGAGTGTTGTTGTTGGTTTAAACTCGGCAAACCGCTTTCTGACATCGACCAGTAGCAAATCGAGGCACTTAAAGGAGGCGGGTCAACCAGCGCTTGGAGAAACCGTGTTAGCACAGGCCCTTGGTCAGACTAAAGTCTCGCAGAGCCTTTGAAAGTCGATGGTAATCAGGCTAACTTTGAGCCTTTCTGTGGTTTAAAACAGCGATTTGGCTATTTAGCTACAACTAGGAGGCGGTCTTCTCCGGCCTGCCTGAACGTCTGCTTGAAATTCTGCTCCCCGGCAAACTGCATTCCAAATTATTATGCATATGCAGTCTTTGTTCATTTTCCAGAATAGTCTATAGCTACACCGGCATTCTCTTTTAACATAGACAGCCAAATTTGCCTTTAGATATATTTCATAATTTTATGAAAATGGCTTGGAATACTGCTCTGACATTCTGCAGGACAGGAGTACATGATTTAAAAATAAATAAATGAATACAACTTGAAACCATCAAGAAATTCTGTAGTTGTCCAGTTGACAGTGGAATGATGTTCCTCCAACGTGCAGATAACGACCCCAGTGGTGCTTACTATAAAAGTAGTATAAGAATGTAGAAACCATGTAATGCCAATGTAATGTCATCAAGTGTTATTACATGTTCATGATGATGTGTCATGTTAGTGACAGGTTCATGTCACTCTGTCGAAAACCTCAAGTAAAGCGTTGACCTGCGTGAAGCTGGCCCCCCATGTTATTAAAAAATGATTAAAAACACTGTTATTCGTTTGTGCTACGTTTGTGCCGGTTTGTGCCGTAAAAATTATCGTTTGTGCCGTTAAGGGTTTTTAAGTAATTCAACTTTACATTTTCTGGCCAGTGACGTCACTCAGCCCCCCATACATGTCCAAATTTCCCCAAAATGGTCTCAATCGTTTGTGCTACGTTTGTGCTGGTTTGTGCCGTTAAAAGTAACATTTGTGTTGCTATGTTTTTTAAGCTATTCCACTTAATTTGTTACACGCGTGACGTCACCCAGCCCCCCATCAATGTCCAAATCTTCCAAAAATGGTCTCAATCGTTTGTGCTACATGTGTGCTGATTTGTGCCGTTAAAAGAAACATTTGTGCTACTATGTTTTCCACGTTATTATGGTTTATTTATTACTCGCGTGACGTCACCAGCCCCCCATCAATGTCCAAAACTCCCAAAAATGGTCTCAATCGTTTGTGCTGCGTTTGTGCTGATTTGTGCCGTAAAAAAATAACATTTGTTCAGCTATGCTTTTTAAGTAATCACGCTTTGTTACAGGCGTGACGTCATTCAGTCCCATTCAGCGTCCAAATCTCCTCAAAATAGTTGCGCTCGTTTGTGCTACGTGCGTGCGGATCTATTTCTTTAAATGTTTGTGTTGCCTACTATGTAGAGGTTAGCCAGGGGGCTTGTCCAGCAGTTTTAGCTTATGTTAGACATCACCCAGCCCCATCAATGTCCTTATCGATTTACGGTGCTACCCTCTTTACTTGGCTGTTTCTGCTGCCCAGAATGTTATACACCAGTTGGTGCGTAACGTCAGAATTGCTATCGCTACTGTGGATTACTGCTACCTGAACTCTGTGAGCTAACTGTGGCTACTTGTGGACTCTATCGCTACTGTGGATTACTGCTACCTGAACTCTGTGAGCTAACTGTGGCTACTTGTGGACTCTATCGCTACTGTGGATTACCTGAACTCTGTGGGCTAGCTGTGGCAACTGGGACTCCCCGAACTAACAGGCCTGTGTGTGTGTGTGTGTGTGTGTGTGTGTGTGTGTGTGTGTGTGTGTGTGTGTGTGTGTGTGTGTGTGTGTGTGTGTGTGTGTGTGTGTGTGTGTGTGTGTGTGTGTGTGTGTGTGTGTGTGTGTGTGTGTGTGTGTGTGTGTGTGTGTGTGTGTGTGTGTGTGCGTGCGAGCATAGTTAGCCCCAAGCCGGGGTTAATGGCTAGTCCCTTCCCCTAGCATAACTCCGCCATAGAGAGGGCTGTTTTAGGTGGGTTGTGTGTGGATGAATGCAGGGTGGGTGCATTGGGAGGTTGGGTTGTGTGTGTCAACTTTAAATAAATTGTAAACGTGACTCCCTGTCTGTGTGTGATTTGACTCCTCCTCCGACCACGAAACAAATATTACAATATTCTCTAAAATAAGCAAAAGTTTTTGTTTGGCCTATGCATCAAAATGACAAAGCGTTGCGCACTGCCCGCACACAAGCAGCATTTAGGCAGCTACTTGAAGTCGTCTCCAAGGCCAACAGTTAATTCTGGTTACAGCAATTCTGACGTTACTCACCAGCAACTGGTGTATACAATTCTGGGCAGCAGAAACAGCCAAGTGAAGAGGGTAGCACCGTAAATCGATAAGGACATTGATGGGGCTGGGTGATGTCTAGCATAAGCTAACACTGCTGGACAAGCCCCCTGGCTAACCTCTACATAGTAGGCAACACAAACATTTAATGAAATAGATCAGCACGCACGTAGCACAAACAAGCGCAACTATTTTGAGGAGATTTGGACGCTGAATGGGACTGAATGACGTCACGCCTGTAACAAAGCGTGATTACTTAAAAAGCATAGCTGAACAAATGTTATTTTTTTACGGCACAAATCAGCACAAACGTAGCACAAACGATTGAGACCATTTTTGGGAGTTTTGGACATTGATGGGGGGCTGGTGACGTCACGCGAGTAATAAATAAACCATAATAACGTGGAAAACATAGTAGCACAAATGTTTCTTTTAACGGCACAAATCAGCACACATGTAGCACAAACGATTGAGACCATTTTTGGAAGATTTGGACATTGATGGGGGGCTGGGTGACGTCACGCGTGTAACAAATTAAGTGGAATAGCTTAAAAAACATAGCAACACAAATGTTACTTTTAACGGCACAAACCAGCACAAACGTAGCACAAACGATTGAGACCATTTTGGGGAAATTTGGACATGTATGGGGGGCTGAGTGACGTCACTGGCCAGAAAATGTAAAGTTGAATTACTTAAAAACCCTTAACGGCACAAACGATAATTTTTACGGCACAAACCGGCACAAACGTAGCACAAACGAATAACAGTGTTTTTAATCATTTTTGAATAACATGGGGGGCCAGCTTCACGCAGGTAAAGCGTTGCTATTTTTTAACACCCATTCAGATGCTGTGAGGAGAGTTGGATTTGTTGGTGAGATGCCACAGGCATCTAATGTTGAAAAAGAAATTAAGTCATGGCTACGAAACGCGAGAGACCAGGGTGGCGGACGACGGCAGAGGTTACTACAGCAAAACAGAAACCCTGATGCTAACGTGAGCTAAGGGGGGGGGGGGGGGGGGGGGGGGCAAATGTAACAAATGTATTGCGGAGGTGTACTGTATTTGTTATTTGTTATTGCTGGGGGGAACACATGTTATACCTTTGTTATTTATTTATTTATTTATTTCATATACAGTGCCCTCCATAAGTATTTGAACACATGCTAAAGTTGAGTATAAAGAGGAATATAAAATCATCTTTTGGAAATTGATCTTAATGTCTTACTGTAAATACAAAAATGAGGAAATATCCAACATTTAAGGACACCAATTTTCTATGTGAATGAATAATGTATCGTAAATAGATAAATGTTTTCCTTAAAATACAGGCGTCATAAGTATTTGAACCCCTATGTGTTAAATTCCCATAGAGGCAGGCAGGTTTTTATTATTTCATGGATCCAGGATACTATGCACCCTAAAAAAGTTCCCTTGGCCTTTGCAATTAAAATAACCCCACATCCTTACATACCCTTCACCATCCCTAGAGATTGGCATGGTGTTTTTTCAGTTAGTCTATTAGCTGGTTTCATGCTCATTGAGCTCAATGCAAATCAAACCAGGTAGTAGGCTAATTGGAAAAAAAAAAAAAAAAGCACCATACCAATCTTTAGGTTAAGTGAAGGGTATGTGATGATGTGGGGCTGTCTGCCTCATGAGAATTTAACACATGGTTGATTCCGTGTCAAATCAGGACACTTTCGGATCTCATTGTCACAGATTGCATTTTGCATTTTGTCCATGCTCAGGGTGGGAAATGAAAAAGAAACATTTGCATAAGACAAGTCAAATTGGTGTTTTTAAAAAGAAGAGGTAATGCAGATTAAAGAAAAAAATATTTAAAAAATCGTTGTATATTCCCACCAAGTGTTAGGGTGCTCTGAATATGAGATCCAACATTATTTTTCAAACTTGTGAGGTCTGCTGTTCAGTCCCTGATGGAATTTCTTTCTTCTTTTTCTGAAAGTGTTTCTACTGATCTCAAAAAGGGGGAAAAAATCAACAGCCTATGTTGAGTAAAAATATGTCTTCTGTAAGTCTAAACAGAGCCCAGCCAAGAACTCCAATAAAATGTTGATCAACTTTGAGGGACTGCTATGACCATCCAGGATGATCCAGACCACTCGTGGTGATTTTACTGCATGCCATTCCAATTTATGCACCAGCCTCCAAAATTTGAGCCTCCTACAAATTCTAGTTCTTGAGCAATGAGCTTATGAACTTTGACAAACAAAAGAGGCAGAGCAAAATTGACACCCCCCTCCCCCCGTAAAACTGTCTAACTTGGAAAGTATTGATCTTAGCACAAAAACATTTTACAGAGTGTCTCCTGGGTAACATAGGTACAAATGGTATTTTTTTTTCCAGATTTTTTTGAGACGCAAGTGCGTGCGCTCTGGCTGATTTGACGTGGAATGACCCTCTTGTGTTTTGACTTATTGAATCTCCTTTACTGTAAGTCACACACAAATGGTTCTTATGTTCTTTGAAAGCACTTTTCCAGCTCTATATTTTCCATAGATGACATACAAAACCCAAAATGAAAGGTAGCTGAGTTATCAGAGATTATAATATTAAGAAATGAATAGCAAAAAAATCCATATTTTATAATTCTTAATTTTTTCCCAAAAGCTAGCCTGGAATGTCATTGACATCTCCAGAAAGTTTGGTCTGTGATTTTTGAGGCATTGGGGAAAAAAAAGAAAAAGAAACCAACCACTGCAAAATACAATTCATTTTAATAGGACACCTTCAAATAAGTACTTTATTATAGTAGAGATCATGCACGCTTTTTCATGAATGATAATGAAACGGAGTGATTATTTGCACCCGGGTGTAAATAGTGGAATGGAGGCATTTTCTTATTTGCACCCAAACTTGAAATCCAACATAGCGCGACCATCTTGGCAGGAGATGGCCAACCTAAATCCTAAATCTAACAAGTTAGGATTATTAAAACAATATTTTAGATGGTAAAGTGGTGCTAAATTT
Source organism: Sardina pilchardus (assembly GCF_963854185.1). Classification (NCBI taxonomy): domain Eukaryota; kingdom Metazoa; phylum Chordata; class Actinopteri; order Clupeiformes; family Clupeidae; genus Sardina; species Sardina pilchardus. Next base: position 21,003,111 of record NC_085006.1, read on the forward strand.
CCATAAACCTTGTTCAGTGAACGGGTAAAGCCGTCCGTTTGTAAGCAAAAGCAAGAAATACGATCTTCTAGTTTATTTACCGTTACCTAGCAACCATAACACGTCATTCAAAGATTAGTAGTTTCACGTGTTACTCAAATGTAGAGTAGTGCAGCGGATAAGCGTCGGGTTACGGCTCCGGAGACCCATGTTCGATTCCCAACTGAAGCATTGTCTTTTTCTTGCATGCCAAAGTACGAATGACTTGTTTTTTCTTAGATGACGTTACCTCGCGGCAAATAAGAGTTTGTGCTTTTTGAACCTGTCAAAGATGGACTAATTTTATTTCAGTTATGAGTACAGTTAAGTAGAAGTAGGCTTCAGTAGTTGTGAGTAGAAAGGTTTCTTGGTGTTTTGAGCCCCCAACGTTGTCTTCAAGGCATCGCTGCCTGGAAGGCGCTGGGGTTAGGCATGGGTTAGGCATGGGTTAAGGTTAGGGTTAAGGTTAGGGTAAGGTTAGGAGTAGGATTAAGTGCCTTTAAGTCAACAGTGGCAGCGCTGCCTGGAAGACAACTCAGAAAACAACTCTTTGAACTATAGCTTGCCTTTGATCAAGCTACCACATGACCACTCATTAGCCTAATATTTGTAGAATCACCAAGTAAGTCTTTAGCTTGAACACTTTTTGAGATAATAACATCTGAACGTTGCTGCAGATTTAGATGAGGGCGCCAATGTGCCAAAAATCAGAAGGGGGGTACCATGTTCAAAAACGTTTTTCTCTGGAAGTATTAGGTATACCAATCTAATATTTTGGCTAAGTCAGTTTAAATGGTTACTCTTCAGGTGGTAAAATTTTGAAGGAAATCTGAGATGGTCAAGCAGAAGGATTTTGTTGAATTGAGGTGGAATGACCCTTGTGTTATTCTGACCCGCTGTTTCTTGTCTTTTAACCTCCTGCCTTGCCAAATACGTCATCAGTCACACACCCATAGACATACAGTATACGTAAGCCTATGCACACACCCCTAATCGCGGTGTCGACCAGTTCCTTTCACACTAAGCCCGCCTCGGCAATAAGACTACCCCTCGAGGCGGGTTCATTGCCGGGATGGGCTGACTCCCCTCCCTGTGTCGGTCCGTGTGAAAGGAACAGCCTTAACGTTAAACTTGGGTAATATTAGCATTATATTTGTCAGTGTGAAAGGAGCTTATGTCTAGCACTACAGAGTTAAAATTGAACTTTCTACTACATCCTCACGGACCATCTCCATCATACACCTTACCATACTGTCCGGATAAACTTGTCATGGATCAGGACATGCTTTTAGTAGTGGAACCTGTGACTGCAACATGGACTACAGTCATTGTCAACCAAGGACACAATTGCTGCATCACAGACACTGATGAAGAATAAAATGAGATTGTAGCTTTTGTTCCTCTTCCTGCAGAGTAACCTAAAGTGGAGGTGTATTATTTGTGACTCCAGTGTTGATTTTCATTATTATTGAGTGGCCAAGGAGTAGCCTGGCCCCGCCTGTCTACGTACAGTACTCCCGTTCTTTTTCCCTACAGTACTCCGTCTGGAATATTGTGATCCACCCTTGTTTAGTCCGGCAAGAGCACCTTTGTCCAACCAGCGAACAGAGGGCGTTCCTGAGAGTGATTACATTTAAGTTTCAAGGCTATCATTATCATTGTGTCCCCCTTGGTTAACATACGTCATTACTAAACGTTAGTGATTGAACTCCAATGATTTCAAACTTCAGACAAACGTCCACAAACCAGGAAATACACATTTGCCAATGGACCTACTGTAGGACAGACTCTCTGCGAAGTCAGAGAGTTATGGTTTCCAGGCTAGCCAAGGAGCCTATTTAGGTGCATTTTTTATTTTGTTTTACAGGTGAAGGACTTGTTTCATTCATTCTCACTAGCTGCGTTTCCATTACAAATATGCGCAAAAACTTTGTCGATATTGTCTTAATGTCGAATATCACAATTTTCGCAATTGCGGTGTTTCCATTACATTCGGCTAACTAAATTAAAATCTCGTGTATTCTCGCGTGCTGTAAGTCATTAGGAGACATGGTGGTTATCAACATTACCCAGATTTAGCCATAGGGATTTAGCCTACACTAATGCATTCAAATTGCCACCACGGCACGCTGATTATCAGTCATTAGGCTATAAGCCATCAGCGGAGGAGGCCTACGTTTTGGTGGGGCAGAAACATAAAATTAAAAATGACATATTTCACAGGAGTTTGTTGTAGTAGGCCTATGCTTAAATCATGTCACAGCCATGTCAGTGGAATATTTCGTAGATCAGCCCAGTTGATTAGTTTCTAAAACTAGAATCTAGATTTCTTTCAGCACCGTTCTCATCACGTTAAACCAGCAAAGCATAGCAACGTTGTTGCTATTGTAAAGGTTGAAAAAACAGTCCCAAACGCGCTACACAAACACGTCGGACGTTCTCCCTTTACATGCGTGAAGAACAATGGATCAGTAGCCATGTGGAGTTAAATGGTAATGTTATTAGGAAATTCACCACGATTAAATCTGACTCCATAGATATATTGTACCTCTAATACATTACCAAATAACTAATGATGTTAACTATGGCAGAGATTGGAATGGCACACTAAACTTGTAGAGATATGCAAACTGAGCGAGGAGAATTAACCATTTATTATGCTCTGAGCCTTAGGTAAAAGTAAAGTATCAGTAATTATCCTTGAACAAAGGAACAAAGGAGGAAATTAACTTAACCTCAAAACAAAACAATAAACTTGGACTTAAACCTTAACAAGTTACCAAGTTACAATGTTACATACACCAGATAAACAATATATCAAATAATGAAAATAACAAACCCCATAAAGAAATCAAAAGATAGATAGATAGAGAGAGAGAGAAGGTAGAGAGAGAGAGAGAGAGAGGCAGAGAGGTCAGTGTGACCTCTTGCCTAGACCAGAGCAGAGCAGGAAGAGAAGAAAGAGAGGGACCAGAGATCAGAGTGACCTCTTGCCCACAGCCGAGATAGAGAGAAGAGAAGAGAGCGAGGTGAGAAATTCTCAACCTTAAACTATCATGCAGGTCACCCCCCAACCCTGTGGGTGGGATGTGGGTGTGTCTACCACCTGAAGTTCTCCCGTGTAGTTCTTACTCTACAATTATGTATACATACATTAGTTTGCAATGAAAGCGTGATCAGGCTGTTGCCCACATTACAAGTATTAATTCAAGACCAAACATGGATGTATTATCATTTGTCATGAAACAGATACATTTCAGTTTCCAACATTAGTTCATCAGGCATGGAGAGGGGGAGAAGAGGTGTGTCCGAGGGCCTTTCACCAAATGGCCGGCCACACACACAATGGGAACAGTTCAAATGCAAATAGATCACCTGGACACAAAGGAGTCTAACTGTGAGGTCGTCTCCCCCGTTCTGAACTTTAGGGATGTTTCTCAGATGGAAAATTTACCAGCTTACACTATGGGTAAACAAAACTAGTTGAGCGGTTGCGTAGCCTATGCAGCGTTTTTGAGAAAGTGTTGTCGGCAAGTTCACAGCTGTGGATTCAACATTTTAGAATGACACGAGCCACTTTTAATGAAAAAAAAAAAATTGTTTTACATTATTCTCCCGGTGCCACTTCCTGTCGGCAGTCTTCTTCGTCGGTTTCGTTCCTCCTAACATCCGTTTGTTGGATCACGTGACTCGTCAGATGCGAAAAAAGTGTTTCCATTGCAGTTTTGCGAAATATACAAATTTCGATACGCTCGAAATACCACCTCACCCGAGCGCAAAAACTTTTTATCGAAACATGTGAGTTTTTTCGAAATGTGTGTGTTTCCATTAAGCACATTTCTTTTCGCAACTCTTAATTTGCGCAATTTAATGGGTAATGGAAACGCAGCTACTGACAACATTATGAATGAGTGCATGGTCTCTATTAAAGTACTTAATTGAAGGTGTCAAAAGTGTGAACTGAAGAGGAAAACATTAGTCCTATTAAAATGAATTCTATTTTGCAGTGGCTGGTTTCTTTATTTTGCTTATTCATTTTAAGCATACAATAATGTTTTATGGCTGAAAGAATCAATGCAAGTTCAGAATAACTGAAACTTGATTAACTGAATTAGTCACACCTGTGTTTGCAATACAGTTTCATGTTAAACTGGCCCATTAGTGACTTGAATATGTGATGCCACCTTATAGGTCACAATATCTGCAATGCCTCAAAAGCCACAGACCAAATTTTCTGGAGATGTCAATGACCTGACAGGCATTTACATTTTTAGAAAAAAAATGAAGAATTTTAAATATTTTTATTATATTTTTTGCTATTCAATTTGTAGTATTATAATCTCTGATGACTCAGCTACCTTTTATTTTGGGTATTGAATGCCATTTATGTAAAATGTGGAGCTGAAAAAGAGCTGCCAAAGAACGTAAGAAACATTTCTGTGTGACTTACAGTAAAGGAGATACAATAAATCAAAAGTGTAGTCCCCACCCCAATTAATTTAAACTTTCTTAGTCTGAATCTCTCTTAATATTGTTTCTCATATGACTAAATCGGCATGCCAAGTTTCGTTAAATTCCGTGATGATGAGATCCGAAAGTGTCCTGATTTGACACAGAATCACCCACATGGTGTTAACATAGGGGTTTCAATACTTATGACCCCTGTATTTTTTATAAAACATTTATTTATTTATTTATGATACGTTATTCATTCACAAAGAAAATTGATGTCCTTAAAGTTTTGGGTATTTCTCATTTTTTTTAATTTAAGGCATTAAAGGGATATTCCACAGTTTTTGGAAATACGCTCATTTTCCACCTCCCCTCGAGCAAAACAATCAATATTTACCTTGTTCCCGTTCATCCAGCCATTCTGTGAGTCTGGCGATACAACTTTTAGCTTCAGCCTAGCATAGATCATTGAATCGGATTAGACCATTAGCTTCTCGCCTGCTAGCTTCATGTTTAAAAGTGACTAAGATTTCTGGGAATTTCAAGTTAGTAAGACCAACTGAAAATGAAACCTGGCGTTTTTCTAGGCTGATTTGACATGGAACTACACTCTCATCTGGCGTAATAATCAAGGCAACTTGCAAACTACTGGCACTACTACTGCTTGTTGTCTATGGAGACTATTTTCAGATGCTGCGTACGATATCACTGCGCCTATGTACATTTGCAAGTTGCCTTGATTATTACGCCTGATGAGTGTGTAGTTCCATGTCAAATCAGCCTAGAAAAACGGCAGGTTTCATTTTCAGTTGGTCTTATTGCACTTTCTAACTTGAGAGGAGACACGTTTTAAATGGGAAAATTCCCAGAAATCGTAGTCACTTTTAAACCTGAAGCTAGCAGGCCAGGGCCGGTTCTTCCTACAGGCCAATTAGGCGACCGCCTAGGGCGCCAAATTGGTTGAGGGGCGCCCTTAAGCATCTTTCTTTCTTTTTTTAACAACATTGATTAACAAAATAAGAAACGCTGGAAACAGATAGTCATTATAGTCAGGGGGCCAATTCTGAAAAGGGCTTCCGTTAAGACTTTTGCGGACATGTTTTGGTACAAGCGGTCAACCTATTTTTTTAGTTAGAAGACACCCATAGGTAAGATATTATGGTGGTTGTCAAGCAAAATTATTATTTTTTTGACTTGTGCAAGCAATTTCAGGCCATTTTTTTGGTTTCCTGCTCAACATGACATGCCAACGATAAATGTTGAATATCTCCACAACCACAAGGACCATATAGATAAAAATGGTATGGAATGAAAGCTAACACTCGTGGGATGTCTGCTGAAGTGTCAGAATTAACATTTATTGTACAGTATAAGAGACAACAGACCTAGAACATGAAAAAAACAATCTCCGCCTAAAGAGAACCAGTTTTCAAAGTGAATATCAGATTGGAAACATAACATAGCATTCCAAAACCTCTATCAATCAGTACCCCTATCTATGGGAATGAGTCAAGCCAAGTTTAAAGCTTGTAGGGAGAGACAGTGCACTGCTGCACATGTTGTAATACTTTAATGTTATGGCGAAAATGTAGAACTGTAGATGGTGGTCTATGGTGCTATTTGACTTCATTAATGTACCAGGTTGTGACAAATTGTGTTTAATGGACATAATATCACTATAGTTATCAATTCTACCCAAACATAACTGCTCTCTCAGTTCTTTAGGATTAGAGGTTAGTAACTAGTTAGTAGTAATACCTTTGTAATAGTCGTATGGCAAAGGCATTTTTCCCCATCCAAGCAGTGGTGCTCGGGTATAGGCAGCCAACAGAAGAAGGCACATGAAGGATGGCATGCTTTCCCCCCAGCTTTTAACCACAGAGGTCAGGTGCTTGGAGCTTGGTGAGTACAGGTCAGGTGCTTGGAGTTGACGATATGTGGATGTGAGGAAAGTGGAAGTCAGTGCAGTACCAGGCAGTGTCGATGTCCCTGACCAGGACTCAGACTGAGCACATGGACATGGTCCCTGGGTACCTTCTGTTGGCTGCCTACCTGAGCACCACTGCTTGGCTGCACTGGAAAACCCGGGAAGTTAACTTAAGTGTATATAAGTCATTCAGCTGAGTTATTTCTATGTGTGTAGTTTGTGTTGGGATAACTTTAAGGAGTCAAGTAAACTACTGTATACTCATTTTATTCACCTAATTTCAACTTGAGTAAAATACAGTCATGGCTGAAAGTGTTGGCACCCATGTTAAAGTTGACTAAAAAGAGGAATATAAAATCATCTTTTGGAAATTGATCTTAATGCCTTAAGTAATAAAAGTAGAACATATCCAACCTTTAAGGACACCAACGTTCTATGTGAATGAATAATGTATCATAAATAAATAAATGTATTGGCACCCCTATGTAACCCTATGGGAATTTAACACAAAGGGTTAACATAGGGGCAGGCAGATTTTTAAAGGCCACTTATTTCATGGATCCAGGATACTATGCATCCTGATAAAGTTCCCTTGACCTTTGGAACTAAAATAGCCCCACATCATCACACACCCTTCACCATAACTAGAGATTGGCATGGTGTTTTATTCAGTTGGCCTATTAGCTGGTTTGATTTGCATTGAGCTCAATGAGCATCAAACAGGCTAATAGGCTAACTGAAGAAAACTGAACAAAACACCATGCCAATCTCTAGGTATGGTGAAGGGTGTGTGATGATGTGGGGCAATTTTAGTTCTAAAGACCAATGGAACTTTATCAGGATGCATAGTATCCTGGATCCATGAAATAAGTGGCCTTTAAAAATAAAAATCTGCCTGCCTCTATGGGAGTTGAGAACATAGGGTTAACATAGGGGTGCCAATACGTATGACCCCAGTCTTTTAAGGAAGAACATTTATTTATTCATGATACATTATTCATTGCATGGGGTGCCAACACTTTCAGCCATGACTGTATATGCCACTCATTTCAATTAGGTAATCATATATTCACAATAAGAAATGGCTGACCACACATTACATTTCCCAGAATGTCACTGTCCATAGTATTCTTAACACATTATCACATATTAATCTTGACTGAAATTGAATCTTAAATGCAATAGTTAAACTATATTTACGGCTATACTATAGCTGTTATGTTATTGTGTTATTTACATTGACACCACACACCATCAAGCAGATGACTATCCATAACAGACTTGGCCTGTGGGCTGATTTTAAAATCTTAGATCACTTGTAATGCTTCTGACAGACGTAATGATAATCTGAAGATACAGTATATCATGATGGCCAGTACTGCCATGGTGATAAATATTATGTTTCACTACCATCATTCTGCAGTAATCCTATTCATTTAATAGAAATTTAAACCTATAAAAAAATCCTGAAATCTTTACTCCTGAAGCTCATATCCTGTCCATAAGAGGGGTAATATAGTTACTCAATGTAAACATGCATAATGTGTCTGTATCTCCCCAAGAGACCATACAGACAGACAATAGGAGGCTCAATCACACCATTGGGATACTCAACTTTGTGATACTTTCAAGTGACTATAGGTCAAAGTCAAATTGGGAAACGCAATCAACTTTGCATTAGGCCAAGAAAAAGTGAACTTCAAAATGTTCTTTATATTTTGAGAATGGGCTTCTCCTTAATGGTATATCTGACCATATTCTGAAAATCATCAACACAATATTTTTGCCCATCACCTGGTAAACAGTAAGAAGCCACAACTAACAGCTAAGAGAACAAATACTTATTAGAAAATCAAAGAAGCATTTACCCATAATCCATAGAAAATGATAGCTCACACATTGAGTACATTGTGTAGGCCTACATTTTTTCGTGTGTAGGCCTACATAATTCTTACTTGTCATGACAATTCACTCAAGTTGTTATTAGGTGAATAAAATTAGTGTAGTTTACTTGACTCCTTTAAGTTATCCCAACACAAAATGCAATACATACTGTACAATATACTAATAACTCCAGTTGAATGACTTATTGACACTCAAATTAAATGAGTCGCCAAACTCAAATGTCAAGGCATCCGGTTTGCTCAAATAATTTCAGATAAGTTAGCTTCCCAGGCTTTACAGTATACTCAAATAATTTGAGTTCAGTTAACTTCCCGGGTTTTACAGGGGGAAAACATACCTTTGCCCTACGACTATAACAAAGTTGTTATTGCTAACTAGTTACTAACCCCTAACCCTAAAGTAGTGAGGGAGCAGTTATGTTTGGATTGAATGAATAACTATAGTAATATGTCCATTAAATATAATTTGTGTCACAGCCTGGTATATTAATGAAGTTAAATAGCACTATACACCACCATCTACAGTTCTACATTTTCACTGTAACATTTAAATATTATAACTTGTGAAGCATTGCATGTCTCTCCCTACAAGCCTTTAACTTCGTCTTCACAACCACCCTGATATCTTACCTATTTGTGTCTTCTAACAACAAAAAAATAGGGTGACACTGACAGCTTGAACCAAAACATGTCTGCAAAAGTCTTAACGGAAGCCCTTTTCAGAATTGGCCCCCTGACACAACAGTGGCCCTTGTGGTGTGATACTCTTGTGGTATTTATTGATCATTATTTTTTAATGATCATGCTTGCACACAAGTTGGATTATATTGCACATTTGCCCAAAATTACAGTAGGTAACATGGAAGAAAAAGGAAGCACTTTGGGGGGAAAATCCGCTTTTTCCATTTTTAAGAATATAGTGTTAAAATGGACAAAATAACATTTTCTAAGCTGACAACCTGTCTAGAACTCATGTTGAGGGGTTAAATATCAATACTGGATAGGTTGTATGCTTGTACCAAAAAGTGTCCGACAAAGTTTTAATATCAGTTTTGGCCCCCTGACTATTACAAAGTAGCCTGCTAAGCGGAGCTAGCGTCTTCAATTGTAACAAAAGTGTGGTCTCATTATAGCCCGATAACTAAACCCATGTAGAAAGACGCATCATACGCGTCCGGCGCATGATTTCGACAGGCTGATGTGTGTGTGAGCGTGTGTCAGTCAATCGTAACAGTCTGCATAATCTTTGCAACGTTACATTGTAAACATTGTTGCAATGTCATATCTGCCTCGTTTTAACGGTTAGCTATATGTTACTACAATGCTGAAGAGAAAGTCATTGTAGGTCCGGTTCCAATAAACAAAACGTATCTAATAGGTCCTATGGCTGACGCGCGTTCGTATAAAAAGTAGTGTCTTCCATTTAATGCTCTTGAATGTTTATTGTAACAAACAGCACAGTTCAAAGGCAAAATCTCAGTATTGCCTTGTAGGCCAGTCAATCTAGCTCAAAAAAGGGCCAAAACTTAAACTAATTGCAATAGTAATGGTTCATACTTTTTATTGATCCTTAACCCTTTGGGCGCCGGGTTTTATTTTGAAAAATACTAGATTTTGATATCTAAATTTCAGAATGCTCTGGCTGGAAAGTGGTTAGAGATGGAGAAAAAGTGTAAATGAGACAAATGTTAGGAATAACCTAAAGTTTATGTTGAGAATAAATTTGCTCATCTAATTTGCATATTATGACGTCATAGGGCGGCGGCCATATTGGATTTTGTCATTTTCAGGAAATACCTGATATTTTGAAAGAGAGTTGAACTTATTTCATCAAATTCAACCTCTCAATCTATTTGTTATGCTGTCCACATATGAAATGAACAGGAAAAAGTAAATTGTAAGCCAACAGTGGTAAACTAGAACTATTACTATACCACAACACTCAAACACAAAAACGGAAAAAGAAGTCTTTTCTCTCTCTCTCTCTCCACCACCACCCCATCTATTGGAGGACATTTTTATTTTCTTTTTTCTTCTGTTCTTCACTATTATTATCATTATAATCATTATAATCATTATAATATGATAATAATAATAACAGTAACTATTTTTTAGCTGCAGAGGCCTAATCAGTGCCCATCTATCCACATAAACATTTGTAGTATAGAGTGTGCAACATGTAATTGCAAAGTAAAGCACAGAGACAATAAGAGCAATATTGAGGTGCCCTTAGAACTATTGCCAAACTGCAAAACTCATGTAAGCAGTAAAACAGGTCAATGATTGGGCGCACCTTGAACAGCCTATCATAACCTGGCTGGCCCCTCTCGACAGAGTCATCATTATAGGCAAAGTGGGAAAAAAGACAGAATGATTTCAAATTTGTTCCTACACATCACTTACACTTACACATACACATCAAGCCTCTCCCACGCCCACCTCTCCTATTCATGGGTTTCATCAGGTCCCTTTCCACAGGTGTAGTAATCAAGCACCATGCAGTCTGCATTGATAATCAGTGCTTGATTTTATACACCTGTGGAAAGGGACCTGATGAAACCCATGAATTGACACCGCGACCGCGAGTGGCTCTGCCTCTGCTTACATTTAGCAACGGGTTGTGACTCTGGGAGCAGAGATGAACTCGTGTGTGTGTTGTGCTTTGGTAAACACTGCCGGGCACGGAGGCACTGTGACCGACGTGGTAAAACGAGTGAACACTAACGCTGGTCCCTGCGCTATTCTCACCACTCCTGCCACGTCTAACATCCATGAATACTCTCATCTATGTTGGGCAAAAAGTCGTGTGTGTGTGTGGGTGTGTGTTTGTGCGTCTGTCTGTGTTTGTGCTTGTGCATTTGCCTCGCGTTGCCTAGCATCTCCACGTTGCGCAACGTGGCTATCAGGCTTCCTAAACGACCGACCGTCATCTCCCAAAGTCAGATATTCTCCTTCAGAATCAGAATCGGCGAAACACTTCGCCCATGTCTCCCCCTGTGATCACCACTAGAGCTGGGAGCGGAGATGAACTCGTGTGTGTTATGCTTCGTAAACACTGCCGCGCATGGAGGCACTGTGGCCGGCGTGGTAAAACGAGTGAACACTAACGCGGGTCCCTGCGCTATTCTCAACACTCCTGCCACGTCTAACACATCCATGAATCCTCTCATCTCTGTTGGGCAAAGGGTCGTGTGCGTGTGTGTGTCTGTGCTTGTGCTTGTGCATTTTCCTCGCTTGGCCAAGCATCTCCACGCTGCGTCTTTAGATACTAGGCAAAGACGCAACGTGGCCGCAGGCTTGCTAAACGACCGACCGTCATCTCCCAAAGTCAAATATTCTCCTTCAGAATCAGCGAAACACTTTGCCCACGTCTCCCATGTGATCAGCACTAGAGCTGCGAGCAGAGATGAACTCGTGTGTGCGCTGTGCTTAGTAAACACTGCCGCGCATGGAGGCACTGTGGCCGTAATGGAAGCTTAGAACGAGTGAACACTAACACATGGTCCCTGCGCTATTCCTCACCACTACTGCACGTCTAACACATCCATGAATACTCTCATCTATGTTGGGCAAAGGGTCGTGTGTGTGTGTGTGTGTGTCTGTGTTTGTGTTTGAGCATTTTCCTCGCTTTGCCCAGCATCTCCACAGGTTGTCTTTGCCTAGTAAATTTCAAGTGGCTATCAGGCTTGCTAAACGACCGACCGTCATCTCCCAAAGTCAGATTATCTCCTTCAGACTCAGAATCAGCGAAAAGGAGACCTATCACGTCAGTACATGTAAACTTTTTGCTTGTCATCTCGTTTAAAATCGTGCTAAATCCAGTAATACCGCTTCAGCTAACTAGCTCCGTGGCTAACTATCTCCGGTTTCTCATCAACAAGTTTGAGTGGGATTTCCTCGAACATTTTGCATTGAAACATGACGTCATTGTGCTCTCGGGTCGAAGTATGGGATGTCTGCCAACTAGTGGTGGGGAGTATATATGAGATTTAGCACTCTACTCGGAGAAAACCGCTGTTTTATTCAGTAAAGCGTGATGTCGCAATGTGGCGACTTTGGCGCCTAAAGGGTTAAACCCTCCTGCATCACATATTAAAAATCTACCCATTTATATTTAGTGGAACATACTTTTATTCAAGGTCAAAGGTAGCAATTTCCAATGCATTTTGCCATTGGGATTTACTACAGGTGAAATGGGTAAAATGTTAAACTATAGATATCAAATTGAAACTTTCACAGTTGTTTACTCACATTAAGGCTAATATTTTTTGTATTGCAAGTTTTCTGAAATGTGATGTTTATATATGCAAATGAGACCAGTTATAGAGACCAGTTATAGAACAAATGATTGTCAATGATATGGTATGATGGAAGTATCTCAATGCATGCCAAGTCACATAAGGAAGATATTGACCTTTAGACAACATATCAAGTGAGTTGCATGCACTGAGATACTTCCATCATACCATATCATTGACAATCATTTGTATAATGTACTTCCATTGAAACGCATTGATTTTGGCTTGACTTGATTTCCTCATTTCTGAGGTGATATGAAGTAATATCTAATATTCCCTTTGCATAGGCTTTTGGTATCCAATATAGTAGCAAAATGCAGCAATTATTTTGAAGCTGACTGTACCTATTGTTCAGATTTAGTTTTCTAGAAATATATGCAAATTATTGCATATTTAGGTAAAACTGGTCTCATTTGCATATCTAAACATCACATTTCAGAAAATTTGCAATACAAAAAATCTTTGCCATAATGTGAGTAAACAACTGTGAAAGTTTCAATTTGATATCTATAGTTTAAAATTTTACCCATTTCACTAGTAAATCCCAATGGCAAAATGCATTGGAAATTGCTACCTTTGACCTTGAAAAAAGTATGTTCCACTAAATATAAATGGGTAGATTTTTTATGTTAATTAGATATACCTAGGGATCACAAAAATCTTGGAATGATTACTATTGCAATTAGTCATGGGTCAAACACTAGATTGACTGGCCTATTGGGCAGCCAATGGGCTAGGGCCGGCCCTGTAGCAGGCGAGAAGCTAATGGTCTAATCCGATTCAATGATCTATGCTAGGCTGAAGCTAAAAGTTGTATCGCCAGACTCACAGAATGGCTGGATGAACGGGAACAAGGTAAATATCGATTGTTTTGCTCGAGGGGAGGTGGAAAATGAGCGTATTTCCAAAAATGGCGGAATATCCCTTTAAGATCAATTTCCAAAAGATGATTTTATTTTCCTCTTTTTAGGCAACTTTAGCATATGTTCAAATTCTTATGGAGGGCACTGTATATATTTCATGACCATTAAAGTGATTTAATATTGAAGGTTTCATATGTATTTATTTATATTTTAAAGCTAATACTTGTCTCAGGTGATTTTCATATTAAATGTTTAGAGATATAGTGTGTATATTAACACAATAAACTTACATTTCTTTGAATTCTGGACTATTGTAATTTTCTTTTTAACAGTTATGCAAGGCAAGTTTACTTATATAGCACATTTCATACACAGAGGCAGTTCAATGTGTTTAACAAAGATGAATGAATAAACTTTAAAAGAAATAAAATACAAACATGGAGGGGAAAAACAATAACAATGCTGAGTATGGGCCTAGAGAGGGCAATGTGGGCTGCCCATGCGTGGCCATTACAGGGCCCACGCTTTTGAGCGTGGGCCTAGAGAGGGCTTAGGGCTAGATGAGGGCAGCCCATAGGGGCCTGTGCGGGCCTAGTTAGGGCTATTAGGGCCAAGTGAGGGCTGCCCCTGCGGGGCCAGCACTGCGGGCCCAGCGCTTTGCCGATGAGCAAGCCCTCAGGGGCCCACCGTGGGCAGCCCGCTAGGGGCCCCAGCGGCAGCCCACAGTGAGCCTACAAGGGGCCCGCGCGGGCTTGCTTGCTGGGCTCCTGCGCAGGCTCAGATGTCGTACTGGGGCGGCAGTGGCTCAGGAGGTAGAGGAGTCGTCCAGTAACTGGAAGGTTGCTGGTTCGAGCCCAACTCCTCCTGACCTTGTCGAAGTGTCCTTGAGCAAGACACCTAACCCCAGTGCTCCCGATGAGCAGGTTGGCGCCTTGCATGGCAGCCTCCGCCATCGGTGTGTGAATGGGTGAATGTGAGGCATGATATGTAAAGCGCTTTGGGTGCTTGCAGAAGCCGATAAAAGCGGTATATAAATGCAGTCCATTTACCATTTTACCATTCGTACATGTTACGTAGGCACGTAGTCTGACTGAGTCTGACCTATGGCGACGCTTTACTCTCTATGGACGCATGCGCATTCTCGTTAACACTGATTTCGGAAAAAGTTTATTACTCTTCCGATAAAACAGTTACGAGATTATGACGCCAATTTCACTATGTAGTATGCACTCCGACAATAGAAAATGTTCATATAAAGGCTTAAAACGCTTCAGCTGTAACGTTATTTGATGTCAAAGTGGCGCTTACGCCCCATAGGATTCAATGGAATGGCCAGCTAGCCACGGTCTACTTTTTAGCATGGCGGCCGCCATACTGTCTACACTCTCAGAACGTTCGCTGCCCCCTTGGAAATGACCCAAGGAAGATTTAGGGCCTATTCACACCAGGAAGGTCCGTTAGTTCACTTGCTTTGGCCTGGACCCAATTTGTTTTCGTTTTTTTTTTCTTAGTGCGATTCGCTTTCACACTGATTAATTGCAACCGGACCAGAATTTATAAACAAATACACATGTGCTCAGGTCGTTCAACCATTGGCGGGGTAAAGAATAAGGAAGCCAAAGTCAAAGTTGGCCCACGTAAGTACTATGGGAACTTTGCGTACTGTACTCGTTATTATCCTAGCAATATAGTTTACAGTTACAGCTTTGCAGAAGTGCTCGAGCGTCAAGACCGTTTGATGCAACATGAGTTTAACAATATCATACTCGTAATTTTGCAACGACGAAGACGTGCAGCAAAACAGTTGAGGAGAGTTCTCATGTGTCCAACATGCTACACTAACAGCAGGCCTACGGAACAGGTAGGAGATACAAAATCAAATTATTGTTGCCAAAAAAGCGTTAGCCTACTGCTGCGTACAGCTGGTGTGTGTCATTGAGCTATCCTACATTTCCCATAATGCGCGAAAACTATGGGAGCTCGTCAAATCCAAAAAGGTAGATTTCTGCAACTGGGTCGGATCGAGGTCGGGCTGCTTTCACACCATAAAGGAACCGCACCAGGGTTCAATAGGAACCGCTCCGAGACCACCTCCTCAGCTGCTTCTCGGTCCACTTGTTTGGTCCGCACCAGAGTTTGAGTGATTGTATTCACACCAGTCGAAAAGGTCCGTACCAAGCAAGAAACGATCTTGAGTTTTTTTATTTAATTGAATTTGAATCAAACTAAACAAGGCAGGTGTGAATATAGAGCTCCCCAGTCCCGCCCCTCCTCCGAGAGAGGTGCTTGTCCGGAAGTAAAATTCTCATTCATTTCTCCCATTGACTTCTGGAAAAATTCGGATATAAAGAGTTTTAGACCATGCCTTAGGCTAACCAGCTACGATGTGACTCATAAGCATATAACTTATAATTTCGAGTGAAAAAATGAACAGAAAATGTAAAAAAAGCGAAAGGTACAAGACTGTGTACATATCTTAAATTCCGAGATAGAGAACTCAAATCCCAGGATGCTTTGCAAACGTACACACATTTCCAACATTTGCAGCCTAACGATAGTTTAACATGGTTCCATATTAATCTGAGAAAAGAAGATGATTACTTCCTACCGTTTCCATTGAGTAAATTCAACCTTCAAGATGAGAAAACCGTTATTTTTCGGAAGACCACACATCGGTCCTGATCAGCCCTGCAGCCATTTTAAGTTTTGAAGTTCCAGCGAGACGAAGCTGGACGATAGGCGCGGGAAAAGCTGAGTACAGTTTGTTTGGCATTGCCATGGCAACGGCGATCTCTACCAATCAAAGGCTCTGCTTTCACCAGTTTTACACGTTAGGGTGTCGGGTAGTGTAGTACTCTCTCGTTAAATCGTGAATAAAGCATTGTTTTCTCAAAACAAGGTTGATGCCCCCATTAACTTTTGACATCTATATGAGCAGGTATAATCGCTTAGTCACATCGTAGCTGGTTTTAAGTCTACCATGGACGGTTACGATGTTATGGCTTATTCTCCAATTGTCAATGGAGAAATTGTATTGGATTTTTACTTCCGGACAAGGCTGTGGGCGGGACTGGGGAGCTCTATGCCTTCAATTTTGGGAGTGATCCATATCATTGTGATTCTGCAGGCGTCTATGTTTTTCGCTTAGGGGCGTAATGGTATGGCATGGCCACGTGATGGCGATCTGAATACAAGCCTACCTTAAAGACCTGTGCTTTGTGTAGCCTAAGTACACCCCGGCCATAATTTGAGGATTTATGGGTAGTAAAATGCTCACATAATAAATGTTGACTGAAGTGGTGTGGAGTGAGTAGTGAGTGAATGAATGAGAGAGTAGTGATTAGGTAAAGACTGAGTGAAAGGCATCTATATAATACTTACGAACCATAATGGCCTTGGTCGTCATGTCACTGAATTTTCTTTTCCCCCATTCATTCCTTTCCAACTGATTTGTTTGGCTACATTATCTGCGAAAATGTGCGCCAATATGTTGAACATGACGTGTTTGATGTCTCTTCCCCCAATGGAGGCCTGCATCCCCACCTGTTGAAGTATTGAAATAGATAAATGACAAAAAGGTATAGGAAGCATAACAATGCATGCGGGACATACAGTATGTGACTCTCCACGGCAAAACCAGTCGCTTGTCGCAACAGGCGTTTCCGAGAAAAATTACCAGTTATGTTACATCTTTTCCTGGAAAGTACCCCTTCCTTTGGCCTTCATGGTTTTATCATCCTGCAACGTGCAACCTGCCAGCCTGCATTGTTGCACAGTGCCCACTCTGTGGATCTTCTTCTCATGAAGAATCTGAAGGTCAACACCACAAAACCAGTTGTCATAGAATATCGTGTGGGGGACATTTTCAGGGATGATGGAGGCAAGTTACAACACAATGTTTTCACTCGCACCAATGTTAGGGAATCCAGGTTGTGCTGGGATTTGGCCAGAGTACACATCAAAATTGTACACGATGCCATGGTGGTCGGCGAGAATGAAGAACTTGTAGCCCTGGCATTTTGGCTTCATACCTTATGTATTGTTTCAATGAGCTCCATCCTTTGAAAGGCACCATCTGCTCGTCCACGCAGAGGACTTCATCCATGGGAATGTCACTAAAGCTCTCCCTCAAGTAGTTGGAAATATAGAAATATCCGGGTTGTGTAGTGTAGTGTTCAATGTCAGTGTATGTGTTCCTTAGCTGTTCCAGTCAAGGCAAACGGTCCAGTGTCCAAGCTCTAGTCCTCCAGGGACTGACTCGCCATCCAGATGTTTCCCGGTCAAATAAAAAAACAATCGGAGTTCACAGGGAAATATCAAAAAAAGGTCTTCAAGAGATAGGAAAAAAGATGTAGAAGGAAAAAGGTAGCTGATCCAGTAGAATTTGACAAGGAAAGAGTTTGAATAGAGTAAAGACTTTTATTTTCAGAAGAGAGTTATTCAGAAAGATGTCTAATCAAAGTCGTTCATTCATTCAAGTGAAGTCTCTACAAGTATGAAAACAAACCCGTCACCTAGGTGATGACTACAGTATGTCAAAATAAAAGTCTTTCAGTATGCATTCACTTTCCAGCAGACCAAAAAGAGAATGAAACATAGATAAATATATATGTGTATCATTTAAGCTCATGTAAACTCAGCTATTTATTCATATTGATTCTATTTATTCATAGGCCTATATATATATATATATATAATACTGTATGGTCTTCGTAACCAACTTTTAAGGTGTGTTACACAGGTAGATTTCAAAAGGCCAGATCTAGAGTCCTGGGACACACCATCACATGAAGGAAGACAATCTGATAGCTACTCGCATGAGAGGCTTTAAATCAGTAGGCTACATTATGATAAAAAAAAAAAAAGCTTTATGAATGCGTTTAGATTTTATTATCAAACAAGATATTCAGTGTCGGAGTGAAGATGTTAGCAGAAGATGCTGTTACGACACAGTTAATGGTCTAACGGAAAACAAACGAGCACAATGAGAGCCTTTCCTGCAAGTAGCCTATGAGCAGGCATGGACTGGCCATAGGGCATACCGGGCAATGCCCGGTGGGCTGACGCATATTTTTGGGCCAAGGCTGTCATAATTTAATTAAAATATATTTTATAGCGTAGGCTACTGCCGCAATGGTAGCGAATCGCGGCCCATTGGTTGACTGCCTAATGGACACTGGGCTAGTCCAATGAAATCTCAGGACCCTCCCTGACTTCCTCCCGGCTGAATCTCCCTTTTGACAGGTTATCAAAATCTGAATTGATAAGCATACATGGACCAAGTAGACCTGTTCCATCTTATTCAACATTTTAGATACACATTTCTCTAATTCTGAATACCTTTACTAAGAAAAAATAGTATACTTCTTAGGGGTGTTCAATAAGTTATTATATTAGTTTGTCTCCTTCTGCCACACTTGCCTTTTTTTTTAGGTGGTTCCCACGGGTGAAAAGTCATGGTATTTGACATGCCCCACAGGTGTCATAGAAAGCACTCGCGGACGATGCCTGGCACCAATTCTTGTCAAAGTTGGTATACATGATGTCAAGATGTTGGTGATTCTAAATTGCAGTGCCATTTTTTTATATATTTTCTAACGTGCTGAAATAGTGATATGATGAATTTGCTTACCTCGCCAGAATATATGTCATACATTCACTGCATTGCATCAGATGCAAATGATTCAAACGGCTCAGGGCCGGTTGTCCCAGATTCGTTAAGAAGCTCTTAAGTGCTAAGAACTTCTTAGGAGCGTTCTTAGAACATTCTTAGAGTGCTCCTAAGAAGTTCTTAGCAGTTAAAGGTGCACTATGAGATCCTGAGCTTCTCATAGTGCACCTTTAAGAGCTTATTAACGAATCTTAATTATTATGGTAATTGATACTATTCATATGCCCACAATGCTTATTTGACATATAGTGCACCCATCTGGCAACAGATAGAAAGGCTATTATATAAGGCTATACTGCTGACACATGATCGATTTTGACACACTTCATGATCATTCATCAGAATCTTGCCAAAATTAAAGGACATGATTTCAAGATAAGGTAAGGTAAGGTACTTTTATTTATATAGCGCATTTCACGTGCACTGAGTGCAACCCAAAGCGCTTTACAGAGACAGTGCCGAAATGGAGTGGCGTAGTCGCCAGCGTACCCATGACAACACAACAAACAAATTCACGAAATAACAATACACAAGATGCCGGACGGAGTGGCGTAATCGCCAGCGTACCCGTGACACCAAGACATAAGACAGACAAACAAATAAACAAATGTCAAATACATAATAAAACAAACAAACAAACAGAAAAGTCCACGTCAACTTAGTCCAACGAACCGCATCCAAGCAAGCGTCAGTGCGCTGTCTTGCTATCACTGGGGCAGAACCTCAGCAGACGATATGGCCCGTAGGCTAGTTGACATGATAGCCCGTTGGCAAATTGCGTTCACCCGACAGGCACCAGAAATGTGTTTAGGCGCTGTAGTAGGCTACCAGAGCGACACAGGAGGATCCTCTGCTCTGGTGCTCTCCCGAAGCCGCGTCCCTCTCCTGTGCCAGACCAGATGTTGATGTTGAATGGTTAAGGAATTGTTGATATGTTGAAATGTGTCAAACTGATGATGCAAGGAATTTAGCCTGAAAGCAGAAAGCTTCTTTCAGAAGAACTTGAGACACACTGTTATCCTTGACTAAATGTGTGTCATACTGTAAATTGGTCACTTGGAAGCATATCATTGTAGCCTACATATTTGTGGTGTATCATCACCTAATGAATACCAACTGTGTAAAATGTCAGACCCAACAGGAAGTGAGTAATTATTTCCAATGTATAAAACAAATAGCACATCAGATTGTGCATTTCACACGTGTACCACATGTGAGTGCATAGTTGGAGGAGGTCCTCTGACCATCCGCTTCTGATCGCCAATATTGGGCCCTTTGTTTGGACGCTTACAGAGCTTACTCTGACATCATTGCTTGAGGACATAAAACTGCAAAAATACAAAAATCTATACGCAACCAATTTTGGACTAAAATATAGGCTATGGACTAAAAAACACCATTGTATGGTATGTGGCTATGGAATAAAGTTATTAAGCACAAATACTAAAATGCATGTTTTATACATTGTATAAAAGGGAAAAAATATGAATGGACTAATAAACATGTTATTAATTGCAATGTTTTTATTTATTTACTTTAGAGAATGTATTTGTGTGTAAATCAGGTAGTGTGTGTAGATGGATATGTATTTTTGTCATAGTTGGGATCCTTTTCCTCTTCCTGCTTTCCTTCTTCCTTTTCTCCTACTGCCTCCTCATTTCCTCCCTCCTTTTCTTCTCTTCTCTTTTTTACTATAGCCTATATCAGCTACTTATTTTGGCAACTGCAACTCTTCCTTCTCACTATTTGCCTTACTACCATCTACTCCCTCTCTCTCTTCGTCCACTCATCAGTCTCCTCTTTCTCTCATAATTATTGTCCAGCCTTTTGTTCTGCCTTCCGCTGTTTGTTGGAAGCCTTTTTCTCTTCCTCTTTTTCATCTCTGTCATCTCCTTCCTCTCTCTTCTTCCTCTCCTCAGTCTTCTCTTTTTCTCAGCTTTCTCGTGATTATTTTACAGCTACTTTTTTTGTCCTTCCTCACGTCCTCCTACCTTTTTCAGGTCTTTTCCCCCTTCCTGACAACTTTTTTTCTGCAATTTGTGTGTGTGTGTGTGTGTGTTTGGGTATCATGTGATGTGTGTAGGTGTGTGGGTGCATGTATTTTTGTGAAATTGCCTCTGGGGATTTAGACCTTGGAGGCCTTTCTTTCCTCCTTCTCTCTCTTCTTCCTCTCCTCAATCTCCTCTTTCTGTCTCTTTTTCTCAGCTTTGTCTTTGTCTTTGGCATCAGCGATTTCTTTAGCCAGCCTTTTCTTCTCCTCTTTCTTCCTCTGTTTCTCTTCTTCAAGGAGATGCTTCCTCATTTGCTTCTCCATCTTTTTCTGGTCTTTCTCTTTCTGTTTCTGTGCTGCCAGCTCTTCCTTCTCTCTCTTTTTCCTCTCTTCCAGCTCTTCCTTCTCTCTCTTTTTTCTTGCTGCCAGCTCTTCCTTCTCTCTCTTTTTCCTCTCTTTCAGCTCTTCCTTCTCTCTCTTTTTCCTTGCTGCCAACTCCTCCTTCTCTTTCTTTTTCCTGTTTTTCAGGTCTTCCTTCTCTTTCTTTTCCTTCTTTATAAGCTCCTTCTCCAGTCTCTTCTTTTCTTCTTTTGCCCTCTTTGTCTCCATTTCCATCACTCTCTTTTCCTCAGAGGCCTTGCGCTTCTCCAGTCTCTTTATTGCTGCTATGAGCTTCTTCTCCTCAGCTGCAAGTCGCCTTCTCTCAGCCTTCTGCTCCCTCTTCAGGATCTTCACCATCTGTCTGTCTCTCTTCCAGGACAGAACAGATCTGATCTTGGAGGGACCAGGATTCAGGGCAGCAGGGGCAGAAGATGCTCTGGGTGACAGCTGTGGTGCTGGAACAGGAAGCCACTCAGCCAGAGAGGGCTCAGATTGAGTTTCCCAGAAGTTGGTGTTCGGGCAGAATGCATCACTCAACACCTCTGGAAACGACAGGGCCACATCGGTGCCAGGCTGGACGTCCACTTCTGTGTGAGACGCAGCCTGGGGGACAGGCAGAGGAGCTGGTGTCGGTCCTGTAGTGCACTGCTGGTTCCCAGCCATCTCACATGCAGCAGCAAGTAGTGTGGTGTTCAGTGAGGGCGCCGACTGATACAAACGGGCCGTCACATAGCTGGAGGGGCAGGGGACACCACGAATACTCCTCCTTAAAGCCAGCCTCCTGCAGTCCGGCCGAAACGGCAGGATGGGGCGCACAGGAAATCTTGTGCCCACAGAGTAGGGAACCACCTCTCTAGCGCCATCCCAGTTGGGAACCGGAACAGCCAAGGCTGATCTTCCCTCATGTCTCGTCTGAGATGAAGGTAGAAGAACACATTTGACACTGATATATTCATCTTGAATTACTTCCACAAGGTTATGATTATGGTTATGGCTATGGGATTTGGCAGACACCTTTGTCCAAAGTGACATACAAATAAAAACAGTACAACTATTAATTAAACAATTTCAAAACAAAGGTGACAGAACGTCAAGTGTTTAGAGCATGGCTCAGCGCATGCAAGGGTCCTTGTTCTCTCACCTGTAACAGAGAGTGCAGTCTCCCCACCTCTGTCCAGAGACTCTGGTTCTCCAGACGCACGGTCTGGCACCAGGTCAGCAGCTGCCTCCACATCACCTCTGAGTCGGCCACGGGCTCTCTTAGCAGGAGGGCCTCTAACGCCTGACCAATGGTCCTCGAGGAGACAAAGGGTGCTACAGTCTGCAAATCAAAGAGTTTATTTATAGATAGATAGATAGATAGATAGATAGATAGATACTGTATAATACAGACAGTGTCAGACACACACACAGTTTTCATACCTCATCTACTTCTCCCTCCGATAGATCAGAGTCATCATCTGACTGCAAAGTTCAAGTAGACTAATTGTTAATACACAGGGAAAAGGGGAAATACTAGTGCACAAACATGATATTTCTTGATTTTTCAATGATTAAAAAGTGAGACATACTTCATATGGCTGAGCATGTTGTAGTCGATCACGAGAGGACATCCTCAAGTGAAATCTAAGACAAAAATGAGATTTGGAATTATTACAAAATGAACATTATTGTGTGAGAGAGAGGGTATGAGAACCCCCGCATATAAGTTATGTGTAGCTTATGTTCTTAGGTTATGTCCTCTCTCTCACATACATCCTAGGCCTAAAGCATACATTGAGTCTATCAAGTGATGAAATGTGTCGCTCACATCTCATGTTCCTATTCGTTCAACGTTGTGGTTCATTATAGGCAGTCCATTTTCAATTATTTACTTTTACTACACTTTATCTTTGGTAAATATAAATGTAAGTACGCTGTGTAATCTATTTCCCAGACATAAATAGGCTATACTATTTTAACAGGCCTACTTTTGACTTACCACAAGCACAGTTGAGTTATTTCTTATATATTGTTTGTTCTGTATGATTCTCCTATATCGTGCGGTTCTAGCTTTTCTAACTTTCCAAGTGAAGCAACGTCCGTGTCAAAATAATTATAATAGAATTGTACCGTTATGACGTAGTAGACATTGCGTAATCATTACCAAGACAACAGGTGGCGTCACAAACGCTAGACCATGCAGTAGACAGACACACGTCCTATGCATAGGTTCTATGCGCTCTGGTAGCTCTACTTGTTCAGTCCTGCCGTGAAAAAAATAGATTAGCAGCCCTCCACAGTTCAGGACCAGCACAGTATTATAGTTGTAACACCTAGGCCTACGTGAAAGCCGCTACATGGCTGTTCAGCGTGGGTGCTTGAATTAAGTATGAATAGCATACTTTGTTTGTATTCTAGGCTATTTGTATTTTGTTCCTGTTACATCTGTGCAGTAATTAGCCTAGCAGTGTAGGCTACAACATTATCATTTACTTACCGTTTATTCCAAATAGAGATTTTGCGTCCATGACGAACTGTAAATTGATTCCTTTGTTCTTTGAAAGTGTTAGGCTACATGCTATAGAAAGTTCGTTTGTCATACAACCCTTTGGTTAGCCCATAGCCATAATGTAAATGGGAATTATGCCTATCTGTTAAATTCAATTGTGTTCAATGTGATGGGTTGCTGTTATCTCCGAGAAGAAATTCTTTGGTAACATGATGTTGCCCATCAGCACCTTAAGTGCACGAGACGACTAACACTGTGCATTTCATCCTGCATACGTGTTTGACCTGTAGAGGGCAGTATGGTAACATATTGATCTAAGAACTTGCTTAGTTGAGGAAGTATTTAGTACATTACATAGAGACGTTTACGATATGTTTATTTGTGTAAAGTAAGTAATTGGTGTAATTTATGCCAACCAAGTTGTTATTTCTGTCTTTCCTTTTAGACCACAATTTCTATTTCATAATTCATCTTAAATAATTTAGAAGATAAAACCACATGCCACAACGTGTGTGAAGTTCCTCAGATTTATACCAGCGGTGCCTCATCTGACCCATGTATTACTGTGCTGACTGAATACTTGCATTAAACCAGCTAACTGCATTCCAGTCTCGAGGTGTTCTTACCGACACGCCAAAGCGACGCTGCTACACACGGACCTCACTAGATATTACAGTCCACTAAGCCACTAGTTTCAATAATGGGCATGGCATGGGCAATGTTTGTGTTAGGTTGCACTCCCAGTGATGCCCCTGGGCATGGGCAATGTTTGTGTTAGGTTACACAGCAAACTGGGTAGGCCTACTGCACTATCTGTGAGTCTTTTCCTCTGGCTCTGTAACAAAATTGTGTTATATGCACCTGAATGCTTGTTTTATTATGGCAAGTCTTTGATTCCCTGTGATCCAATGATCACCAGTCTCACACAGTGTAAACTCCAGTAATTTCTAGGAATAGAAAATTTCATTGATAAGCATTACATGGACCAAGTAGACCTGTTTCATCTTATTCAACATTGTAGATAGGCTACACATTTCTCTAATTCTGAATACTATTGGTAAGAAAAAGCTTATACTTCTTAGGGGTGTTCAATAAGGTGTGTCAGTCTCTATCATTCCGCCAAGGAGGTATATGTTTTCATCGGGGACCGGTGTTTGTTTGTCTGTCTTTTTGTCTGTTTGAGATTTTCAGGGAAGGTCTGACATGACCCAAGGAAGAAACGATTACATTTTGGGAGTGATCCGTAATGCCGTCGGGATTCCCGAGGCGTTTATGTATTTATCTAAGTGGTGTAATTGCATGGTATGGCCACGTGGTGCCGATCTGAATAGTTTAGGTTCAAATGTATGACAACCTAGGAAGACGATGTAGGCGGAGGTAGCTGCGCTCTCTGAGTGTTTTTCTAGTTTGGCATAGTGCCCCCATCTAGCAACAGATAGAAAGGCTATAACACTGCTGACACATGATAGACTTTGACACACTTCATCACTATTCATCAGAATCTTGCCAAAATTAAAGGACGTGATTTCAAGATGTTGTTGATGTTGAATGGTGAAGGAATTGTAGACATGTTGAAATGTGTCAAAATGAAGCAAGGAATTTAAGCTGAAAGCAGAAAGCTTCTTTCAGAAGAACTTGAACTGTTATCCTTGACTAAATGTATGTCATAAATTGGTCACTTGGAAGCATATCATTGTAGCCCATACATATTTGTGGTGTATCATCACCTAATGAATACCAACTGTGTAAAACGTCAGACCCAACAGGAAGTGAGTAATTATTTCCCATGTATAAAACTTGCAAAAAACAAATAGCACACACATCAGATATGTGCATTTTACACGCATACCACATGTGAGTGCATTGTTGGAGGAGGTCCTCTGACCATCCGCTTCTGATCGCCAAGATTGGGCCCTTTGTTCGGACGCTTACAGAGCTTGCTCTGGCATCATTGCTTGAGGACATAAAACTGCAAAACTAAAAAATTCTATACGCAACTAATTAGGTAAATATATGGACTAAACAAACACCATTGTATGGCATGTGGCTACGGAATAAAGCTATCAAGCACAAATACTAAAATGCATGTTTTATATAAACGGGAAAATATATGAATGGACTAATAAACATGTTATTTATTGCAATGTTTTTATTTATTTACTTTGGAGAATGTATTTGTGTGTAAATCAGGTAGTGTGTGTATGGATATGTATTTTTGTCATAGTTGGGATCCTTTTCCTCTTCCTGCTTTCCTTCTTCCTTTTCTCCTACTGCCTTTCCTCCTCCCTCCTTTTCTTCTCCTCTTCTCTTTTTTCCACTACTATATAGCCTATCAGCCATTTATTTTGGGAACTGCTTCTTTCTCACTATTTGCCTTGCTGCCTACTCCCTCTCTTCATCCACTCATCAGTCTCCTCTTTCTCTCATAATTATTGTCCAGCCTTTTGTCTAGCCTTCCGCTGGAAGCCTTTTTCTCTTCCTCTTTTTCATCTCCTTCCTCTCTCTTCCTCCTCTCCTCAGTCTTCTCTTTTTCTCAGCTTTCTCATGATTATTTTCCAGCTATTTTTTCTGTCCTTCCTCACTTCCTCTTACCTTTTTCAGGTCTTTTCCCAACTTCAACTTTTTTTTGCAATTTGTGTGTGTGTGTGTGTTTGTTTGGGTATCATGTGATGTGTGTGAGTGTATGAATTTTGAGAAAATTGTCGAGACACTAAATTAAGCATGGGAAGTCCTTTTTTTCTTCCTCTCGCGTTTTTCTTCTCCGCTATCTCATCCATGTGTCTTTCTCCCTTGCTTCCAACTCTTATTCAATGCTAAGATATCTGTGGCTTTTTGTGCAATTGGTGTGATGTGTGTAGGTGTGGGTGCATGTATTTTTGTGAAATTGGGGATTTAGACCTTGGAGGCCTTTCTTTCCTCCTTCTCTCTCTTCTTCCTCTCCTCAATCTCCTCTTTCTGTCTCATTTTCTCAGCTTTCTCTTTGTCTTTGGCATCAGCGATTTCTTTAGCCAACCTTTTCTTCTCCTCTTTCTTCCTCTGTTTCTCTTCTTCAAGGAGATGCTTCCTCATTTGCTTCTCCATCTTTTTCTGGTCTTTCTCTTTCTGTTTCTGTGCTGCCAGCTCTTCCTTCTCTCTCTTTTTCCTCTCTTCCAGCTCTTCCTTCTCTCTCTTTTTCTTTGCTGCCAGCTCTTCCTTCTCTCTCTTTTTCCTCTCTTCCAGCTCTTCCTTCTCTCTCTTTTTCTTTGCTGCCAGCTCTTCCTTCTCTCTCTTTTTCCTCTCTTTCAGCTCTTCCTTCTCTCTCTTTTTTCTTGCTGCCAGCTCTTCCTTTTCTTTCTTTTTCCTGTTTTTCAGCTCTTCTTTCTCTTTCTTTTCCTTCTTTATAAGCTCCTTTTCCAGTCTCTTCTGTTCTTCTTTTGCCCTCCTTGTCTCCATTTCCATCATTCTCTTTTCCTCAGAGGCCTTGCGCTTCTCCAGTCTCTTTATTGCTGCTATGAGCTTTTTCTCCTCAGCTGCAAGTCGCCGTCTCTCAGCTTTCTGCTCCCTCTTCAGGATCTTCACCATCTGTCTGTCTCTTTCCCAGGACAGAGCAGATCTGATCTTGGAGGGACCAGGATTCAGGGCAGCCGGGGCAGAAGATGCTCTGGGTGACAGCTGTGGTGCTGGAACAGGAAGCCACTCAGCCAGAGAGGGCTCAGATTGAGTTTCCCAGAAGCTGGTGTTCGGGCAGAATGCATCACTCAACACCTCTGGAAACGACAGGGCCACATCGGTGCCAGGCTGGACGTCCACTTCTGTGTGAGACGCAGCCTGGGGGACAGGCAGAGGAGCTGGTGTCGGTCCTGCAGTGCACTGCTGGTTCCCAGCCATCTCACATGCAGCAGCAAGTAGTGTGGTGTTCAGTGAGGGCGCCGACTGATACAAACGGGCCGTCACATAGCTGGAGGGGCAGGGGACACCACGAATACTCCTCCTTAAAGCCAGCCTCCTGCAGTCCGGCCGAAACGGCAGGATGGGGCGCACAGGAAATCTTGTGCCCACAGAGTAGGGAACCACCTCTCTAGCGCCATTCCAGTTGGGAACCGGAACAGCCAAGGCTGATCTTCCCTCATGTCTCGTCTGAGATGAAGGTAGAAGAACACATTTGACACTGATATATTCATCTTGAATTACTTCCACAAGGTTATGATTATGGTTATGGCTATGGGATTTGGCAGACACCTTTGTCCAAAGTGACATACAAATAAAAACAGTACAACTATTAATTAAACAATTTCAAAACAAAGGTGACAGAACGTCAAGTGTTTAGAGCATGGCTCAGCGCATGCAAGGGTCCTTGTTCTCTCACCTGTAACAGAGAGCGCAGTCTCCCCACCTCTGTCCAGAGACTCTGGTTCTCCAGACGCACGGTCTGGCACCAGGTCAGCAGCTGCCTCCACATCACCTCTGAGTCGGCCACGGGCTCTCTTAGCAGGAGGGCCTCTAACGCCTGACCAATGGTCCTCGAGGAGACGAAGGGTGCTACAGTCTGCAAATCAAAGAGTTTATTTATAGATAGATAGATAGATAGATACTGTATAATACAGACAGTGTCAGACACACACACAGTTTTCATACCTCATCTACTTCTCCCTCCGATAGATCAGAGTCATCATCTGACTGCAAAGTTCAAGTAGACTAATTGTTAATACACAGGGAAAAGGGGAAATACTAGTGCACAAACATGATATTTCTTGATTTTTCAATGATTAAAAAGTGAGACATACTTCATATGGCTGAGCATGTTGTAGTCGATCACGAGAGGACATCCTCAAGTGAAATCTAAGACAAAAATGAGATTTGGAATTATTACAATTATTATTATTATTGTGTGAGAGAGAGGGTATGAGAACCCCCGCATATAAGTTACAGTATGTGTAGCTTATGTTCTTAGGTTATGTCCTCTCTCTCACACACATCCTAGGCCTAAAGCATACATTGAGTCTATCAAGTGATGAAATGTGTCGCTCATGTTCCTATTCGTTCAACGTTGTGGTTCATTATAGGCAGTCCATTTTCAATTATTTACTTTTACTACACTTTATCTTTGGTAAATATAAGTATTTGGTAAACATAAATATATAATGTCTAAGTACGCTGTGTAATCTATTTCCCAGACATAAATAGGCTATACTATTTTAACAGGCCTACTTTTGACTTACCACAAGCACAGTTGAGTTATTTCTTATATATTGTTTGTTCTGTATGATTCTCCTATATCGTGCGGTTCTAGCTTTTCTAACTTTCCAAGTGAAGCAACGTCCGTGTCAAAATAATTATAATAGAATTGTACCGTTATGAGGTAGTAGACATTGCGTAATCATTACCAAGACAACAGGTGGCGTCACAAACACTAGACCATGCAGTAGACAGACACACGTCCTATGCATAGGTTCTATGCGCTCTGGTAGCTCTACTTGTTCAGTCCTGCCGTGAAAAAAAATAGATTAACAGCCCTCCACAGTTCAGGACCAGCACAGTATTATAGTTGTAACACCTAGGCCTACGTGAAAGCCGCTACATGGCTGTTCAGCGTGGGCGCTTGAATTAAATATGAATAGCATACTTTGTTTGTATTCTAGGCTATTTGTAGCTATTTTGTTCCTGTTACATCTGTGCAGTAGCCTAATTAGCCTAGCAGTGTAGGCTACAACATTATCATTTACTTACCGTTTATTCCAAATAGAGATTGTGCGTCCATGACGAACTGTAAATTGATTCCTTTGTTCTTTGAAAGTGTTAGGCTACATGCTATAGAAAGTTCGTTTGTCATACAACTCTTTGGTTAGCCCATATACATAATGTAAATGGGAATTATGCCTATCTGTTTAATCCAATTGTGTTCAATGTGATTGGTTGCTGTTATCTCCGAGAAGAAATTCTTTGCTAACATGATGTTGCCCATCAGCACCTTAAGTGCACGAGACGACTAACACTGTGCATTTCATCCTGCATACGTGTTTGTCCTGTAGAGGGCAGTATGGTAACATATTGATTAGTGCCCTATATGTGGAGAGTATCGCCAACTCAAATCATGGGCGCCATCTTTACGACCAGAAGTGACGTCACGTACGTTCGTCTCAATGATGGTCAATAGGGCGAATATGACATGTTGAAACAAATAGCTTAACATCGTCATAAACAAGCCTATAAATGTTATAATATGCATCACTATTCATTAAGATGTAAATGCTGTTGCAAATACGCTGCATTATACATTTTGAAAAAATTAGCAAAGACCAGATAAATAGTGATAAACGTTGCCTAGTTGGAGCCAGCTAGCTCTGAAAACGCCTACGAGGCGAACTTCGTTTATCCAATTTCTTACAGCAGTTAAATATTAGTCTGAGGAAACAACTTGAAATAAAGCAGTAAGAGAAAGCTGAAAGCTTCATTTTGGTGAAATAAGCCTGTTTAGGGCACAATGAATAACATCTTACCTTACTTAAGCCAGCGATCCCTACATGTTGCAGCAACTCTTTGAATCACTGTTAGATTTGACGTCTGACCTGCAGATTCAGGCATACAATGTATTTCGACCGTGCATGAGGCAAGACTAAAATATGCTATTTATTTTCTTTTTTATCAATAAGTATGTTGTTTCAATAGACTCTGGGACAGTAAAAGAAAATAGTTTTAATTGAACACATGTTATTTAAAAAATATATTATTATCATAAAGTTAGGCTATTATTATATAAAGTTATTATTATTACAAAAGCTACATGGAGGTCACCATTAGTTTGACCTCAAACTTTTCCGTTAAATAATAACTTACCCTTATGCACAAAACCTGCCAGACAATAATCACATTTTTCCCACTGCCATCACTCAATCTATTGGTAGGTGCCTTATGTATAATTGTGGTGCTCTATAGTATGCATCTTCTGACTGCATACTACTGTATGTCTAATTGTTCCAACAGCTAATGCCAGTCAAATTCCTTGTAGATATACTTGGTCAATACAAGCTCATTCTGATACTAAAACACACAAACTTGCTAGGTTTTCAAAAATATTTTTCAATAAAATATATTTCCATTTATTATAATCAAATTAAATAATCAAAGACAACAATTTCTGACTTGTGTAACAAACATTTACAAGACCATCAGAATCTAGGCCTATATGAAATGCAATATAAGCATGAGGGATGAGGATGAGAGATCTCCATGTACTCTTTTCGGGTGTCACATTGTTGTCCTCCACCAAGTCCATCCCTTCATGGTCCTTTACATGGCCTGATTAGATGACATGGAGTTGATCAGCTGTCTGCGGTGTCCTCCCCTCAGACCAATTGTACCTTTGTTCTCGTCCTGCATGTAAAATAATGAAACTCTTGTCATTAAATGGGTAGATGTACATAAAAATACCACTATTTCTACCACTGTAGTAAGGACTGCTCTTCTAAAAAATCTGAAATGTGCACAGGTTGTCATTAAATGTGTATGCTTCTACACCACACTCGTTATCTGTCGCGCACTCTCTCACACACACCCACAAAACATGGGACACAAAGGGAGCAGACCGTGAATCTCCTCTTCTCAGCCTCAGACTTGGATAATACAAGGCAGTACCATTTAACACCACACACGCTACATCCTCCTAATAATTTTACTAATGACATCATAGCAAAGTGTACCTGAGAAACTGCAACTAAGTGCCTTAATTAACCAAAAATATAAACATAATAATGTTAATGGTAGAACACGATGAAGAAAGGAAGCTGTTGTTTATCTTGACTTAAATTGATCCAGCTGAGGAAAGCACTTGTTCTTTGGAAGGAATTTCAATTTGTCTGAATGCAATATTGACACCGATCACATACCCTGTCTGTGTATAGTGTATTGTGCACACTGTGGTGGAGACTTGGGTCCATGTTGGGTCCATGTTGACTGGGCTGATTTGGTGATGAGGGGTGTCAGGCATCAGGGGAAAGGTGCTGAAGCAAGGAGCAGCAGCAGTAGCCTACAGGATCTTGAGGATGTTGAGGCGACGGGGCAGGGACCTTGAATCAGCAGACAGATGTATCCTCTTACTTCACCAGCCACTGACTCTTCTCTACCTACATCTAAAATAACAAAAAAGACAAAGAGGAAGCATAATATTTACTATATTGCTTTGTTTTATAATACAGACATTCATCACCTTAAACCATGATTCAATAAAGCATGGCACACTCACTAGAGGGCTGACAGATTGACAGATTGAAGTATAGCCTACACAACCAGTGTAGAGCTGAAGTCTGTATTGACACCACTTAATAATTCGTGATTAGCACACCACCTACCAAGTTTGACAGATAGCTAGCAAACCATATCTTCAAACGATGCTGTGTATTTCAACAGATTTATTTGGACAATACTGTGCCTAGGCTACTGGTAAAGTTTATAACAACGTTGATAGAAAGACTAGCTAACTTGCAAACTGCAATTATCCGACCAGCTATTTCAGTCAAGCAGGAGGACATTCTTAAAATAGGCAAACAAGACGTTGTCTTATTTTGCTCGACAAGAAAGAAAATGCAAAACTAACAAGTTTATCAATGATTACAGATCGCTATGTTACCTGCTAAGCAGCTGTAGCACTATTAGTAAACACACACGACACAGCACTACGTACTGGCTGCTTATCTTAATAGCCACTTTAGTGCTTCAAAAACGCAAAAATGCAAGGAAATTAAGACCATAAATGATAACAGTAGGAGATGAAAAACCTTATTTACCAGAGTTGTTCCAACCGTTTTCCTTTTAGACAAGGTTAAGACGAACGATGTATGATGTATTCGCTGCTCCTCCAGAAGTGGCATCTCTCCGGGTAGTTAGAAACAAAATCCGTGCTGCAAATGTCTTAACGAGTCTTATCACTAAAAATGCTTATGACGTAAACGTTATAATGTTAACGTTATCAGAAAAGTGTCCAGTGAGAAAATGGGTCGCTGTATGGTGAAGATATTAAGACTTAATGCCAACGATACTCAAACACTGCCATCTGAAAGCATTACAAAGCATTCTAGTCAAAAGTACTTTTGGTAGTAAAAATGGCGTCCATAAAACACGTGACCACCTCTGAACCAATCCTTGGCAGAACTGCTCTGAACATTCCAAACACAGTTGGCGATACTCTCCACATATAGGGCACTAATATTGATCTAAGAACTTGCTTAGTTGAGGAAGTATTTAGTACATTACATAGAGACGTTTCCGATATGTTTATTTGTGTAAAGTAAGTAATTGGTGTAATTTATGCCAACCAAGTTGTTATTTCTGTCTTTCCTTTTAGACCACAATTTCTATTTCATAATTCATCTTAAATAATTTAGAAGATAAAACCACATGCCACAACGTGTGTGAAGTTCCTCAGATTTATACCAGCGGTGCCTCATCTGACCCATGTATTACTGTGCTGACTGAATACTTGCATTAAACCAGCTAACTGCATTCCAGTCTCGAGGTGTTCTTACCGACACGCCAAAGCGACGCTGCTACACACGGACCTCACTAGATATTACAGTCCACTAAGCCACTAGTTTCAATAATGGGCATGGCATGGGCAATGTTTGTGTTAGGTTGCACTCCCAGTGACGCCCCTAGGCATGGGCAATGTTTGTGTTAGGTTACACAGCAAACTGGGTAGGCCTACTGCACTATCTGTGAGTCTTTTCCTCTGGCTCTGTAACAAAATTGTGCTATATGCACCTGAATGCTTGTTCTATTATGGCAAGTCTTTGATTCCCTGTGATCCAATGATCACCAGTCTCACACAGTGTAAACTCCAGTAATTTCTAGGAATAGAAAATTTCATTGATAAGCATTACATGGACCAAGTAGACCTGTTTCATCTTATTCAACATTGTAGATACACATTTCTCTAATTCTGAATACTATTAGTAAGAAAAAGCGTATACTTCTTAGGGGTGTTCAATAAGGTGTGTCAGTCTCTATCATTCCGCCAAGGAGGTATATGTTTTCATCGGGGACCGGTGTTTGTTTGTCTGTCTTTTTGTCTGTTTGAGATTTTCAGGGAAGGTCTGACATGACCCAAGGAAGAAACGATTACATTTTGGGAGTGATCCGTAATGCCGTCGGGATTCCCGAGGCGTTTATGTATTTATCTAAGTGGTGTAATTGCATGGTATGGCCACGTGGTGCCGATCTGAATAGTTTAGGTTCAATGACAACCTAGGAAGACGATGTAGGCGGAGGTAGCTGCGCTCTCTGAGTGTTTTTCTAGTTTGGCATAGTGCCCCCATCTAGCAACAGATAGAAAGGCTATAACACTGCTGACACATGATAGACTTTGACACACTTCATCACTATTCATCAGAATCTTGCCAAAATTAAAGGACGTGATTTCAAGATGTTGTTGATGTTGAATGGTGAAGGAATTGTAGACATGTTGAAATGTGTCAAAATGAAGCAAGGAATTTAAGCTGAAAGCAGAAAGCTTCTTTCAGAAGAACTTGAACTGTTATCCTTGACTAAATGTATGTCATAAATTGGTCACTTGGAAGCATATCATTGTAGCCCATACATATTTGTGGTGTATCATCACCTAATGAATACCAACGGTGTAAAACGTCAGACCCAACAGGAAGTGAGTAATTATTTCCCATGTATAAAACTTGCAAAAAACAAATAGCACACACATCAGATATGTGCATTTTACACACATACCACATGTGAGTGCATTGTTGGAGGAGGTCCTCTGACCATCCGCTTCTGATCGCCAAGATTGGGCCCTTTGTTTGGACGCTTACAGAGCTTGCTCTGGCATCATTGCTTGAGGACATAAAACTGCAAAACTAAAAAATTCTATACGCAACTAATTAGGTAAATATATGGACTAAACAAACACCATTGTATGGCATGTGGCTACGGAATAAAGCTATCAAGCACAAATACTAAAATGCATGTTTTATATAAACGGGAAAATATGGACTAATAAATGTTATTTATTGCAATGTTTTTTATTTATTTACTTTGGAGAATGTATTTGTGTGTAAATCAGGTAGTGTGTGTATGGATATGTATTTTTTGTCATGGTTGGGATCCTTTTCCTCTTCCTGCTTTCCTTCTTCCTTTTCTCCTACTGCCTTTCCTCCTCCCTCCTTTTCTTCTCCTCTTCTCTTTTTTCCACTACTATATAGCCTATCAGCCATTTATTTTGGGAACTGCTTCTTTCTCACTATTTGCCTTGCTGCCTACTCCCTCTCTTCATCCACTCATCAGTCTCCTCTTTCTCTCATAATTATTGTCCAGCCTTTTGTCTAGCCTTCCGCTGGAAGCCTTTTTCTCTTCCTCTTTTTCATCTCCTTCCTCTCTCTTCCTCCTCTCCTCAGTCTTCTCTTTTTCTCAGCTTTCTCATGATTATTTTCCAGCTATTTTTTCTGTCCTTCCTCACTTCCTCTTACCTTTTTCAGGTCTTTTCCCAACTTCAACTTTTTTTTGCAATTTGTGTGTGTGTGTGTGTGTTTGTTTGGGTATCATGTGATGTGTGTGAGTGTATGAATTTTGAGAAAATTGTCGAGGCACTAAATTAAGCATGGGAAGTCCTTTTTTTCTTCCTCTCGCGTTTTTCTTCTCCGCTATCTCATCCATGTGTCTTTCTCCCTTGCTTCCAACTCTTATTCAATGCTAAGATATCTGTGGCTTTTTTTGCAATTGGTGTGATGTGTGTAGGTGTGGGTGCATGTATTTTTGTGAAATTAGGGATTTAGACCTTGGAGGCCTTTCTTTCCTCCTTCTCTCTCTTCTTCCTCTCCTCAATCTCCTCTTTCTGTCTCATTTTCTCAGCTTTCTCTTTGTCTTTGGCATCAGTGATTTCTTTAGCCAACCTTTTCTTCTCCTCTTTCTTCCTCTGTTTCTCTTCTTCAAGGAGATGCTTCCTCATTTGCTTCTCCATCTTTTTCTGGTCTTTCTCTTTCTGTTTCTGTGCTGCCAGCTCTTCCTTCTCTCTCTTTTTCCTCTCTTCCAGCTCTTCCATCTCTCTCTTTTTCTTTGCTGCCAGCTCTTCCTTCTCTCTCTTTTTCCTCTCTTTCAGCTCTTCCTTCTCTCTCTTTTTTCTTGCTGCCAGCTCTTCCTTTTCTTTCTTTTTCCTGTTTTTCAGCTCTTCTTTCTCTTTCTTTTCCTTCTTTATAAGCTCCTTTTCCAGTCTCTTCTTTTCTTCTTTTGCCCTCCTTGTCTCCATTTCCATCATTCTCTTTTCCTCAGAGGCCTTGCGCTTCTCCAGTCTCTTTATTGCTGCTATGAGCTTTTTCTCCTCAGCTGCAAGTCGCCGTCTCTCAGCTTTCTGCTCCCTCTTCAGGATCTTCACCATCTGTCTGTCTCTCTTCCAGGACAGAGCAGATCTGATCTTGGAGGGACCAGGATTCAGGGCAGCCGGGGCAGAAGATGCTCTCGGTGACAGCTGTGGTGCTGGAACAGGAAGCCACTCAGCCAGAGAGGGCTCAGATTGAGTTGCCCAGAAGTTGGTGTTCGGGCAGAATGCATCACTCAACACCTCTGGAAACGACAGGGCCACATCGGTGTCAGGCTGGACGTCCACTTCTGTGTGAGACGCAGCCTGGGGGACAGGCAGAAGAGCTGGTGTCGGTCCTGCAGTGCACTGCTGGTTCCCAGCCATCTCACATGCAGCAGCACGTAGTGTGGTGTTCAGTGAGGGCGCCGACTGATACAAACGGGCCGTCACATAGCTGGAGGGGCAGGGGACACCACGAATACTCCTCCTTAAAGCCAGCCTCCTGCAGTCCGGCCGAAACGGCAGGATGGGGCGCACAGGAAATCTTGTGCCCACAGAGTAGGGAACCACCTCTCTAGCGCCATCCCAGTTGGGAACCGGAACAGCCAAGGCTGATCTTCCCTCATGTCTCGTCTGAGATGAAGGTAGAAGAACACATTTGACACTGATATATTCATCTTGAATTACTTCCACAAGGTTATGATTATGGTTATGGCTATGGGATTTGGCAGACACCTTTGTCCAAAGTGACATACAAATAAAAACAGTACAACTATTAATTAAACAATTTCAAAACAAAGGTGACAGAACGTCAAGTGTTTAGAGCATGGCTCAGCGCATGCAAGGGTCCTTGTTCTCTCACCTGTAACAGAGAGCGCAGTCTCCCCACCTCTGTCCAGAGACTCTGGTTCTCCAGACGCACGGTCTGGCACCAGGTCAGCAGCTGCCTCCACATCACCTCTGAGTCGGCCACGGGCTCTCTTAGCAGGAGGGCCTCTAACGCCTGACCAATGGTCCTCGAGGAGACGAAGGGTGCTACAGTCTGCAAATCAAAGAGTTTATTTATAGATAGATAGATAGATAGATACTGTATAATACAGACAGTGTCAGACACACACACAGTTTTCATACCTCATCTACTTCTCCCTCCGATAGATCAGAGTCATCATCTGACTGCAAAGTTCAAGTAGACTAATTGTTAATACACAGGGAAAAGGGGAAATACTAGTGCACAAACATGATATTTCTTGATTTTTCAATGATTAAAAAGTGAGACATACTTCATATGGCTGAGCATGTTGTAGTCGATCACGAGAGGACATCCTCAAGTGAAATCTAAGACAAAAATGAGATTTGGAATTATTACAATTATTATTATTATTGTGTGAGAGAGAGGGTATGAGAACCCCCGCATATAAGTTACAGTATGTGTAGCTTATGTTCTTAGGTTATGTCCTCTCTCTCACACACATCCTAGGCCTAAAGCATACATTGAGTCTATCAAGTGATGAAATGTGTCGCTCATGTTCCTATTCGTTCAACGTTGTGGTTCATTATAGGCAGTCCATTTTCAATTATTTACTTTTACTACACTTTATCTTTGGTAAATATAAGTATTTGGTAAACATAAATATATAATGTCTAAGTACGCTGTGTAATCTATTTCCCAGACATAAATAGGCTATACTATTTTAACAGGCCTACTTTTGACTTACCACAAGCACAGTTGAGTTATTTCTTATATATTGTTTGTTCTGTATGATTCTCCTATATCGTGCGGTTCTAGCTTTTCTAACTTTCCAAGTGAGGCAACGTCCGTGTCAAAATAATTATAATAGAATTGTACCGTTATGACGTAGTAGACATTGCGTAATCATTACCAAGACAACAGGTGGCGTCACAAACACTAGACCATGCAGTAGACAGACACACGTCCTATGCATAGGTTCTATGCGCTCTGGTAGCTCTACTTGTTCAGTCCTGCCGTGAAAAAAAATAGATTAACAGCCCTCCACAGTTCAGGACCAGCACAGTATTATAGTTGTAACACCTAGGCCTACGTGAAAGCCGCTACATGGCTGTTCAGCGTGGGCGCTTGAATTAAATATGAATAGCATACTTTGTTTGTATTCTAGGCTATTTGTAGCTATTTTGTTCCTGTTACATCTGTGCAGTAATTAGCCTAGCAGTGTAGGCTACAACATTATCATTTACTTACCGTTTATTCCAAATAGAGATTGTGCGTCCATGACGAACTGTAAATTGATTCCTTTGTTCTTTGAAAGTGTTAGGCTACATGCTATATAGAAAGTTCGTTTGTCATACAACTCTTTGGTTAGCCCATAGCCATAATGTAAATGGGAATTATGCCTATCTGTTTAATCCAATTGTGTTCAATGTGATTGGTTGCTGTTATCTCCGAGAAGAAATTCTTTGCTAACATGATGTTCCCCATCAGCACCTTAAGTGCACGAGACGACTAACACTGTGCATTTCATCCTGCATACGTGTTTGACCTGTAGAGGGCAGTATGGTAACATATTGATCTAAGAACTTGCTTAGTTGAGGAAGTATTTAGTACATTACATAGAGACGTTTCCGATATGTTTATTTGTGTAAAGTAAGTAATTGGTGTAATTTATGCCAACCAAGTTGTTATTTCTGTCTTTCCTTTTAGACCACAATTTCTATTTCATAATTCATCTTAAATAATTTAGAAGATAAAACCACATGCCACAACGTGTGTGAAGTTCCTCAGATTTATACCAGCGGTGCCTCATCTGACCCATGTATTACTGTGCTGACTGAATACTTGCATTAAACCAGCTAACTGCATTCCAGTCTCGAGGTGTTCTTACCGACACGCCAAAGCGACGCTGCTACACACGGACCTCACTAGATATTACAGTCCACTAAGCCACTAGTTTCAATAATGGGCATGGCATGGGCAATGTTTGTGTTAGGTTGCACTCCCAGTGACGCCCCTAGGCATGGGCAATGTTTGTGTTAGGTTACACAGCAAACTGGGTAGGCCTACTGCACTATCTGTGAGTCTTTTCCTCTGGCTCTGTAACAAAATTGTGCTATATGCACCTGAATGCTTGTTCTATTATGGCAAGTCTTTGATTCCCTGTGATCCAATGATCACCAGTCTCACACAGTGTAAACTCCAGTAATTTCTAGGAATAGAAAATTTCATTGATAAGCATTACATGGACCAAGTAGACCTGTTTCATCTTATTCAACATTGTAGATACACATTTCTCTAATTCTGAATACTATTAGTAAGAAAAAGCGTATACTTCTTAGGGGTGTTCAATAAGGTGTGTCAGTCTCTATCATTCCGCCAAGGAGGTATATGTTTTCATCGGGGACCGGTGTTTGTTTGTCTGTCTTTTTGTCTGTTTGAGATTTTCAGGGAAGGTCTGACATGACCCAAGG
This sequence comes from Sardina pilchardus, assembly GCF_963854185.1. Classification (NCBI taxonomy): domain Eukaryota; kingdom Metazoa; phylum Chordata; class Actinopteri; order Clupeiformes; family Clupeidae; genus Sardina; species Sardina pilchardus. Next base: position 21,042,821 of record NC_085006.1, read on the forward strand.
AAGAAACGATTACATTTTGGGAGTGATCCGTAATGCCGTCGGGATTCCCGAGGCGTTTATGTATTTATCTAAGTGGTGTAATTGCATGGTATGGCCACGTGGTGCCGATCTGAATAGTTTAGGTTCAATGACAACCTAGGAAGACGATGTAGGCGGAGGTAGCTGCGCTCTCTGAGTGTTTTTCTAGTTTGGCATAGTGCCCCCATCTAGCAACAGATAGAAAGGCTATAACACTGCTGACACATGATAGACTTTGACACACTTCATCACTATTCATCAGAATCTTGCCAAAATTAAAGGACGGACGTGATTTCAAGATGTTGTTGATGTTGAATGGTGAAGGAATTGTAGACATGTTGAAATGTGTCAAAATGAAGCAAGGAATTTAAGCTGAAAGCAGAAAGCTTCTTTCAGAAGAACTTGAACTGTTATCCTTGACTAAATGTATGTCATAAATTGGTCACTTGGAAGCATATCATTGTAGCCCATACATATTTGTGGTGTATCATCACCTAATGAATACCAACTGTGTAAAACGTCAGACCCAACAGGAAGTGAGTAACTATTTCCCATGTATAAAACTTGCAAAAAACAAATAGCACACACATCAGATATGTGCATTTTACACGCATACCACATGTGAGTGCACTGTTGGAGGAGGTCCTCTGACCATCCGCTTCTGATCGCCAAGATTGGGCCCTTTGTTTGGATGCTTACAGAGCTTGCTCTGGCATCATTCCTTGAGGACATAAAACTGCAAAACTAAAAAATTCTATACGCAACTAATTAGGTAAATATATGGACTAAACAAACACCATTGTATGGCATGTGGCTACGGAATAAAGCTATCAAGCACAAATACTAAAATGCATGTTTTACATAAACGGGAAAATATGGACTAATAAATGTTATTTATTGCAATGTTTTTATTTATTTACTTTGGAGAATGTATTTGTGTGTAAATCAGGTAGTGTGTGTATGGATATGTATTTTTGTCATGGTTGGGATCCTTTTCCTCTTCCTGCTTTCCTTCTTCCTTTTCTCCTACTGCCTTTCCTCCTCCCTCCTTTTCTTCTCCTCTTCTCTTTTTTTCCACTACTATATAGCCTATCAGCCATTTATTTTGGGAACTGCTTCTTTCTCACTATTTGCCTTGCTGCCTACTCCCTCTCTTCATCCACTCATCAGTCTCCTCTTTCTCTCATAATTATTGTCCAGCCTTTTGTCTAGCCTTCCGCTGGAAGCCTTTTTCTCTTCCTCTTTTTCATCTCCTTCCTCTCTCTTCCTCCTCTCCTCAGTCTTCTCTTTTTCTCAGCTTTCTCATGATTATTTTCCAGCTATTTTTTCTGTCCTTCCTCACTTCCTCTTACCTTTTTCAGGTCTTTTCCCAACTTCAACTTTTTTTTTGCAATTTGTGTGTGTGTGTGTTTGTTTGGGTATCATGTGATGTGTGTGTATGAATTTTGAGAAAATTGTCGAGACACTAAATTAAGCATGGGAAGTCCTTTTTTTCTTCCTCTCGCGTTTTTCTTCTCCGCTATCTCATCCATGTGTCTTTCTCCCTTGCTTCCAACTCTTATTCAATGCTAAGATATCTGTGGCTTTTTGTGCAATTGGTGTGATGTGTGTAGGTGTGGGTGCATGTATTTTTGTGAAATTGGGGATTTAGACCTTGGAGGCCTTTCTTTCCTCCTTCTCTCTCTTTTTCCTCTCCTCAATCTCCTCTTTCTGTCTCATTTTCTCAGCTTTCTCTTTGTCTTTGGCATCAGCGATTTCTTTAGCCAACCTTTTCTTCTCCTCTTTCTTCCTCTGTTTCTCTTCTTCAAGGAGATGCTTCCTCATTTGCTTCTCCATCTTTTTCTGGTCTTTCACTTTCTGTTTCTGTGCTGCCAGCTCTTCCTTCTCTCTCTTTTTCCTCTCTTCCAGCTCTTCCTTCTCTCTCTTTTTCTTTGCTGCCAGCTCTTCCTTCTCTCTCTTTTTCCTCTCTTTCAGCTCTTCCTTCTCTCTCTTTTTTCTTGCTGCCAGCTCTTCCTTTTCTTTCTTTTTCCTGTTTTTCAGCTCTTCTTTCTCTTTCTTTTCCTTCTTTATAAGCTCCTTTTCCAGTCTCTTCTTTTCTTCTTTTGCCCTCCTTGTCTCCATTTCCATCATTCTCTTTTCCTCAGAGGCCTTGCGCTTCTCCAGTCTCTTTATTGCTGCTATGAGCTTTTTCTCCTCAGCTGCAAGTCGCCGTCTCTCAGCCTTCTGCTCCCTCTTCAGGATCTTCACCATCTGTCTGTCTCTTTCCCAGGACAGAGCAGATCTGATCTTGGAGGGACCAGGATTCAGGGCAGCCGGGGCAGAAGATGCTCTCGGTGACAGCTGTGGTGCTGGAACAGGAAGCCACTCAGCCAGAGAGGGCTCAGATTGAGTTGCCCAGAAGTTGGTGTTCGGGCAGAATGCATCACTCAACACCTCTGGAAACGACAGGGCCACATCGGTGTCAGGCTGGACGTCCACTTCTGTGTGAGACGCAGCCTGGGGGACAGGCAGAGGAGCTGGTGTCGGTCCTGCAGTGCACTGCTGGTTCCCAGCCATCTCACATGCAGCAGCAAGTAGTGTGGTGTTCAGTGAGGGCGCCGACTGATACAAACGGGCCGTCACATAGCTGGAGGGGCAGGGGACACCACGAATACTCCTCCTTAAAGCCAGCCTCCTGCAGTCCGGCCGAAACGGCAGGATGGGGCGCACAGGAAATCTTGTGCCCACAGAGTAGGGAACCACCTCTCTAGCGCCATTCCAGTTGGGAACCGGAACAGCCAAGGCTGATCTTCCCTCATGTCTCGTCTGAGATGAAGGTAGAAGAACACATTTGACACTGATATATTCATCTTGAATTACTTCCACAAGGTTATGATTATGGTTATGGCTATGGGATTTGGCAGACACCTTTGTCCAAAGTGACATACAAATAAAAACAGTACAACTATTAATTAAACAATTTCAAAACAAAGGTGACAGAACGTCAAGTGTTTAGAGCATGGCTCAGCGCATGCAAGGGTCCTTGTTCTCTCACCTGTAACCGAGAGCGCAGTCTCCCCACCTCTGTCCAGAGACTCTGGTTCTCCAGACGCACGGTCTGGCACCAGGTCAGCAGCTGCCTCCACATCACCTCTGAGTCGGCCACGGGCTCTCTTAGCAGGAGGGCCTCTAACGCCTGACCAATGGTCCTCGAGGAGACGAAGGGTGCTACAGTCTGCAAATCAAAGAGTTTATTTATAGATAGATAGATAGATAGATACTGTATAATACAGACAGTGTCAGACACACACACAGTTTTCATACCTCATCTACTTCTCCCTCCGATAGATCAGAGTCATCATCTGACTGCAAAGTTCAAGTAGACTAATTGTTAATACACAGGGAAAAGGGGAAATACTAGTGCACAAACATGATATTTCTTGATTTTTCAATGATTAAAAAGTGAGACATACTTCATATGGCTGAGCATGTTGTAGTCGATCACGAGAGGACATCCTCAAGTGAAATCTAAGACAAAAATGAGATTTGGAATTATTACAATTATTATTATTATTGTGTGAGAGAGAGGGTATGAGAACCCCCGCATATAAGTTACAGTATGTGTAGCTTATGTTCTTAGGTTATGTCCTCTCTCTCACACACATCCTAGGCCTAAAGCATACATTGAGTCTATCAAGTGATGAAATGTGTCGCTCATGTTCCTATTCGTTCAACGTTGTGGTTCATTATAGGCAGTCCATTTTCAATTATTTACTTTTACTACACTTTATCTTTGGTAAATATAAGTATTTGGTAAACATAAATATATAATGTCTAAGTACGCTGTGTAATCTATTTCCCAGACATAAATAGGCTATACTATTTTAACAGGCCTACTTTTGACTTACCACAAGCACAGTTGAGTTATTTCTTATATATTGTTTGTTCTGTATGATTCTCCTATATCGTGCGGTTCTAGCTTTTCTAACTTTCCAAGTGAAGCAACGTCCGTGTCAAAATAATTATAATAGAATTGTACCGTTATGAGGTAGTAGACATTGCGTAATCATTACCAAGACAACAGGTGGCGTCACAAACACTAGACCATGCAGTAGACAGACACACGTCCTATGCATAGGTTCTATGCGCTCTGGTAGCTCTACTTGTTCAGTCCTGCCGTGAAAAAAAATAGATTAACAGCCCTCCACAGTTCAGGACCAGCACAGTATTATAGTTGTAACACCTAGGCCTACGTGAAAGCCGCTACATGGCTGTTCAGCGTGGGCGCTTGAATTAAATATGAATAGCATACTTTGTTTGTATTCTAGGCTATTTGTAGCTATTTTGTTCCTGTTACATCTGTGCAGTAGCCTAATTAGCCTAGCAGTGTAGGCTACAACATTATCATTTACTTACCGTTTATTCCAAATAGAGATTGTGCGTCCATGACGAACTGTAAATTGATTCCTTTGTTCTTTGAAAGTGTTAGGCTACATGCTATAGAAAGTTCGTTTGTCATACAACTTTTTGGTTAGCCCATATACATAATGTAAATGGAAATTATGCCTATCTGTTTAATCCAATTGTGTTCAATGTGATTGGTTGCTGTTATCTCCGAGAAGAAATTCTTTGCTAACATGATGTTGCCCATCAGCACCTTAAGTGCACGAGACGACTAACACTGTGCATTTCATCCTGCATACGTGTTTGACCTGTAGAGGGCAGTATGGTAACATATTGATCTAAGAACTTGCTTAGTTGAGGAAGTATTTAGTACATTACATAGAGACGTTTCCGATATGTTTATTTGTGTAAAGTAAGTAATTGGTGTAATTTATGCCAACCAAGTTGTTATTTCTGTCTTTCCTTTTAGACCACAATTTCTATTTCATAATTCATCTTAAATAATTTAGAAGATAAAACCACATGCCACAACGTGTGTGAAGTTCCTCAGATTTATACCAGCGGTGCCTCATCTGACCCATGTATTACTGTGCTGACTGAATACTTGCATTAAACCAGCTAACTGCATTCCAGTCTCGAGGTGTTCTTACCGACACGCCAAAGCGACGCTGCTACACACGGACCTCACTAGATATTACAGTCCACTAAGCCACTAGTTTCAATAATGGGCATGGCATGGGCAATGTTTGTGTTAGGTTGCACTCCCAGTGACGCCCCTAGGCATGGGCAATGTTTGTGTTAGGTTACACAGCAAACTGGGTAGGCCTACTGCACTATCTGTGAGTCTTTTCCTCTGGCTCTGTAACAAAATTGTGCTATATGCACCTGAATGCTTGTTCTATTATGGCAAGTCTTTGATTCCCTGTGATCCAATGATCACCAGTCTCACACAGTGTAAACTCCAGTAATTTCTAGGAATAGAAAATTTCATTGATAAGCATTACATGGACCAAGTAGACCTGTTTCATCTTATTCAACATTGTAGATACACATTTCTCTAATTCTGAATACTATTAGTAAGAAAAAGCGTATACTTCTTAGGGGTGTTCAATAAGGTGTGTCAGTCTCTATCATTCCGCCAAGGAGGTATATGTTTTCATCGGGGACCGGTGTTTGTTTGTCTGTTTTTTTGTCTGTTTGAGATTTTCAGGGAAGGTCTGACATGACCCAAGGAAGAAACGATTACATTTTGGGAGTGATCCGTAATGCCGTCGGGATTCCCGAGGCGTTTATGTATTTATCTAAGTGGTGTAATTGCATGGTATGGCCACGTGGTGCCGATCTGAATAGTTTAGGTTCAATGACAACCTAGGAAGACGATGTAGGCGGAGGTAGCTGCGCTCTCTGAGTGTTTTTCTAGTTTGGCATAGTGCCCCCATCTAGCAACAGATAGAAAGGCTATAACACTGCTGACACATGATAGACTTTGACACACTTCATCACTATTCATCAGAATCTTGCCAAAATTAAAGGACGGACGTGATTTCAAGATGTTGTTGATGTTGAATGGTGAAGGAATTGTAGACATGTTGAAATGTGTCAAAATGAAGCAAGGAATTTAAGCTGAAAGCAGAAAGCTTCTTTCAGAAGAACTTGAACTGTTATCCTTGACTAAATGTATGTCATAAATTGGTCACTTGGAAGCATATCATTGTAGCCCATACATATTTGTGGTGTATCATCACCTAATGAATACCAACTGTGTAAAACGTCAGACCCAACAGGAAGTGAGTAACTATTTCCCATGTATAAAACTTGCAAAAAACAAATAGCACACACATCAGATATGTGCATTTTACACGCATACCACATGTGAGTGCACTGTTGGAGGAGGACCTCTGACCATCCGCTTCTGATCGCCAAGATTGGGCCCTTTGTTTGGATGCTTACAGAGCTTGCTCTGGCATCATTCCTTGAGGACATAAAACTGCAAAACTAAAAAATTCTATACGCAACTAATTAGGTAAATATATGGACTAAACAAACACCATTGTATGGCATGTGGCTACGGAATAAAGCTATCAAGCACAAATACTAAAATGCATGTTTTACATAAACGGGAAAATATGGACTAATAAATGTTATTTATTGCAATGTTTTTTATTTATTTACTTTGGAGAATGTATTTGTGTGTAAATCAGGTAGTGTGTGTATGGATATGTATTTTTTGTCATGGTTGGGATCCTTTTCCTCTTCCTGCTTTCCTTCTTCCTTTTCTCCTACACTGTAAAAAATTTACTGTAAAATTTACAGTAACTTACTGGCAACAATTGGCCAGTAAGTTACTGTGAATACCTTTTACAGTAAAGGTACTGTATTTCCATTTACAGTATTTATATATTCACTGTAAAATGAAAAACAATTAAATACTGTGATTTCAGTCGTATTTACAGTAACTTACTGGCCAATTGTTGCCAGTAAGTTACTGTGAAAACCTTTTACAGTAAAGGTGCTGTATTTCCATTTACAGTAACTTACTGGCCAATTGTTGCCAGTAAGTTACTGTGAATACCTTTTACAGTTAAGGCACTGTATTTCCATTTACAGTAACTTACTGGCCAATTGTTGCCAGTAAGTTACTGTGAAAACCTTTTACAGTAAAGGTGCTGTATTTCCATTTACAGTAACTTACTGGCCAATTGTTGCCAGTAAGTTACTGTGAATACTTTTTACAGTAAAGGTACCGCATTTTCATTTACAGTATTTTATGTATTCGCTGTAAAGTGAAAAACAATTGATTTTAAATTAAGATTTTTTTTTTAGTTGTATTTACAGTATTGGTTGTTTCCCTGTAAAAGCTAGGTCAGTTAAATACTGTGAATTCAATTGAACTTACATGAGCAATCATTAATAGAATAACTCATATTCCAAAATATTTCAGTTAACTGCAGACAATAAAACAATTTTAACTTTTGTTTTATTTAAGACATTTCAAATGTATGACTGAAGTGGATGTTGACAGACAACAGTAGACATGGTTTGAACACAACCACAACCTTATCTGATTTGACACAGATAAGGGGGTTAAAAGCGCAGTGTGTGTAAGTGCAGTATGGCAACTGGCAAGTCTATGTAATGTAGTATAAGGAGTTGTGTGTGTACAGGATGCGGAGTAAAGAAACTCATCCCCAGTCTGTTTTGTGGGTGTTCCCTCCACGTGGGAACAGAGACGTCTGCTTGACCTCAGTGGTTTAAACAGTCCGTGGTCAGAGCGTGAAATGTCTTTTGAAATACTTTTGGGCCGTTGTTGTACTCTTCTGGTATAGGTATCCTGCAGGGTAGGGAGAGGTGCTCTGATGGTACCTTTCACAGTAAATGTCAAGTGTCTGAAAAAGAGAAAGAAAGCATACATTACAATTGACCCCGTTCATGAATATACAGTAATTAATGCAAACTACTCCGGTTGTGTGACAAATAAAAGCAAACCCACACTAGTCAGGTGCAATAGATAGAAGCAATGCAGATGTGTACAATACACCACCATAGCAAAGTTTGGGAGTTCACTTTGATATGTCCAGTGTTTTTTTTTTTGGAAAGGGGACATTTCAAAGTGACCCTACACTTCTGAACATTAGTATGTCTATGTGATATCATACCTAATCTCATAATTGCCTGCGGCAACTCTGCCTTCATGCGAACACCACTTTTTCTGATGCCTAACATACTGTAGGCCATCTCCCATCTGACTTGCAATAGCAGCCTCTGGCTCCAGGCTGGGACTTCTGGATGGCTTCTAAAAAGAATAAACAGCAATTGCCATATAATTTGTTAATAAACAGCAATTGCCATACAAAACAAATCATAGCTTTAAAAAATAAGCAAGGCAATCAGATGTAGAAATAGAAATGATAATTACCTTGCCATGAGGCACCCTTGCCACCCTTGTCACCATCTATGTTACTTCTTGATATCAGTTTATTTATGAACATAAATAAAACACAAACACTTACACCATGTTGAGGCCAGCAGCCATGGCTAACAGACATCATCAGGTAGTGCCATCAGGGTAGACCGACTTCGCCCTGGACAGTTGTTGACAGTTGAGCCCACAAAGTCATAACAGACACATGAAAGGAGGGGATAAACTAAACAGTTACAGACACAAATACAGTACATGCACACATATTAAATGCTATATGAGTGTGTCTCTATTTGGTGAGTGAACTCACTTGCAGGCTTGGAACTTCTTCCTTATGGAAGTGACACACATTTGGAACATTCCAAAATGCACACAGCCTAAGTGTCTCTGACACAGCGTTCTCAGGGCAGCAGTCCTCACACCACCTACTAACAGAGGGAACAGAAAGAGGCTTACATTAATTAATACATTGCAAAACACACAGAACATGAAAAGACCATCACTGAAGCACTACTACACTCACATGCATCTTAAATAAACACATGCCTCAATTTAAGTCACCAAACATTGGGCAAATAAAGGCTATAAAATGAATACCATTTAGCCAAACACTACCCTTCACAAACTAAAGATCCCTTTACTTATCGGCATGATATTTCTGGTAATTGAAATTCCCCAAATGCTCCCCTTTCACATCCACTATATGACGGATCTATGAGCATGACTATGCAAAACTACAGTTCCTAAATTAGGGGTGAGATAACTTACACATCAGCCTACTTCATTAATTTGTTTTACTGGTCCTCTTTCCAGTTATAGCAACACTACATATTATGCATCAACACTACATGTATTAAGTTTAATGTTAACTACCCATGCCCCATGGAGTTCGCAAAGTAATGTTACTAACTAGCTGCTAACGTTAACAACTTTCACCTGTGTCTGTCTGCTAGCTAACTTCAGCCTTCAGCCTGCATGGTAACAGCCACTTTAAGCTAAGCTACTTGCGTCTGATATTTCATTCAAACTAAAACTCTACATTCATAACGACATATCAGACTGAACTAGAGAATGTAATTCCAGGGAAATTACGAGTGCATGAAAATGCAAAAATGTATAGATACAGTAGATAATGTAGATATAGTTTCTAAGGTGTAGCTAGGGTAAACATGGTGGTTGCATAGTTTAAAGAAAGCTGATAGTGTGAAGGTAGACAGTTTAAAGCTTAAACATTACAGTTCTAACTGAACTAATGATTTCTAGCAGTTATGCTAAAAATGCTAACAATGCTAACTATGCTAACCAGGCTGATTAGCTAACTTAGCTAATCATTTCTAACAGTTATGCTAAAAATGCTAACTATGCTAACAATGCTAACTATGCTAACAATGCTAACCAGGTTGATTAGCTAACTTAGCTAACCATTTCTAGCAGTTATGCTAAAAATGCTAACTATGCTAACAATGCTAACCATGCTAACTAGCTAACTTGCTAGTGAGGACTTTTATTTTGAAACATTTGTTGATAGGGTATCTATGGTGGCCACTATCAGGAATAAAGAAGTTACTGTAGTAAAATCATGTTGGTTGCTATGGAAACGGTCATAAACGCTTAATTTTAATGGTTGCTATGTTGGTTGCTAGGTACATGGAGGTTTCATGTAGTTGACTGGAGGCATAGTTGATGATAACTGACAGTTGGAATGGTTGAACAGTTAAATAGTTGAGTAGTTTCAATGGTTAAATGATTTAATAGTGTATTATTGCAGTGAGGACTTTTATTTTGAAACAGTTGTGGACAGAGGAAACAGTTTAACAGGATATGTGTAGTCTTCAGAGAGATTGTATGCTTAAAGCCTGAGAGAGAGAGAGCTGCTGCAGGTGGGGCTGGCCACCTGGCATAAGATTCTAATTGCCCTATTATGATGTCATAATCCAATGTTAAGTCTATGGGAGAAAAAATGTTTTAAAAAATTAATATAAATTCAACGATAAAGTTTTCAAAGTTGAAAAATACAAAGCTGAAGTCACCTAAGTAAGACCTACGCAGCGCAGTTTGAACGAAGTTTCTACGTTAAACGGTTGAAGCTGAATTGGACGCACAAAAACGTTAGAAGAAAAATAAAAATAAAAATAAGAAGATATCGGATAACAGTAGAGTGCATTTTCATGCACTCTAATTATTGCTAGATATGATATTGACTATCATTCGAAAAAATCCCACATGATGGTTAAGTTAGTTACTGGAAAAGTTAACATTAACAGCTAACATCGCTAACGCTAGCGACGTTAGCTCGCTAGTTCTAGCTATCGATATGTGCTATGCTGATTCTAACATGACAATAATGGCTTTGGTTAACATTTCATTGTGAAAACAATACATTTCTAATAAATTCCCGTTTTCAATTGGCATACAAAAGTACTGTAATTCTTACCTTGAATATGATGTTTGTACAGAGTTGAAAATTGCAGTCAGATTCATGATTGAAAAGTGACGGTTGAAGTGAAGTCACTCTGGCTGGAGTTGAAAAGTCAGGGGTGGGGGATGGGAATTACTGCGTGTGCGCATGCGCTTATCAAGAGGCGATAGCAGCAGTTAAAAACAATCGTGGAAAATTATTAGGCTGAAATGTGTTATGCTTGCTCAATAGTGTGATCAAAGCCTTAATTCTTGACATCAAATTGACTTTCTCAACCGTCTCTGGTATGTCATTATGAGTTAAAAGAAAGATAAGATTAAAAAAGGGAAAACACAGTAGGCTAGTTTACTTAACTATTTACAGTAGCCTAGGCTACTATTGTGATTTGTTTACAGTAGTGTTTTGACTACTGTAATTTCTATGGTAACACTTACTACTGTAATTGTAGTTTACAGTAGAGGTACCGCATTTCCATTTACAGTATTTTATGTATTCACTGTGAAATGAAAACCAATTAAATACTGTGATTTCAGTAGTTTTACAGTAACTTACTGCCCAATTGTTGCCAGCAAGTTACTGTGAATACTTTTTACAGTAAAGGTACCGCATTTCCATTTACAGTATTTTATGCATTCACTGTAAAATGAAAACCAATTAAATACTGTGATTTCAGTTGTATTTACAGTAACTTACTGGCCAATTGTTGAAAAGAAAAAATACAGTAGTTTACTTTACTATTTACAGTACTATAGTGGCTATACTGTGTTTGTTTTACAGTAGTGCTTTGACTACTGTAATGTCTACAGTAACACTTGGACTACTGTAATTGTAGGGGCGTTACTGTACATTTTACAACATTCTACTGTAAAAAGCATATACAGTAGTGCTACTGTGAAATTTCCTGTAAATAACTGTGAATTTCACAGCCATTTTTTACAGTGTACTGCCTTTCCTCCTCCCTCCTTTTCTTCTCCTCTTCTCTTTTTTCCACTACTATATAGCCTATCAGCCATTTATTTTGGGAACTGCTTCTTTCTCACTATTTGCCTTGCTGCCTACTCCCTCTCTTCATCCACTCATCAGTCTCCTCTTTCTCTCATAATTATTGTCCAGCCTTTTGTCTAGCCTTCCGCTGGAAGCCTTTTTCTCTTCCTCTTTTTCATCTCCTTCCTCTCTCTTCCTCCTCTCCTCAGTCTTCTCTTTTTCTCAGCTTTCTCATGATTATTTTCCAGCTATTTTTTCTGTCCTTCCTCACTTCCTCTTACCTTTTTCAGGTCTTTTCCCAACTTCAACTTTTTTTTGCAATTTGTGTGTGTGTGTGTTTGTTTGGGTATCATGTGATGTGTGTGAGTGTATGAATTTTGAGAAAATTGTCGAGGCACTAAATTAAGCATGGGAAGTCCTTTTTTTCTTCCTCTCGCGTTTTTCTTCTCCGCTATCTCATCCATGTGTCTTTCTCCCTTGCTTCCAACTCTTATTCAATGCTAAGATATCTGTGGCTTTTTTTGCAATTGGTGTGATGTGTGTAGGTGTGGGTGCATGTATTTTTGTGAAATTAGGGATTTAGACCTTGGAGGCCTTTCTTTCCTCCTTCTCTCTCTTCTTCCTCTCCTCAATCTCCTCTTTCTGTCTCATTTTCTCAGCTTTCTCTTTGTCTTTGGCATCAGTGATTTCTTTAGCCAACCTTTTCTTCTCCTCTTTCTTCCTCTGTTTCTCTTCTTCAAGGAGATGCTTCCTCATTTGCTTCTCCATCTTTTTCTGGTCTTTCTCTTTCTGTTTCTGTGCTGCCAGCTCTTCCTTCTCTCTCTTTTTCCTCTCTTCCAGCTCTTCCATCTCTCTCTTTTTCTTTGCTGCCAGCTCTTCCTTCTCTCTCTTTTTCCTCTCTTTCAGCTCTTCCTTCTCTCTCTTTTTTCTTGCTGCCAGCTCTTCCTTTTCTTTCTTTTTCCTGTTTTTCAGCTCTTCTTTCTCTTTCTTTTCCTTCTTTATAAGCTCATTTTCCAGTCTCTTCTTTTCTTCTTTTGCCCTCCTTGTCTCCATTTCCATCATTCTCTTTTCCTCAGAGGCCTTGCGCTTCTCCAGTCTCTTTATTGCTGCTATGAGCTTTTTCTCCTCAGCTGCAAGTCGCCGTCTCTCAGCTTTCTGCTCCCTCTTCAGGATCTTCACCATCTGTCTGTCTCTCTTCCAGGACAGAGCAGATCTGATCTTGGAGGGACCAGGATTCAGGGCAGCCGGGGCAGAAGATGCTCTCGGTGACAGCTGTGGTGCTGGAACAGGAAGCCACTCAGCCAGAGAGGGCTCAGATTGAGTTGCCCAGAAGTTGGTGTTCGGGCAGAATGCATCACTCAACACCTCTGGAAACGACAGGGCCACATCGGTGTCAGGCTGGACGTCCACTTCTGTGTGAGACGCAGCCTGGGGGACAGGCAGAAGAGCTGGTGTCGGTCCTGCAGTGCACTGCTGGTTCCCAGCCATCTCACATGCAGCAGCACGTAGTGTGGTGTTCAGTGAGGGCGCCGACTGATACAAACGGGCCGTCACATAGCTGGAGGGGCAGGGGACACCACGAATACTCCTCCTTAAAGCCAGCCTCCTGCAGTCCGGCCGAAACGGCAGGATGGGGCGCACAGGAAATCTTGTGCCCACAGAGTAGGGAACCACCTCTCTAGCGCCATCCCAGTTGGGAACCGGAACAGCCAAGGCTGATCTTCCCTCATGTCTCGTCTGAGATGAAGGTAGAAGAACACATTTGACACTGATATATTAATCTTGAATTACTTCCACAAGGTTATGATTATGGTTATGGCTATATGGGATTTGGCAGACGCCTTTGTCCAAAGTGTCATACAAATAAAAACAGTACAACTATTAATTTAACCGTGAACAATTTCAAAACAAAGGTGACAGAATGTCAAGTGTTCAGAGCATGGCTCAGAGCATGCAAGGGTCCTTGTTCTCTCACCTGTAACAGAGAGCGCAGTCGCCCCACCTCTGTCCAGAGACTCTGGTTCTCCAGACGCACGGTCTGGCACCAGGTCAGCAGCTGCCTCCACATCACCTCTGAGTCGGCCACGGGCTCTCTTAGCAGGAGGGCCTCTAACGCCTGACCAATGGTCCTCGAGGAGACGAAGGGTGCTACAGTCTGCAAATCAAGGAGTTTATTTATAGATAGATAGATACTGTATGATATAGACAGTGTCAGACACACACACAGTTTTCATACCTCATCAACTTCTCCCTCCGATAGATCAGAGTCATCATCTGACTGCAAAGTTCAAGTAGACTAATTGTTAATACCCAGGGAAAAGGGGAAATACTATAGTGCACAAACATGATATTTCTTTTCAATGATTAAAATGAGACATACTTCAAATGGCTGAGCATGTTGTGGTCGATCACGAGAGGACATCCTCAAGTGAAATCTAAGACAAAAATGAGATTTGGGATTATTACAAAATGAACATCATTGTGTGAGAGAGAGGGTATGAGAACACCCGCATATAAGTTATGTGCACGTTCTTAGGTTATGTCCTCTCTCTCACACACAACCTAGGCCTAAAGCATACATTGAGTCTATCAAGTGATGAAATGTGTCGCTCACATCTTATCTTCCTATTTGTTCAACGTTGTGGTTCATTATAGGCAGTCCATTTTCAATGATTTAGCCTACTTAAATCCCATACACTTTTCTACACTTTATTTTTGGTAAATATAAATATTTGGTAAACATAAATAGGCCTATATGCATCTAAGTACAGTGTGTAATCTATTTCCCACACGTAAATATACTATTTTAACAGGCCTATACTTTTGACTTACCACAAATACAGTCGCGTTTTTTATTTTATATCGTTCGTTCTGTAGGCTATGATCCTCCTATATCGTGCGGTTCTAACTTTTCTAACTTTGCAAGTGAAGCAAGGACCGTGTCAAATAAATTATAATAGAATTGTACCATTATGACGTAGACATTGCGTAATCATTACCGAGACAACAGGTGGCGTCACAAACACTGACAGACAGACATGCGTTCACGCTCTGGTAGATAGACCTACATTCTTCAATCCTGCCTTGAAAAAAATAGATTAACAGCCCTCCACAGCTTAGGACCATCAGCGTATTACAGTCTTACTCTTAACATCTAGGCCTACGTGAACTATGGTTGTTAAAACATGCTGTTCAGCGTGAGCGCTTGAATTAAATATTTCAAGCATGCATTTTATTTGTAGCCCATGACTCACCTTGAAACGTTTTCACTGAAGGCTACTTCACGCGCACATATAGGCCTAGTGTAAGAGGCCAGTGGAAATGAATCTGCCAAATCTTTCTGAAATTGTAAATAATTGTTCATATTTTCAATGACTGCAATCGACACTCTATAGTCACGCAGGTGGCTTAACCCTTTTGAAATTGACCTTGGCGACTGTTGTAGGCTATAAATGTATTCATTTAGCTACAGGTTTTCAATCAGAGAGTAACATGACAAGTTTTGCATTTCAGATCTGTAGTATAGCTATTCACCTTTATTCTTGATTAAATGGCCTATAGCCCTATCACAACCGAAGAATTGGGGAATGTTTGCCTAAATTGATTATTTATTTAGTAGCCTAGGCTATTGCATTTGCCTATACCCTCCTCCATAGCCTAGATATTCACGATTTGATTAAATTTGTTTAATTCAAATCACATTTCTTTTGACATGTTTAATGTAGTTTTCAAGTGCCAACACACAATTTAGCCTACCAGTATTTACCACAATTTATTTTGCCCCATGCATAGTAGCCTACTACTTAACGCGGGATATACGACCTTTAACTGTACTCTCGGAAGGTCAGATCTGATATGAGTGAGCGTAAGTGATTTTGCAGTTGAAGCCGGCCCTACACCACCCGCGAGGAATGGCTTTTATTTGCGGCAGGTAGCTCGCCGATGCACTATGACACATGGGCCCGCAGTAAACCCGGCGAGGAAACATGAAAATTGAAGCCACGTTTTAACAGCCCGACTGGATTTATTGAATCCGAAATGTTTCGCACTTTGAAAGTATATCTGTGCAACTGTGCAGTCAAGCAGCCAGTGCGCGTGTGTGCGCGCGGTGTCTTGCAGGGTGTGCAGAGATCAATCCCTGCTGTCTGATCCTCGAAAATGTGCAGAGAATTAAGGCTCTATGTAGGTTGTGGTGGGTTGTGATGTTTTCTTCGTGTGTCTTATGTGTCAAAGACTGAATAAGAGGTCTAATCTATCCTCTTACTTTAAAGCATTATGCAAGAATTTTCACCTTTGGTTTGCAGGAGAGAATGTGGTAAGTCTTACCCGTCAGATCTTACTTGCTGATACTTCAAAATATAACATATTGGATAGACATGTGCGCCCAACATTTTCATTAACTATCTTAAACCCTATCTAAAGATAAGCCTCCCTTGTAACCTATATAGCCTAGGCCTATTGTAGCCTACTTTGTGTTTTACTTTATGTTGTCAGATTGGTCCAAACTGAATTAGGACAGGAAAACACATTAACTAAACTGGGATTAGAACAGACCAACAGCCAATTGCACCAGATGTTTTTCTTTCATAAAATATTTGATCATAATCTTTGTTTTCTTCTTTCTTTCTGTTTATAGGCCTATGGAGTCTTTAAGTTCCCTGTTATTCCACTTGTCTTCCGGTGGAACAAAAACGTAGCTTACTGGGATCACTCAGATCGAGTTTCCAGTTAAATTAACACACAAGGTTACAGACTAGTGCTCAAAATAAACTTCTGCTGTGCTGCCGTGGCTTGTCAGTAGACCAAGGCAGTGCTGCGATTCAGACAACTATTCATTAAGACGGACAGAGGCCGGGAACTGACGCGCATCCCACTGTCCGTCCTTACTGGAAATCGCCGTAACTCTTCCTGATCGAGTGTCCGAATCGATTACTCGTCAGATATCTTCTTGCTTGAGGAGCGGCGTGCGATGGGAAAGTCGATCGCAATGGATGAGCCGACCGAGTCTGTCGGGCCTAAACTGAGCAGACGACCCTCCGTCTCTCCGAGTGCGCCGGGGATAAACTACTGCCGGTTAGAGCGCTCTCGGCCACTCAAACCGCCGTAAATATGTCGAGGGATTGTCTCGAGAGCGCATCGTAATCTGCCAATGCTCAGTGGACTGCCGGGAATCACGATTGCAAATGGACTCTTCACTACAAATTCACGCCAATCAACCCAATTGATTGCGAGCCAGCAGAGGGAAGCAACAGTTGTCTCCAGTCGCCAGTCTCATCCGACCTCTCCGTTTATTTGCTCTTGTTTAGTGAGCGCGTATGCGTGCCCCTCCTCTCTCAATGGCCTCATGCTGAATGAAACCAAGCAATTTCCAAGCATCCGTTTTCTTAAAACGTATTAGAATTAAAAACTTTTGAACTGGATATTGCGTGCTTGCTAGAGCTATATTGAGATCGGATGTCGAACACTAGATGGCAGTAAAACACAAATGATCTCAAACTCCCCTTCGTTACGGAAGCACTGCCATAGAGAGGTGGAGAGCGCAGATGCGGGCCGTTCACAGTGCCGAAGGCTGTCTAGTCTTTTCTGTATTGTATTTCACTGATCAACAAATAGGTCTAGAGTGTAAAAACTATTCCATACGTAGTTGTTGGTATGTGCGTACTGGTAGTGAAGGTTTATATCCCATCTAGTGTCCACCTCCATTCCATGTCTCCACAAACATGTTATCCTGCTTTGAAACTTGGACTACATTTTCTTGTTAGGATATTCTCAGTTCCAACATGTTCAGAATTATTTTGCTGAAACTGTGTTTTATGCTATATGGTGTGCTTTTATTAACATACAAAATCCCGCCTGGGTTTACAGCAGTTGGGGACAACCGTTTACCTCACATTACGCTTGTTATGGGCCGTCTACCAGTTCAACTTTGGCTGTTTTATTGCTCGCCATTAACATTGCAGAGAACAGGCAAAAAGTCTGGATCTGATGCAAGAACGTGATGTAAAACAGGAATATCCTGCAAAACATTTAACGTTCACTTGACCCCCCCAGAGTCCAGAAGGCGTGTAGAATGCCACTTTCTTCTCAGTATCCTTTTTAATGTTCTGAAACATGTCCGGTGGCATTGGCGCACATGCATCTAAAACGCCACTGTACAACTTCAAAATAAGGAAGTTGAATTCTCCCAGTCAGTCAGCGACGAGTATTTATGAGTTATTGTGAAAGGACTGTTATTACTGACACAATGCTCCTCGTCCAGTCCCTGGTTCATCAGAATCATGCCTCATGATGTGAGAACGTTAATGGGAGTCGAATGCTCTCACCAGGAGACCGCTGCATGCGGCGTCCCGGCTTGGCATCTTTTCTGCTCCAACGAGCTGGCGGCTTCACTCATCTATTCAAGAATCGAGCAACACGCAATCCCAGCCCGTTTTCGCTGCGACTGAAGCTCTCATACAATAAATCCACGCAAGCCAGACGAACATGCTGGAGGAACAAAGTTGCAGAAATGTGACTGAAAGCATGTGTCTAATTTCAGATTGGAACATTAGAAAATAGCCTACTCTTTTTTTCGCCAATTTATTAACTTGTATCGTATAGCCTAATCTTTATTCGAGCATTTGCTGCTCATCACTTACAATGTTGTAGCCTACAAGAAATGTTAAGGTCTAGGCCTATTCAATTAAAATTCGTTGCTTTTCTCTGTGCTACAAAAATGAACCAAACTCTTGCCGTGGAACACGGTTACATATGTTTCAATTTGAGATCCTAAGCATGTATTTAATTGTATAAAACGATTGAACAAATATACCAGTAATGTTAAGATAGGGGAAGCGGCGTTGCAACAAATGTGGACCAAATGCGCTCTGCGAATACATTCTCCAGAATCTCACAGCTGATGGGACTTGGATGTGCGCTCGACACTTTAATATTGAACTTCGGTTGAAAAGTAAACAGTGGTCAGCGACCAGAGATGATTTCTGCTTTCTGGAGTAAAAACCCTAATAAGTATTGTATGGGCTGTATGTACTTTGCCTGTGACCACAGCGCCTGCGGTTTTTGGAATGTTTCCGCTTGTTTCAAACGAACAGGCAGGGAAGACGGGAGCATAGGGGAGGAGAAAGGGAAAGTAGCGAGAGAGAGGGAGGGAGAGAGAAAGGGAGAAAGAGAGAGAGAGTGAGTGAGAGCTAGAGTGGTAGCGGGCTGTTGGCAGTTCCTTCGGCTGGTTAAAATGTGCCTGTTTACGGGACTTCTCTCTCTTGGCTCTCCAGAGAGGGGCACCCTCTTGCCGGAGTATGCTTTCTCCTTCACTCGCCGTAGCCGGGCTGGGATCCCGGAATCCTGCTCAGTCTCCTGACACAATATTTTCACTTCAGGCATTATGAATTATGAACAATTGAATAATAGCAGGAAATGATGCCAATATAATTATATTAATTAAATAGCTGGGGTGAAAGAACGGTCGTAAAAACGAAGTTAGTGTAGAATTGCTTTCTCAAATGTTCTTGGCGGGACATTTTTTCCTCAAATGCAAAAGGATGTGACAGAACCACTTACATTCAAACTGTAGGAGTGTACATACTGTTAGAAATTATAAGTTGCAACACTGAGCTACTGTTAGTCAAGCCATGGTTTTATTTTATAGCTTCATTGCAGCTTCTGAATATTTGATAAGAAAAAGGATAATATATTAGGCTATCAACTGTGACTGTTACTGCACATATTCATTGGTTTTTAACAAGTATGTAAAACAAGCATATAGCACATTTTCCTACAATTCATTTTATGTCACACATTTATGTATTTGATTGCTGATTTATTTAACGAGAACATATAACAGACACATAAAATATGAAGTTATTAACGTTATTGTTATGTAATCATACACCATCTATATTTTTGGTCATCGTCTGGTTGTGTAGTGTGAGGGTTTGAGGGGTGCCCGGCTGGACACGGCCCGATGAGAAATATCCCCGTTGATCACTTGATTGATTACCTCGTGCAAAGGTCAGGCGGGCGCGGCGTAATTTCCTTGCGCCTCGAGGCTCTCTTTTCACTCTCGGTCTGGCTCCGGAGCCCCCCGAGTTTACAAATTATGTTTTTATTTTAACCCTTGCAGCACCACCAACACATATACGGATGATGGCACACAGATAAACCACACACACACACACACACACACACACACACACACACACACACACACACACACACACACACACACACACACACACACACACACACACACATTGTTTTATGACTGTTATTAATAGTAGCTAACCCACGACTCGCAAAACAAGTAATGAATATAATTAGGTAAAGATAATAACGGTACTGTGTAAATCGTGTGCCCCCTCTGTTTGATAGGGTTCATTTTAAACCCTGGGATGGGCTAATAATTTAGCGGTGCCACCAAAGGCCTCGAACCCAATTAATATCCCGTAATTACAGCCTTCGGGTTCAGCCCGTGATACTCTCGACTTGCACCGGTGTCTCCATTCTAAGCCATTGGGGTCGAGGGTGAACATCATGTGTTTCAGAATGTGTGTGTGTGTGTGTGTGTGTGTGTGTGTGTGTGTGTGTGTGTGTGTGTGTGTGTGTGTGTGTGTGTGTGTGTGTGTGTGTTGGAAGGGGTGGGATACAGTTGAGTTATAGCACGGAATAAGCGTGGGGATGAATGAAATACCTCCTCTTCCATTTAGGCAAATTGGAGAGCGCGGTGGCGGAGCCCTGCAGCACGCGCCCCGCACGGCCAGCCTTGAACGGTGGCGTTAGAACTCGTTCATATTCTTTTCTTTCTTTTCTTTTTTCTCTTCCTCTCGGTTTGACTTGACAGAAGAAAAAGCGAAGCTATTCAGGCCGACGTTTTCTTGCAATGGTGAACATTCTCTCACCTTCTGCCATTCTCTCTCTCTCTCTCTCTCTTTCTCTTTGCCCTTTCTTTTGTAAATGAGGCACCAATGGCATCTGACTGTCCAAATGGAGGTCATGACTCCATGACCAGTGAAAATTATTATCACCAAATAAAAACAACAACAAAACAAAAACAAGACATGAGGATGCTTCATGAGTTATAGTCATGGGCCTACTGTAAGGTAGATTATTTCTAGAAAAGAAACACTATAATTCTTCAACAGTTTGTCTCATATATAGAACCATAACTAGAATTGTGTAGTGTCTGTGCCTTCTTATTTTGACCACATGCAATCTCACGGAGGGCAATGCCTCAAGACCATGTCCAGTCCAAGAGCAGTTAAAGAATACGAGAGTTCATAACAATGTGGATAAAGGCTACCAATGAGAAATACACTAATAAAAATAACAGTGTTTATTGTTTTCTTTCAGTGCATTTTGTAGAAACCATTAAAAGAAAAAAGGGGGTGTCCATTCGGACCTCCTTCGGCTCCATCCAGGCGTGATGATGTCATGACGTTATTGAGTCCATTTGAAAATACTTTCTAATCCTAAGAGGTTCACGGGCAAGGTCAACATGATGTCACACGGCCCTAATTAATGAGCGTTTAACTTAAAGACCTTTAGTGACTAATAAAGTCACTCTCTTGAACTGCTGAAATTACGAACTATCAATAACAAATCATAATAACCTAGTAATAATAATAATAATAATAATAATAATAATAATAATAACAATAATATGATAAAAAAGACAAAAAATGTGGGATTCTGACACCAATTGTTTAGAAGCTGTTATATACATTTCGAATATCAAAGATGCATGCAATAGCCAAGGTTTATTTTAACGCTTTGCTGGACATTTTGTCGCACGCTTTCGCGGGCAGACAGAGGCATCACCCAGCCGTGACTCATCCATCAAGCGTTTTCCCCATGAAGCACTTTTTCCCACCTCCGATTATCACACCTTATTAGTGCGCCGTTTTAAACGCCGAGAGATCATTTATTAGGGTCCGGGGACATTTCTGGGGATTGCAATTTAGCCCGCGAGTAATGGAGCCTCCGCGTGCCGCATGGCAGTGGGCATTAATTCGGGGTTGCTACTTAACAGATTAATAATTGTCACCGCTGCCAAAAAGAGAAAAGTAAAAAAAAAAAAAAAAACAGAAAAAAATCCTTTCGGCTCTGACTGCACACGCGCCGGGGAGGGAAGAGAGAGAGAGGTGCATGAGGGGGGTGTGCACTTTCAGATTTCATTCAATCGGGATTATTCATAATGATGGTCAAATCACAATTAAAATGTATAAAACTTTAATAAAAACGGATTTTTTTTTACATTTGGTTGGTTTGCCCGAACAGTGATTAATGCGTTTCAATTGAAATGGCTGAAAGTCCGGCGTGAGAGCGCTCCATTATAATTAATGTCTTCGGTGTGCTCGTGGACCGGGTCGCGGACGGCTCAGATTCGCGCTCAGTGATCTTTGAAGATCTGACACTGAAAATAGGGATCTTGCCGCGATTGCCATCTGACAAGATCAGAATAGCAAGTGTGATAAATCGGTGCAAACTTTTTTGGCGGCGCCTGCCAGTTTGAGAAGGGGGGGCTGTGCGCATGTGCGAAGGTGTCCAAACTGACAATGCTGGAGAGATAGCGAGTCCGGATTGAGAATCAGAGAGTAAAGAAGGACATAGGAGAAAAAAAAACAAAAGGAGAAAAAAAGATCCAAGAAGAAAAAAATAACATACTCAAACAAACCAACCCTGCGCCGAAAGAGCCGGCACCATGAGGTCCAAAGGCAGGGCTCGGAAGCTGGCCACGGGTAGGTCCAAATATCCCCTTTCTTTTCCATTTTCAATCTGCCATCTTGTGCATGTGGGTCTCGAATCTAGGCACTGTCGGCACTTAAAAGGCAACAACCTACGCTCTTTGGGGTGCTGTCAGCGGTAACTTGCCTGCCGTGTAGCGCTACTTTAAAGCATTGTTGAAACAAGTCTGAATCGGGCTTTCGGACTACTGCCGTATGTTACGTTGCGGCGTGAGGCAAAGTCACGCACACACACTCACGCACGCTTACAATCACTCACTCTCTCACTCTCTCACTCACTCACCCAGTCTCATACAGGCACGCATAGAGAATTTCTAAGCACTTTTATTGAGCCACGCAAATGATACAAACTTGCACTGACAGTGGCAGAAAGTTGTCGGCAGTTCTTGCAGTTTACCAGCACTTGAGTTTCTGGCGAGCTCGTTCGCCCTGCGAAGCTCTGTCCGGTTTCGCGAACGTAGTTTCCAGTGGCTCCAGGAGTAGGCTATAGAGTCATTCCAATTTGCGACGGTAATATTGGCAGGTTTGGCGTGAAATTGACAACGGAGACCTAACAAGACTACACAAAGCCAAGTCTCAATATAAACATGCAGCTTGCCGCTGACGTTCACGAGGATAACTGTCAAACACCCTCGAGCTCAGAACGAATTGCCACATTGGAGTGAATTTTCAAAGTGTAGCCTAAACAAATCACGCGTTTGCCTCCGTGTTATCTTTACACTGCGTTATTACATCTGTTTTAATTTCTCTCTCTTTAAATCAAATTTAAACATCACTGCTGACGTGCAACAAGTGAGTTAATCTGGTCACAGACCACACGAAATCACTGTGCCCTAGAGAGAAATGTTTGATTTGTTTGTTTGTGTGCTCGTGTGTGCATGTGTGCGTGTGTGCGTGTGTGCGTGTGTGTGTGTGTGTGTGTGTGTGCGTGTGTGTGTGTGTGATATTATTACAGGCAGTGAGCGGTAATCAGGACTTCTTGATGCAGCTTTGCCTCAAGCTATCTACTGTGTGTTATTTCACATCGAGGCTTGTGTTTTTCTCATGCCATGCCACGCCAATCTAGGCCGATTTGAACATCAAGTCCTGACAAATAAGTTTTTATTTTCCTTCCACTGGTAATGCTTGTATCAAATTAATTATGCTCAGGTCTGCAAGCCATTCGTCCCCCATTGGCGCGCCACAGGCGAGCTACTCGCAGTGATTTGGGGTAATTCTCCTCTCCAGCCATTTGCTCCAGTAAAGTTTCTTATTGTGGTTTCCGCCAATCTGAGTAAACATATGACAATATAAGTTCCTATTCCATCTTTCTCCAAGACTAGTTATACGCTCCCCAAGACCAGTTATAGCTGATTTTGATGCATGTCCATTTACATGCGTGAAAAATATTGTTCTGTTTATTTTTGCGTGCTTTAATTCCGACTTTAAATCTTTAAATCTCTCATCACCCATTCTTTGTGATTCATGGACAATAAAATAAAATATATAGGCTACTGAAGACAATTTTCTACAGTTGCTAAATTGTCACACTGGTTAATGGGTCATGTTGGTTGATTCATCAAGACATCAGTTATTCCCATATGTTGTTTTTAATAAGAAGAATCCCATGGCAAATGAGTTTGAAGAAGTTTGTGTGTGTGTGTGTGTGTGTGTGTGTGTGTGTGTGTGTGTGTGTGTGTGTGTGTGTGTGTCGGAAGGGAGGAAGGCTGCGTGTCAGGTATGGGATGAAACTGTCGAGTAGCCTAGTCTACCTGTCGAGCTGTCAAGTGACCTCAGTCAAAGTCTGTGCGTAAATAAACTGCTTTTAAAAAAATATCTATGTTATCTGTCTGTTGGTTGCTGTCTTTCACACAATACCCACAGAGAGACAGAGAGAGAGAAAGAGAGAGTGTAACAAAACTATTCTTATGCCATGCACATTGATTCAAATATTCACACTTAACTAGTTTCCGGCTCGGCCAAAGATCAAACGGTAAGCACGATTATTTTGTAAAACAACTTCCCAAACCCAAAGGAAGGGAGCATTTATTACACAACGCCACTAAAGCCATCTTTATTGGTGCTTACTTCAACTGACGCTCTCCTTCTTAGGCCTATTTTGCTGCTGTGATTTGAAGTGACCACGTTTGTCGACGTAAGGCTGATCTAATGGATGTTTTAATACGTGGAGGCTACCTGGATAAGCTGAAAATAGAGCATCTGTCGTATGTCTCTATTGACTATAATAGATGCTCACTCTTTTAAAAAGGGTTCTTGGTTTGCTATATAGAACTACGCAGGCTTTAAAGATCACTTTGGTGTTCATTTGATGTACTATTCAAAATGGTTTAAAGAACCATTTAGGGGGTGCCATATACAGTATAAAGCATGCAATAGAACCATTTTTGGTTCTATAGCACCTTTTTTCTAAGAGTGACATGTGTGGGTTATATGTCCCCAAAAACGTAGCCCTAATATTCATGTTTCATCAGTTTACCTTGCCATGATTGATCCCTGACGATGGAAATAGCAATAGTCTCTTAGCAGTGTGCAGTCTCGGATGGGTCTGTTGAGGTGGTGCAAAGGATATTGGGAAGAAGGCTCCGGTGGTCGGCCTCGACCATGTTGTGCGTCGTGTGGTCCCTCTGGCCTTTTTGTTACTCTGTGCTCGGTCTCTCCCTAAACCGCAGCGCCCGGGGCCGGCTGCAGCAGCCTTGTGTCGGTCTGGCCACAATGCCAAGTGCGCACACAATAGAGTCATGCACAGGCCACGGGTGAATGACTTGATATGCATATTTTTCAATTATGGCGCTAATTTGGCTAATACCACTGCGAATATATATACCAGATAGAGGGGGGGGGGGGGGGTGGGGGGGGGGGGGGGGGGGCGGTAGAAAGAGAATGAGGGAATGTTTCCTCCTCGGCGAAATATTAACTGTAGTCCAAAAAAGAGGTTTAGGATTCCCTATCCTCGCCATCACGTACCGCTAAAAATAAAATCAGAGGGAAAAGTCACGGCAAGGAATTGGCCAGGGCCTCACCGCCCCTCCGGGCTGAACTCACAGTCATTACTTAGGCTGGTCTCTAAGAATGTGGATAATTTGAGGCGTATTTAAAGATTATTATTTACCCTAGATGCAAGGAGAAGATTTCTACCTATTAACTGAATAGGAGAGAATGTTCCGGACGTTCTCTTGAGACCCGCTCAGCTCTGGCGGTGCGCCAGGCACTGCACAATGTCAACATTGAATATTCAAATTCCCAGACTCCTCATAACAGCATGCCTCCCTGCCTGCCGGTAAACGCGTTCAGTGTCGCCGCCGGTGCGCGAGAGGGTATAAAGAGACGCAAGCTACGCGAGCTGCGGCCTCATTCCAGTAGCCCGTATTTCTGTTGAGCTCGTGTGAGGTGATGTGTGAAAGGCAGCACGACGATAAAAGGCAGTCTGCAGATTGGAGAGGTGGTAGAAGGTGGTTCCAAAGTTGTCTGTCTGTGTGTCCGAGTTGTGTTGGGCGGGGGGGTTAGTCAGTCAGATATGCATTGTTACTCTGTCAGAGTTCACTTCAGTAATGGTACGTTGGATGCCAATCATAATCAGGATTGAGTTTTACACCATGTGATATCTTTTTATACTGGCCCTTATTTTGTTTACTTATGTGCCCAGAACGGGCCCATGCATGCCAACATCCTGACTTGACGACTAAAGACATTCAAATAATTCAACGTGACCAAGAGAAAGTATGAGGAGCCATTGCGCAGAAACCAATACGACTCAAGTGTGTCAAGAATGAAGGAAAGGTTGTCTTAGGAGCACACAGATAAGGGTATGAATGATTAATCAATAACTCGAGTGAATACTCGCATGGATATTCAAAAAGCAGGTTTTGAGCAATTCGATGCAGTTCTCTCCTATACAGAAGGAGCGAAAAGTTGTAGAATTTAGCGGTGTAAAGAACCACTGTCCGTGTCTGAGTGTTATTCCTCTTCATTTGTTCATAAAAGTATGCTCCTGCAGCCAAAATCGGATAATTGTCCTAAGCATTAAAACGAAGCATTGTTAGCCAACAGTATACGTTATTTGTTCTGCATGTCGACCAAATCATTCTCTACAGAAAAGCGTGGCTGCTCTTCTTTTTCTATACGAGTAGTGCCCTTGATGGATTTAAACCAAAAGAACTATTATAAAGATGCATGGACACCCAGCAAATCTGTAGCAACGCTTGAGCGCCCATAAGCTATAATAGTTTTATCAGTTTCATGCCGTGTCTTTGTTTTGACTTTGATTTAACTCGATTTCAATGCAAAGTGTCCAAACAACGAAACATCAGCGCGACAAAGGCAAAGAAAGCAACAGCTTCGCTGCGCAACAATGCCACCTTCCGCGTGAGTGAAGCGTGTGTGAAAGACGCTCGCTTGTGCCCCCGTGCGCATTCACACTTCCCTCGCGAGCTGGGGCTCGGTCCTCGAGCCCCCGGTTCCCCGACGCCAGGCGAGCGAGCAAGCGCGCTCCCGTGCGCATTGTTCAATGGGCCATGCATCTCGCGTTTGTCTGCCCCTGGCTCATTATCCACCCTATTCAAAACGGGGTTAATGGATCGGGCCATTTAAAAGGTGAGAGAGGGAAGAAGGAGAGAGGGAGGGAGAGAGAGAGAGAGAGAGAGAGAGAGAGAGAGAGAGAGAGAGAGAGAGAGAGAGAGAGAGAGAGAGAGAGAGAGACCGTAAGACCATTAAACGCCCGTTGAGCCCAGGGGAAGTCCCGTTGAGGCGGTGCATTCTCTCCATTCGTTCCCCTCTCCAACTCCTACCGCTCCCAGAGTTCGGTAAACAAATGTTCCGTATCTCCCCGGCCAGTGAACCGCATCGGGTCCGAATATTTCACTGGCACATTGAGGGGAGAAAAATATATTTACATTATCTCCACTCTGCAGCTTGTGAAATGTAGAAAGTTACAATGTGCCGTCTCTAAATTCTTTACACACGGACAAATAT